>NC_084487.1:120137485-120462485 GCF_030035675.1 Rhineura floridana
AAAAAAAAAAAAAACAAAGGAGAGATTTGATTTTTTTAAAAAGTCAAAGAGAAGGCAGGCCAAATGCTTGTCTAAATGGAGAAGCCATCACTTGGTATCAGAAGACTGTAAGTGAAGGGGAAAAGTGAATCTCTCAGGGTAAGAAGCTCTATAATTTGGCTGCTGCTATAGAAAAGACCCTTTCCTTGGTTTTCCAACTGCACCTTAGGCAGTAGTGAAGAGCTTCTTCACCTGATGGACTTGACCATAAAGGGGGAGGTAAAACAAGTACTGTACTGTAAAGGAACTATTACAGAAATGCCACACGTCTCTAGTACTCTCTCCTCACAAGGAATCTCCCCCTGTAAAAAAAACCCCTCTTCATTCTGAGACTTCCGAACACTTGAGCACCAGCAACGATGCTAGCAATACCAATGAAGCCCCTGGAGATATAAAACAAAGTATTATTTTCTGTGAAGGCCTGTTGCTATTAAGGCACAAAATCTCTCCTCTCTGCTGGAGTCCCAAGGTCTACAAAGCCCATACACATCCTTCCATAGGACCCATAAATTCACTCAGTATAAAGGCCTACAATGGCCCAGGATACGAGCACAGTACAGGAGGCTGAACTGAGCCTTGTCCTCTTGACACAATCTCTCTTTATGGCTGAATGGCTCCTAACAGTAGCTAGTGTTTCAGGCTTCCTTCTTTACCACCAGTCCCATGGTAGGTGGACAATGCACTTTCTCTTCTCCTCATGTGACACAGGGAGGCATAAAGCACCTCTGGACTACTGCCAACCATCGTTGTGGCATGGCAGCCTGGGAGCCATGAGGAAAAATTAGGCCCTCATGACTGCTGCTGGGCAATGGCAAATGAAAGTGTATAGCCTGTTACAGGGCTGTGTTCCCAGTTACTGTATGCAAGTCTTTCCATAATTATTAATAGGCTGTTAAGCCACATATGGAACCCAATAAAATGGCTTGCTAACCAAACATTGTCCAAGGATAGCTTTCTTCTATCTGGGTTTTAAAACTGTATCTACTAGCAAATGGAGAGATTATATTGGTATGTATGTGCCTAATATAATGGGTACTGAATCCAGCTCCCATTTTTCATCTCTGCTGCTATGAGAGAACCAGTGTGGTGTGGTTGGTAGAGTACAAGACCAGACAGATCTGGTTTTATACTCCAGATACGCCACACTAGGTTTTTTGGGGGAAGGCAGGATATTAATGGAGTAAATATGCAGCAGCTCAGTGCAGGGACAAAACTAATTCTCTATGTGATGATTTCTACATTTGCTGTAATTTTGTATTGATTTATTGTAATTGTTTTGTGCAACTGTTATTCTTTAAATCCTCAAGCATGGTAGGATATTAATCTAATACATAAGTAAAGTAGTAACTTCTTTTTAAAGGATACCATTGAATTTTGGGGTTCATGATTAGGCACAGAATTACACCAGATTGAATCAAATCCAGATTTGTCTCATCTGGATTTCTCAGTAGTTTCATACAAAATTAAGCAATTGTTGGACACTTAAAAAAATATCTGAATATCTGTGGCTGTGCTCCCAATAGTAAAGATGTGATGTGACTTGACTCTAGGATTCATTCTATCATGGGCTGACTAGGGACCTGTTCTTATCCTTTCATAAAGGAGACTCCAGGCACTTTCACACAAGTGACTGGCCACATTCACACTATACATTTATTTATTCCACTCTTATTCCACTTTAAACAGCCATGGCTTCCCCCAAAGAATCCTGGGAAGTGTAGTTTGTGAAAGGTGCTGAGAGTTGTTAGGAGAACCCTATTTGCCTCACAGAGCTAGAGTGTCCCAAGTTCTCTGTGAAGAAGGGCTGTTAAACCATTCTGAGAATTGTTGCTCTGTGAGGAGAATAGGAGTCTCCTAACGGTGTCAGCACCCTTCACAAACTACACTTCCCAGGATTCCTTGAGGGATGGCTGTTTAAGGTGGAATAATATTGGAGTAAATGTATAATGTGAATGTAGCCCCTAGTGTATAAACATTCAATATTTGAATTTCTTGATGTTTCAAAACTGAATGAAAACCCAAATTGATTGGAATGGACTTTGTATTCCACAAAAGAACTATCTTTCAGTGCCCTGATGGCATTCAGGACCCAACAACGCCTGATCTAAATGACGTGATTAGGATCTAAATGACATGATTGGGCTCCTACTGGGAGGAAGGGCGGGATAAATCTAATAAACAAACAAATAAATTATTGCCCTCAGAACTGCAGAATATGCTGAGAGGAGATGTAAGCCTGCTGTTACCAGCTACTATGTCATGAAAATCGCATGCACACCCTGTGGCAATTTATACTGGGGACAAACTTCCCACTGGTATAAATGGGAACTTTTTCCCTAATGTAAACAGTCATGCTGGGGTGGTTGTCACATGTAGCAAAGCACTCAGAAGTTATCACCAGAGCTATAAAATTATTCTTATTAATACATCAGAAAAAATTAACCCCACACCAATTTAGTATTGAGACCAAATATACCAGAAAGGGGAGGGCTGGTTCACACATATCTCCTTGACATGAGCCCTATTCAGGTATTTGAATCCCTAGCTGATTTAAGGCCACATTCACACCATACATTTATTCCACTATTATTCCACTTTAACTGTCATGGCTTCCCTCACAGAATCCTGGGAAATGTTGTTTGTGAAGGATGCTGAGAGTTGTTAGGGAACTCCTATTGCCCTCACAGAGTACAATTGCCAGAGTGGTTTAACAGTTAGAACTATGAGAATTGTTCCTCTATGAGGGGAATAGGGCATCTCCCATCAACTCTCAGCACCTTTCACAAACAACATTTCACAGGATTCTTTGGGGAAGCCATGGCTGTTAAAAGTGGAAAAATGTAAGGTGTGAATGTGATCTAGAACCGCTTGAGTGAGAGTAGGGACAATTGTGCTTGCTCAGCAACCCCCACCGTTCTCCTTATTGCCGTCCACCTGTTGGGACTAGGGATGGGGGAGCAATTCAATTCAGCTAGCATTTAAAGCTGAATTTAATTTAAAGCATCTAAAGCTGAATTTATCAAATTCACGTTTTCTCAAACATTATAAGAACCAAAATGCAGCCATCCTTTAAAATTTGTACTTATCCGAATTTTGCGATACAGTTTTCCAACGCATGTTTACAAAAATGCATATATTATGGGGAAAATGTGTATCAAAATGAATATATTAGCAAAAAGAAGAAACAAAATACATTATATTGGGATAAATTGTTTTCAAAAATTTGTATATTAGTGAAAATTGCAGACAAAAATGCATTGTATTGGAGAAATTCACACTAAAATGCTGAAGGATTTTCGAGAGAATATAAAAAAATTGCAAATTGCTGCAGAAACATGGAAAATTGAATTTAAGATTGGAAAATTGAGAAACTGAGAGAATCTAAATTGACAGATGCTTCCATCCCTAATTGGGACTGAACTTCTGCGCAGGGAGCATGATCTACCTGTGTAGGTGTTGGCAAAGAAAGAGTGCCTGAATGTATTTTTCCACAGCAGAGTTACAAGGCCAAGAAGCACAGAGTCCGTGCAGATCTCAAGGACAAGTATCCAAGGCAACCAGCTGGCCTTATCTATAAGACTTAGCAGATCTGGCCAGTCGGTGTGGGGGTCGAGGAGTTTGTACAGAGAGAGAGCTTGTGATATATTCTATTGTCAGTAAAGTGACTCTTAAAACTTATTACTTGTCTGGCTCATTGCTTCAACTGGCATCTAGCCTGTCACTATACTGTTCTGCATCCTGGGCATCTGCTTGCGCCAGATACAACATCCAACAGTAGGTTCCCTGCACAATTTCAAACCTTGGAAGATCAGGGTTCTAAATCGCAGAGAGAGCCTACACAAGTAAAAGAAACTCCTCACTTTAGAAGTTCAACATGGAGGGTGATGGAGAAAGCGACAGGAAATGGAGGCTATTCTCCCTCATTGCACGAAGTATTAGAATGCCTGGGTAGGCCTATGGTGGTCATATGGTAAAGTCATCACCAGTTGAAGTGGAGGGGTAGGAATTTGTAGCATCATATAGTGATTTTCTCAATGCTCCAACATGTAATAACAGCACGTCATCATGTTCTGCTCAACTCCCTTTGCAGAAATTGCTGAATCTCTTATCACAAGATCAGTTTACTTTGCCAAAACTTCCCTGTGGCAACTCTTAAAACGTAATCACCATGTTCAAAGGTTTTAAGATAGGTCATTAAAAAGTAATATCAGCATTTGCCCTATTTGGAATTTGCTGAAAAGGATAAAATTGAAATTGGTTATTAACATTTCAGATTAATACGTTTCTGGTCTTCACACTGGTATACTCCAAGGTTGAGAACTCTGAGGTGGGAGTGAGACGGCTAGAACGCCAGTGGTGGAAATCTCGCTCTGAGGACGATCGGACACGAGTTAGAGTGGCTGCAGTGGCCTACCATGTTTGCTGCCTCTATTGCGTCCGCAGAGTGCTGTCCCAGGAGGCTGTTCCAAGTGGTCCGAAGCCTGGTCAGTCCAGTTCCTTCGGAACCGATGGGACATTCTAAGACCTGTGATGAGTTTGCAAAGCACTTTGCGGATAAAATCGATCGTCTAAAGAGTACGATTCCGCACGCTGTGGATACAGTGAGTGAGCCAGAGTCGGCCAGTGGTTTTCCGGTGATGTGGGATTGGTTCCAGCTTCTTCCTTCTGATGAAGTGGACAAGGTGCTTTCAGCCTTAAGGCCAACCACCTGCTTACTTGATCCTTGCCCATCGTGGCTCATTATGAGATGCAAGAGCAGACTGGGTGAGGGGATCAAGGCGGTGGTAAATGTGTCCTTGGAAGAGGGCATGATGCCATCAGCTCTCAAGAAGGCAGTAATAAAACCAATCTTAAAGAAGCCCTCCTTGGATCCCCAAGATCTGAACAACTTTCACCCAATCTCAAACTTACCATTCTTGGGCAAGGCGGTCGAGCGCGTGGTGGCGAAGCAGTTGCAAGCGCACTTGGAGGAAGCGGATTATCTAGATCCATTTCAGTCGGGCTTCAGGCCTGGACATGGGACTGAAACAGCCTTGGTTGCCTTGGTGGATGATATGAGGAGAGCGTTGGATAGGGGTGAATGCACCTTCCTCATCCTCCTGGATCTCTCAGTGGCCTTTGATACCGTTGACCACGGTATCCTTTTGGACCGATTAGAGGGGTTAGGCATAGGGGGCACTATTTTGCAGAGGTTCCATTCCTTCCTTTCTGATAGGCACCAAAGAGTAGCACTGGGGGTGAGGTTTTGGACCCTTGGCCTCTCACTTGTGGGGTGCCACAGGGCTCCATCCTCTCTCCGATGCTATTTAACATCTATATAAAGCCGCTGGGGGCTATCATCAGGAGATTTGTGCTGCAGTGTCACCAATATGCAGATGACACACAGCTCTATCTCTCATTTAAATATTCACCAAGGCTGGCTGTAGAAACCCTGTCCAAGTGCCTGGAGTCGGTGAGTGCCTGGATGGGAAGGAATAAACTGAAACTGAATCCTGACAAAACCAAGGTACTGTTCGTGGGAGACAAGGGAAGGTTAGGGGACTTGGACCTGGTGCTCAATGGGGTACAACTGCCCCTAAAAGACCAGGTCCACAGCCTCGGGATCATTCTTGACTCCCAACTGTCCATGGAAGCTCAGGTTTCGGCTATGAGCCGGGCAGCACTGTATCAACTCCATCTGATACGGAGGCTATGCCCCTACCTTCCCAATCTTCTGCTCCCATCGGTGGTACATGCCCCGATCTCCTCTCACCTTGACTACTGTAATGCGCTCTACGTAGGGCTACCCTTGAAAACGGTCCGGAAGCTGCAACTGGTACAGAATGCAGCGGCGCGCCTGATTAAAGGCAGCTGCTGGTGAGATCACGCAACTCCAGTGCTCAAAGAGTTGCACTGGCTACCAGTTGCTTGCTGGGCCCAATTCAAGGTGTTGGTTTTGACCTTTAAATCCCTACACGGTTTTGGCCCAGCCTATCTGAAGGAGCGCCTCCAGCATCATCAGCTATGCCGCCTAACAAGATCGGCCTCAAAAGACCTTCTCTCTATCCCACCAGTCAAAACAGCTAGACTGGTGAGGACTAGAGAAAGGGCTTTTTCAATTGTGGCCCCCACCCTATGGAACTCCCTTCCAAATGATCTCCGCCAGGCTCCCTCTGTAACAAACAAAACGCCCTAGCCCCTTTTGGGGGTCCTAGTAGCTTGGATTCGCTCCCAGTACTCACCCAATAGAGTCTCAGAAACGAACGAAACAATGATGGAGAAAGAGTATATTTATTTCTAACACGTGCACGTGGAGAAGGGCCAAGCCAGTTCTGGCAAAACTCTGCAGTGCTGGCCTTTTTATCAGCTTTGTTATGTTAATTACATTAGCATCATTATGATCGTAATTACATCACTTTAACCATGCCCACTGTACCTTCCCATTTCCTCCTAGCCCATATTTAGACTTTGTTATTCACAACTTGTTTTGCTCAATTTGACCTTGTATCTGCAACAAATGTTGATACTTTTCTTCAGTACAGCTGCATCTTGCAACAAAACCTTATTTTCCCAGCTATATCTATTTTGCAAACACAGCTTTAAACAAACAATGATAATGCATGCCAGCAAATTAGCACTTCTCTTTACACACACACAAGTAAATTAACTTGTCAGCAGATTAACACATAAGCAAGTTAACTGTCAGAGGGATGCTATAATTCCCAACAGGCCCAGCACTTTTTACTTTAAGCAGCAAATAAGCAAAATACATCTTTAGTTTAAACAAATAAAGTCCAGTGTCACAATTCCAGTGTCACAATTCCCCCCTTAGAAGCTTTTTGATATTTATATCATATAGCTTCTTCATTCTGAATCACTTGCTGATACATAATTTTACCATACATTTGCATGCTACTTTTAGTTACTGCATTATCTATTATGCTGCGAATACCGTTCATGATTATAGGTAATAAGCAGGGCAAAAGCATACATCCTAATAAAATCAAAACAACTAATACAATTATTGTCTTCATTCCTCCTAACCAGTTGAACCAGCTGCCCCAATTTCCAAGATTTATTCCTTTCCAGGTTTGCACTGGGACATGGGCAAGTACCTTAATTTTAATGCCAATTTCTTTTACTACTTCACCATTGTCATCAATTTTCAAACAACATTCTGTCAGATTTAGGAGTCCGCAGACCCCTCCTTCTTTGGCTAACAAATAATCCAAGGCCAGCCGGTTTTGGAGTATTGCTTCTCTCATTTGAGTTGACTGATCAGCAAGCAATATTAAAGCTTTAGCTGTTTGATTGGTTATTATCTCCAATACCGCCTGAAGTCTAATGAGGCGATTCAAAATGTATATCGGGCCACGGTATCCCGCTGAACCATCTTGTGCCCATGAAGCAGGATCGTAATGTTCAATGATCCGTTCTGGAGGCCAAGTGTCTCTCCAACCATTGTCTTGGCCTTTTGTTAAAGAGGTATCAATGGCCCGCTTCTTTCTATTAGACTGTTCTCCATCAAATACTGGAATTAAAGGATTTAGGTTTCTGCCTTTTATGGTATACATTGGCTGTATGATTCCAACATAACAAATGCCAGTCCAATTTAAGGGGAGAATAGCATAAGCCTTTTTCCCACAAATCCAATAATGTCCTTTTAGCGCTGGCATGGTACCGTTATGTAGAATTGAGGAATCTTTATTGTAAGGAATATAATAAGTATCCTTTGAGCCAAGAGGGCCTGTGACAATGCGGTATCCTTGTCCCAGAACAAAATTACACTTCCATAATCGGGATTCATTTCTGTAAGTACATTTAGTATCATTATTGGTTTGGTTCCATACTGCCCAATAATTCTGAAATCCCAAAATAACAGTTCCATTAAGGTGCTTCCATAGCCAACCTTGATTTTTTAAAACCATAGGAACCGTTAAATTTCTTTCTTGGCACATATTCAATTGAATATCTGTGGGTTCACATTTGGACCTACATGAACTCTGGTTACGTGCATCAGGGATACATGAACACCATGTTCCATTTGTGAGTTGGACATGTGTGTTATTCCATTGGGAGACGAATGTGGTACAATTTGTGACTGGACAACCACTAATGGAACAATACTCTCGCCATCCCAATGTCCAATTACATTTACTGGCTCCAACATATTTGCCTCTAGAAATATTTTGTTGGAGACAATATTTGCCAAGACTTGATCTATATAAATCCCACGTATGAGGCTCTGTCCAGGTGCTTAAGTTAATATGCACCTCACTTTCGTTACTCAAGAGCCATCGGGGTGCAAGAGGAAATCCAATCCACGGTCATTTTAGAAATCCTTTTGGACTTCCACAAATCCAACAATTTGTAAAATTAAATTCCTTGGCTACTTCTTGAGCGAGTTCAACAAACACATTTTCCCTTTTCTCCTCCTGGAATGAGCGCCTTTGACCTCTGCGTATTCTCGTTTCTTGCGTGGAAAAAGAAGTTGGGAAGCAGATATATACCACAAATAAAGAAATGAGACACAAAATAGTACCAAACATAGGCTTAAAGCCCAGACAGTTGGTATCTGCAGAGTTTCTTCCCATCTTGACATAAGGTATTGCTAATTATGATCTTATTCTATATTAACATCTTCTAATCCTAATCTCCAAAATGTTAATAAGCCCCAAGTCAGCACTTTCCAACGGTATCTTGTTCGTATGTAGCCCTTCTGATTTAACCTAGGCTGAGCATACAATACTTTCACATTTACCGCTGGTCGGGTATCTTCTGGAATCTCTCGTACAGCTGCTCTCAAAGGTAAAGGTCGTACAGAACCTCCCATTGACTTAAGGGCCTTGATCAAGGATGTATCGATCCGCCCATCTACGCCATACACGTCGTCGGTATGTAAGATTTGCCCTTAAATCAGGATGATAATAATACTGCCTAGGATTATTTGGTATATTGGCAATCAACGGAACATGGGGCAAAATAACATTTACTGAGACACGTCCCCAGGTTGCAAAAGATTCAAATCTCCAATCTCTAGGGTATGCTTCCGGTGGCAACGTTGGCGGAGACCCTCCCATCTACCACCTCAGGTGTACAGTCCTGAGATCAATATTGGGCGGAAGAACAGAGTTCAGAAAGGTTCGAGCGATGGTATGTAGGTGTTGTCTTTTATCCTTAGTACACGTATCTACAAATTGGATTACTGTTATTGGAACCTTCCTTCTAGGATCTCCTGGCACTTGTACACTAACAGCCTGGATGGGAAAAGGTTTCCGTTAACCTCCCATACAATCTTAGTCTTTTTGTTTCTTCAACTTGAGCTTCAGGTTGAAACCCGGCACGGTTTCCGACAACCACTTTTCTTCAGGCGTCTGATCCTTCGCCTCTCCAGGTGGGGAGTCCTTGGCTACTCCCTTCTCTGGTTCCTGGGTAATTGTAGGTTCTGCTCTCTTTATCCTGCTGGCATGGACCCACCGCTTATGGCCTACAAGCTTTACGGCAGACTCAGTAATCAGAATGATCTGCTCCGGTGGTCCCCATGTGGGCTGCAAAGGCTCTTGCTTCCACTTCCGAACTCGTACCCAATCTCCTGGTTGGTATTGGTGGATAGCCACATCCAAGGGTAACCTCTGAAACTCACGATTATGCCTGTGAATAGAAGACAAGACACCCTGCAAGGCAGTAATATACTCCAATAACTGTCTGTTCCCCAATTCCCCATTAATCTCTATCTGGGGCCCAGGCTCAATGGGAGGTCTGCCAAACAGTGACTCAAAAGGAGTCAATTTTGTTTTTCCCCTTGGAGTATTTCTCATGATGGTCAAAGCCAATGGCAGCGCTGTCATCCAATTCAACTTAGTCTCTTGCCAGAGTTTGGTCAACAAAGTCTTAACCGTTCGGTTAGCACGTTCAACTTGACCGGATGATTGTGGTCTCCATGGAGTATGAAGGTTCCACTTGAACCCCAAGGCCACACTTACAGCACAAATTATCTTACTCACAAAGTGTGGGCCTTGGTCTGACTCAAATGTCTCTGGCATAGAATATCTTGGAAAGATTTCCTTCAACAGTATCTTTGCTACTGTAATTGCTGTCGCCGTTCGCGTAGGAAAGGCCTCTATCCATCCTGTCAACTGATCTATTATAACTAGGAAGTACTTGTACCCTGCACATCTTGGCAATTCTGCTAAGTCTATTTGTAATCGCTGGAAAGGATAGTAGGCCCATGGTCTTCCTCCCATTGCTGGCGGTGGCTTTGGAGCAGGATTAGTTGCTGCACAGATAGTACATCCATATACTGCTCGCTTTGTTTCTTCATATAATCCAGGTGCAACCACTTGTCTGATTAGAAGATCCCCTAAAGCGTTGCCTCCAAGATGAGTCTGTTTATGAGTCTCTAGTACAAGAGCTCGAAGCACTGCCCTTGGGACAAAAATTAATCCTGTAGGTAACTGCCACCAACCACTAGGTAATTTCTGAGCCCCATATTGTACTGCAACATCTTCTTCTTTCTTAGAATATTGAGGGACCAACTCCCTCCATGGAATCATAATGTTCATTAGATTCTTTTCCAATGGTAGTCCACTCAGCGCTGCTTCCTTTGCTGCCTCATCTGCTTGATGATTTCCCTTTCGCCGAACTGGATCCATTTCTCTTCCATGGGCCTTCACATGAATAATAGCTACTTTCTTTGGTAACTGGACACATTCCAGGAATTCCTTTATCATCTGTTGATGCTCAATCCTGTGTCCATCACTTTTAATAAAGCCTCTTTCCTTCCACAACATAGCGAAAGCATGTGCAGTTTGGAATACATACTTAGAATCAGTGTATACATTTCCCTCTTGTTGATCCAATTCTTTCAGGGCCTCTATGGCTGCGGCCAGTTCCGCCATCTGGGCTGAATAGGTAGGCAGCAACTTAACACTCTTTACAGGCTTCAGGTCCTCACACACGGCGTAGCCTGCATACCGTTGTCCGTCTATTACTTTTGAACTTCCATCCACATATAAATGTCGTCCTGCTATTGGCTGATCAGTCAAATCTACTCGGGGTTTCAATGAGCATTCCAGTGTCTGGATGCAATCATGTACTAACTCTCCCGGTTGGGGCAATAGTGTTGCTGGATTCAAGGTATTACAAGCTTTCAGATGTAAGCCTTGTCGTCCTAGCAGCTGCTGTTCATACTGGGTAAGCCTACTTGGGCTGAGAACCTTAGCTGCCTTCTCTCCCAGGATCCTTTTCAAATCATGAGGTCCTAGTACTTCTACAGGGGCTCCCATCATGATCTTTTCAGCTTTCTTCAAAAGAATTCCTGTGGCTGCCACAATTCGCAGGCATGCTGGCCATCCTCTTGCTACAGGATCCAATTGGGAGGAATAATAACCTACAGGTAGGTGATCAGGACCCCACTGTTGTGTCAAGACTCCGCTGGCAGTTCCCTTGTTTTCTGAAACATATAATCTGTATGGCTTGAGTCCATCTGGTAGAGCCAAGGCTGGTGCCTCTTGTAAAGCTCGCTTGATGTTTACAAAAGCTTGATGACATTCCTTAGTCCGTTTCCAATCAGTTTCCTTCTTCAGCATCTCGTACAGGGAAGTGGCATAACTGCTATAATTTGGTATCCATTGTCGGCAGAAGCCAGCCAAACCCAAAAATGATCGTAGCTCCCTAACATTTGTTGGTGGTGGTAAACCACAGATCGCTGTCCGCCTTTCAGTTGACAACATTCGTCCTTCCCGTGACAGTTGGTATCCAAGGTAAGTCACTTTCTCCTGATTCCATTGTACCTTACCTTTGGACACTCGATATCCACAGGTATGCAAATGATTCAAAAGGCCCACAGCATCTTGTTCATTACTTTTTTCATCTGGGCTACAAATCAGAAGATCATCCACATAGACCAGCAATGCTGACGTTGGTTGTCGTTTGTACCAAGGTCCCAAGTCCTTCTGTAATGCCTTAGTAAATTCAGATGGGGAACTGATAAACCCTTGAGGTAACACAGACCAGGTCAGCTGACACTGTCGGAGGTCGACCGGATCCTCCCATTGGAATGCAAAAAGGTCTTGGCTATCTTCATGAAGGGGTATTGAAAAGAATGCATCTTTTAGATCAATGACAGTAAATCGGGTAGTATCGCCAGGTACCTGAGCCAGCAGAGTATGTGGGTTTGGCACTACTGGAACATCTTCCAGGACCTTTTCATTAATTATTCTCAAGTCTTGTACCAATCTATACTGTCCTGGGCGGCCTTCCTTGAGAACTCCAAATATGGGGGTATTGTGTGGACTAGTGGTCTGATATAGCCATTGATACTGGATGAAGTCCGTCACTAGTTCCTTCAAACTTAGACGTACTTCTGGCTTCAAAGGAAATTGGCGTACTGGGGTTGGGCCTACCCCAGGCTTCAATCTGACCCTCACTGGTTCAGCATTGACCGCACGAGCAGGATTATTCTTTCTGGCCCAAACATCAGGGTGAATTCCTTCCGGAGGCTCCCACTGTTGTTTCTCTTTAACTTCTGGCTCCCCCCTTAGGATCATTTGGAAAGCGCATTCTTGTTGCTTTGGTATCATCACTTCCAAGGTTTTTCCTCTAAATGTGATTTGAGCTTGAAGCTTTGCTAGAAGGTCCCTTCCAAATATTGCAATAGGGCAACCATCCGAAACCAAAAACTGATGTGTAAAATATTGTTGGTTATCTTCTCTTCCTGGAAGGTGTACCTGGATGGGTTGGGACAAAGGGATTCGACTACGCTTTCCTTCTATTCCCATTACATCCTTGGTTTCTTTACTGAGGGTCAAGGGTAGACGGAACATTGCTCGTGGAATCATAGAGAAGGCCAGTCCTGTATCCACTAGTCGTCGGACTGCTGAATTATCCAGGGTAAGGGACACATATGGTTCTTCCCGCGAGCCGCCCTCATATCCCGTCCACCTTCATTCTGATTCCTCCTGTTGCCCCCTGGCAGCCGCTATCTGGACATAGGGTGGATTCGGATCAGAACTTGAGACTGTCCTGGGTTCCCTGTAGTCATCCCTAGAGCCAGGAGCTCTCTATAGCCATATGGGCCTCCTCGTCCATCTTGGCGGGACCTAGGTACCTTCTCATTTCTACAGTCCTTTGCCCAATGGCCTTTCTTCAAGCACTTAGCGCACTGATCCTTCTCTAATCTCCTCCTTGGCCCTCTTTCTTTGTCTCTTTGATTCACACCAACCACTGCCGCAATCATGTCACATTGCTTCTCAATCATACTGTATTGCTTCTTCATCAACTTTCCTTCTTCTCTCTTACTTGCTTCATCCCTATTTACATAGACCTTGAACGCTATGTCTATTATTTGTCCCAGTCCCATACCCATCACTCCTTCCACCTTCTGCAATTTCTTTCGAATATCTGTAGAACTTTGGCCAATAAACAAAGAAATTAGGAGCCTTTGATTTTCAGCACCCTCAGGATCAAGGGTAGTAAATCTCCGCATAGCTGTAGTAAGGCGGTTAAGAAAAGCAGAGGGAGTTTCCTCCTTTTCCTGATGAATTTCATATAATTTTGCCACATTCATTGGTTTAGGAATGGTATGTCTAAGTCCATATAAAATCAGTCGTTTATACGTGGTAATTTCGGGGGCCACTGCTCCTGGGGTTTGAACCCACCTCTGAGGATCTGCCGTTGGTAAAACACGTGCTGGGGCCAAACCAGGCACATTGCCACCTGGTCTCTGCTCTTCTAATGCGAGAGCATTGGCTTGGGAAAGTACCAATGACTTCTCCTCTGGACTAAGAAGGGTATTCATTAATGTCTGTATATCTGCCCAAGTGGGATGGTGGCTTGCAAAAATAGTCTCCCACAATTGACAATGCTTATCTTGGTCTTCTCTCAAACCTGGCATCTGGTTTTTCCAATTAAACAAATCAGATGTAGTAAAAGGCACATGTACATAAGCAATCTGTCCATGGCCATCAAGCATTTGCCGCATCGGTCCCATAAAGGTACCATCAGACAAAACATCTTCCATTTCAGGGTTATTTCTTCCTGCGTTATTGCCTATGGGAGTGGAACTATATGTCCGCCCACTCTGCAAGGTATGTCCGCTTACTCCTTGATTCTCCCTCCTAACTTCCTCAATCATCTGGAGACGTGGATGTATCGTTTGGGGCGAAGCTCCCAAACCCTGGCTTTGCAATACAGAGTGGGTATAACGATCCAACATATCATATTCTTGACTCAACCGCCCTAAAGATTGACTTAAATCCTGGAACGTTACTACAGCTCCAGACGGGGTTCCAGAACTAGTGGACTGGGTCTGCGGGGTAGTCGACTGTTGATACGTTGGTGGCTGATTTTGAGGTGGTGGCGTCTGAGCTGGTGGCTGAATTTGAGCTGGTGGCTGAATCTGAGCTGGTGGCTGTTGGACCACCTGTGGTAGCACTGGTAATGCGGGTGCTGGTAGAGAAATCACCGGACCCTGAGGTGGCGGTAAAGGGATCACGGGTGGGGCCGTAGGAGAAACTAAACATTCCTCTTCTTCTGCCTGGAGGACTGGGGGCTTAATTTTCAAATTCTTCCCCTCATTAATTTTACATTGAGCCAGTGCCATTTGGAGCACACATTCTTGTGGTGGGTCTAGACAGATGATTCTCCAACCCCTCGCATAATACCACGAAGTTACCTCATCTGGTAGCAACTCATAAAGGGTGGCTTCCAACTGTCTAGCCCTAGTAATATTGAATGTGCCTCCCTGTGGCCTGCCAATGCCCAGACCCACCCACTCTTCATCACAAAACATTGACAATTGTTCTTCGTTCGGGACTGGTCCTCCGGAAGAAATAACATTTTTCTTAAATCTAGCAAAATTTTGCAAAACACATTCAAGGGGGGTCATTTTTCAGTCGCCCTTTTTCTTTTTACTCTTTTCAGACCCTTTCTTAACTTCCCTGTGTACTGTCCCCTCTGTCCTCTCCTGTTTTGAAGCACCCTGCCCCATTTTCCCGTGTCTAGTCCCCTCTGCCCTCTGCAGATGACGTACAACACTTGGGGGTAGCCTCTCCATCTAACCTGGGGGGTGTCTGAGACAAAACAACGGACAGATGACGTACAACACTCGCTTCCCGGTTTTCACGGCCCTTCTCCTCGCGGAGGTAGGGAAACGCGCTACTCACGGTCCGCACTCACTTCAGGGTAAACCGCTGTGGATAAGCCCTGTCTCATACACACACCACTCTCTTCACACTTAAGCCCACTGGGCTCCTTACCCCTCTCGAAGAGACGTTGGAAAGTTCAAACCCCTGCTCCTCTCCAACCTTGTTTCGATTTAAAAGGGAGTCATTATGGCGATCCCTCGTCGCCCCGATCCGCTCTCACAGGCTTGGGCAGGCTGAAGATAGCCTGGTGCGCACTTTTCCCAACTCCCTGTGGACTACGCCCGGGGCAAAGAGGAATCCCAGCAAGATGAGTCCCGGTGGAGTATCGCCAGTTGTAACAAACAAAACGCCCTAGCCCCTTTTGGGGGTCCTAGTAGCTTGGATTCGCTCCCAGTACTCACCCAATAGAGTCTCAGAAATGAACGAAACAATGATGGAGAAAGAGTATATTTATTTCTAACACGTGCACGTGGAGAAGGGCCAAGCCAGTTCTGGCAAAACTCTGCAGTGCTGGCCTTTTTATCAGTTTTGTTATGTTAATTACATTAGCATCATTATGATCATTATTACATCACTTTAACCATGCCCACTGTACCTTCCCATTTCCTCCTAGCCCATATTTAGACTTTGTTATTCACAACTTGTTTTGCTCAATTTGACCTTGTATCTGCAACAAATGTTGATACTTTTCTTCAGTACAGCTGCATCTTGCAACAAAACCTTATTTTCCCAGCTATATCTATTTTGCAAACACAGCTTTAAGCAAACAGTGATAATGCATGTCAGCAAATTAGCACTTCTCTTTACACACACACAAGTAAATTAACTTGTCAGCAGATTAACACATAAGCAAGTTAACTGTCAGAGGGATGCTATAATTCCCAACAGGCCCAGCACTTTTTACTTTAAGCAGCAAATAAGCAAAATACATCTTTAGTTTAAACAAATAAAGTCCAGTGTCACAATTCCAGTGTCACACCTCTACCATGAGTTTCCGCCAGGCCATAAAGACCTGGCTCTTCAGGCAGGCTTTTGCGGTGGGCTAGATTTTAACATCATTGCTTTTAGATTTTAATGTTATTGTATTGATATGTCATTTTATGCTATCTTGCTTATTTTGTACGTCGCCCAGAGTGACTGGTTAGCCAGCCAGATGGGCGACTAAGAAATCCAATAAATAAATAAATAAAGACTACTGGCCTAACTGCATGATCTTAATGTGAGTAATTCTGAAGGAAATCAGACTGAGTTAATGGGATGCAATCCCTAACAAGTGTGCACAGACTGCAACCTTTAGCGTGAAAACAATAGTACTATTGCTCAGGGTCCTCACCTCTGTTTCCCTCATGCTGCTAATGTGTGAGAGCAGGGAGAAGACTTGTTCAGGGGAGGGTTGCTCTACCTTTCCTGCTCTGCAGTGTGGCGAGGCCAGGCCCAGGCTGGAGGAGGGCACTGGCCCACAGGTCCATCTGATAGTAGCACTTATGGGGCTGGCCCTATGTGCCCTTCCCTTTTAGGAGTCCTCACATCTGTCACCAGACAAAGAACCTAACTCCTGGTTCCTAACACAAACCTTCCCAGACCTGTTAATTCTTTTCTGAAAGTCTTCCCTAGGCTATTTTTTAAAAGACTTTTTCTCTCAACTGAACTCTGAAACAGGACGTAATCTTAGCTGGGAGAGAAATGGCTGGGGAGGGGTATTTGGAGGGATTATCAATGGATGAAGGAAGGGTTAATCCATCTGCCTAGTCCCACCTGTAGCTTAGTGTCTCCTCTTCACATTAGCATTATGAATGAAAGGAGGGATGGCAGTTACAAGCCCCATGTTTTCATCCCTAACATGCATTTTTGCCACAAGCCTTCATCACATCAGTCTTCTCCTGCAAGTGTCTGTCCCCACATTCACAGTTTTTGAAATACACATTTGACATTGTGCCATTCAACCCTCCAAAACTAAGCTGTGTACAGATGATGGCTGCTTTCACACTGCACTTTATTCTGTTATTCTGACAATTTCTTACTGGTAACTTGCGCATTGTATTTGATCTTTCACATGATGCACGAGCTAGCCCCAGAATTCTAGTGGAATGTAGTGGAAGTTTAGTGCAAATTTCCATGATAAATGATACCAGAAATAATCTGTTAGCAAGGCTGGGAATCTGGAACATCGCAGGAGTTTTTCACTAGCTGCAGCAGCTCACGTGACAGGCATCCCACCATGCACTGCGTTCCTGCCCTTTAGTCATGTGGGTTTGGTTTTTTTTGCTTGACAAACATTGTACCGGTATTCTGGCATTGGCGCCAGAGCTTGGAAAAGTTACTTTTTTGAACTACAACTCCCATCAGCTCAATCCAGTGGCCATGCTGGCTGGGGCTGATGGGAGTTGTAGTTCAAAAAAGTAACTTTTCCAAGCTCTGAGCAGACAGCGGCAGCATTTTCCCCACCGTGTTGATACAACAAAAACAATTTAAAAAGTCAGATCCTAAAGGGAGAGGGTGTGATGTTCCTGTATTAGTGTAAATAGGATAAGTGCTGTTTGTATAGGAGATACATGGTAAGTAGAATGAAAGAGGAAGGGGGAGTGAATGGGCAGTAGAATGTTGGATGATTGGCTGAATGTTTAAAATGGCTGACAGTATAAAAGGAAGAATGACAGTGGAATCTGGGTGGTGGTGAATGTTAGTGGGTTGTTTTGGTGGGTTTTGAGAGGAGATTGTGTGGAGAGTTGGTGGATGTGAGGAGAGGGTGGAGTTTGGATTAATACTAAGACCAGTACCTCAGGAATAGATGTAACCATATGCTTAAGTGCCTTTTAAAGAAATCTTGTTATCTTTGTTATTCAATAAATACTTTTGGTTTACCAAAGGCCTGATCCTTGGCTGGGGTTTCACAGACCAGAAGGGAGGGTAAGGTAAATACCAAGGCTGAAGGATAACAAATGGTGGCAGCAGGGAAGGGAAGAATAACACCACAAGCAGTCTGAGTAAATCAAAGGGATTGGGACAGCTTAAGCACGCAGTCACAGAGGTAACCTAATTGAGGGAGACTCAGGCCGAGTCTCTGGGACTACTGGTTATAGGACGTGACTGGTGGTGCTGCCTAGCAGGGGGATCTGTTGAGATCTGTGCTAGAGCAGTGAGAGAAACCATAAAAAAGGACAGTCCGGACTGGTGGAGTCCCTGGTGGTGCCTAGAGACAGGCAGTAACCACGAGCAGGTAGGAACCTGACAGGGAGAGCCAGGGAAGGGCATCACACGTGGTGGCAGTAGCGGTGGGATACGAACCAAAGAGAGTCCCAAAGACACGTGGTGACAAAGGAGACTACGTCACAGGTGTTGGCTGTAGTGGTGGTACGAATACTAAAGAATCCCTAACAGTGGTGTGGCAAACAGAAATAACAAAACAAGATTACTTGTGAGAGTGACTGGCAAAGAGTGTGTGGCAAAGAGTGAGTGAACTCAAACACCATGGCTGAATATATAAAAATGAAAAGAGAGGAGCTGGTGGAGAAGTGCATAACATTCAATTTACCTCACGAGGGTAAAGGGGTAGATGAATTGAGGGTAGCACTTATAGGATTTGCAACTGCCCAGCAAAAACAACCTGTCAGGGAAGAGACCCCAGAAGGATACTCAAGCAATCCCGCTTATATAGAGTACTTGAGAGAGAAGTTAAGATGGGAGCATGAGTTGGAAACTGAGAGATTGAGGAGGGAGGCTTATGAGAAAGAAAAACAGAGGGAGTTGGAAACTGAGAGATTGAGGATGGAAGCTGATGGGAAAGATAAACAGCGAGAGTTAGAAACTGAGAAGTTGAAGATGGAAACTGAGAGATTGAGGATGGAAACTGAGAGAATGAGAGTGGATGCCGAGATACAAGGGGAAAGATTAAAATTGGATAGAGAGAAATTTCACTCTGAGGAGACAAGGAAAGACAGAGATGGAGCAAAAATAAAAATTACTCCAAAGGACTTTGCTGTGTATGAGCATGGTTAAGATCCTCAAATTTATCTCACAACCTTTGAAAAGGCAGCTCAGTTGTGGGGGCTACCTGAAGATAAATACATGCAGTATTTATCAAACCTGATTAAAGGGGAATTGGCTGAGGTATATTTCCCCTCAGACAGGCCCATCACCTATGCTGAATTCAAAGAAGCAGTGTTTAAAAGATTCAGACTGGGACCTGACTATTTTAGAAAGTTATTCCGAAACTGTCAGATCCAAGCAGGGAGGTCTTTTGTTGAACTGGGAGCAAAGTTGATGGATATATTTGGAAAGTGGATGAGTAGTGCCAAAGCTCAGTCAGTGGAAGAGGTGAAAAGCCTCATGATACTGGATCAATTATACCATCAGTTACCACCAGAAATAAGGCTCCTTGTCAAAGACCGTTCCCCTACATCGGTGCAGGAGGCCACAGAGATGGCGGATCACTTTGCCTCCAACAGAACTGGCTGGGTGGGGAAAACATCAAGAGAGTTTAAACCCAGACCATATAATGGTGGCAGAAAGGATGTGGTGCCACAGCGAGTGAGTCCTCCAGTAAAATCTGAAGGGCACAGGACACCCCAGAGTGGATCTGTGTACCCTAAAACAGAGGAGAAATTATGCTACAAATGTGGTAGACCGGGGCACCTACGTTTTCAATGTGAGGTTGCCAACCCCATTAGTAATCCTGCTCAGACAAGGGCAGTAAAAATAGAACCAAAAGATTTAACCACAAAAAAGTTTCAGTTCTGCCAGATAAACTGGACAGAAGTAACAGACCTTGATTCAAGTCTGAGAGAGGAAGTGAGTGTACAAGGGGCAAATTATTGGGCATTGCTTGACACTGGTGCCGCTCAGATGTTACTGAGGCCAGATTTAATAAAATCTGAAGAAATATTACCTCAGGAAACGGTGAATATCCAAGGAGTGAGGGGTCAACCAGAAAGCTTGCCTGTGGCCCTGGTGAAAATGGCGTGGAGAGGCCGAGAGGGCAGATATAAAGTAGGCATTAATGCCCAACAACAAGAACCAGTGATACTGGGAAGAGATGTTATGGGGGCACAAGGGAAAATATATGTGGTGACCAGACAGCAACTTGGCAGAGAAACAGAAGCCATGTTAAGGGAGGCTGAAACAAACAGGGTGGAATTTGTTTGCGAGCCTCAGGTCCCCATAGCAACCCTTGGCAGGCCTGCTGAAGGAGACAAACTGTATCAACTGGTCTCTGGGGAAGAGACAGAGCATTTCAGAGAAGAACTGAATAAGGATACCAGTTTGAATCAAATAAAGGAGCAAGCCCTGACCCAACAGATTTCCTTTCACTGACAAACTGAGGAATCAAGTTGTGTGTGAGAATGGGATTTTATATAGACTGTGGATGCCTGCTGAGAGAAAGGATGAATGTGAACCAGTGAAGCTATTGATAGTACCTAGCAAATACAGAACCAGATTGCTAGAGGTAGCCCACGATGTCCCATGTGCAGGACATCTGGGAATAAAAAAGACCAAGAGGAGATTGGCTGCACACTATTATTGGCCAAACATCTCCAAAGATGTAAAACAACATTGTCTATCTTGTGGTATATGCCAAAAGGTGGGAAAAAGTGGAGTAAAGACTAAGGCACCCTTAAAGCCCCTTCCTATAATTGGACAACCCTTTTATAGAGTGGGAATAGATTTGGTGGGCCCTTTTTCCAAACCCACAAGGCATGGCAAGAAATATCTAGTGGTGGTGGTGGATTTTGCCACCAGGTACCCAGACGCAGAAGCACTAAGATCTGTAGAAGCCCCTGTAGTGGCAGAGGCTTTATTAAAAGTCTTTATGAGGCTGGGTTTCCCTCATGAAGTGCTGACGGATCAAGGCAGTGTATTCATGGGAGAAGTGATGCAATGTATGTGGAAATGTTGTGGTCTAAAACATCTAAAGTCCACTACTTACCATCCCACCACTAATGGGCTAACAGAGAGATTCAATGGCATTTTGAAGGGCATGATAAGAAGCTATGTTCAAGATCACCCACAAGACTGGGATGAACGTTTGGGATGCTTCTTATTTGCATACAGAGAAGTCCCTCAGGAGTCAACAGGCTTCTCACCCTTTGAACTCATGTTTACTAGAAAAGTGAGGGGACCTTTGGAACTGTTAAAAAATTCATGGGAAGGAACCCTGGGAGAGTACAAAACATCTGTAGTAGATTTTGTATTGGAATTCCGCAATAAATTAACATCAATGATGGAGGTGGTGAAAAAGAATTTGAGTCAAGCACAGCAGAAGCAAAGTTACTGGTATGACAGAACAGCCAGGGAACGTGTGTATGATGTGGGAGATATGGTTATGGTGTTCATACCCAGGAAACATGACAAATTACAGGCTAACTGGGAAGGACCATATACCATCAGAGAAAGGCTTGACACAGTGACGTATGTAATCACCACAGACCAATTAAACAAAAGCAAAGTGGTTCATGTAAATATGTTAAAGCCTTACCATACCAGGGATGCACAGGTGTTGCAAGTTACCTTATTCCCTGAGGGAAGTGGGCCTGAACTTCCGGATTTGGTACAGGAAAGCAAAGACAAAGGAGGGGTAGATCAAGTGGAATGGTCGGAAGAGGTGAAGGAGGAAGTAAAAGAAGAGATTCTGAGAGTTTTGAAAAACTATGGGAATCTCTTTAGTAATAAACCTGGCCAAACCAGTATAGCCAAACATTCCATTAATACTGGAGATCATGCCCCAATCAGATCTATGCCATACCGTGTGAATGGGAAAGTTTTGAGTGAGATCAAAAAGGAGGTGGAAGATATGCTGGAATTAGGAGTGATCAGGGAATCCATCAGTCCCTGGGCCTCAAGTATTGTCCTGGTTCCGAAAAAAGATGGAACGACAAGGTTTTGCATTGATTATCGGCTAATCAATAAAATCACGGTCCCAGATGCATATCCTATGCCTAGGGTAGATGCAATGTTAGAGTTATTGGGGGCAGCAACCATTATCTCTAGGTTAGACCTCTGTAAAGGATTTTGGCAAATGGAACTAGACGAGCAATCCAGAGCCAAAACTGCCTTCAGTACACCAGATGGGTTATATGAGTTTGTGACCTTACCCATGGGACTAAGGAACTCACCAAGTTCATTTCAGAGGCTAATCAATACTGTGTTGCGAGGCATGTCAGATTTTGCAGTGGCCTATATCGATGACATGGCCATTTTTAGCAAGTCGGTGCCTGAGCATGTCCAACACCTGACAACAGTATTAGAGGCCTTAAGAAAAGCAGGTCTCACAATAAAAGCTAAGAAATGCCAGTTTGGGCTAAAGGAAGTAATCTATTTAGGACATAAGGTGGGGAGTGGGAAAATCACCCCCTTATGGAGCAAGGTGGAGGCAATACAAGCGTGGCCGATCCCCTTAACCAAAAAACAAGTAAGGGCATTTCTAGGTGTGGCTGGTTTTTATAGGAAGTTTGTGAGAAATTTTGGGGAAATAGCAACCCCCTTGCATGAATTGACAAAGAAAAAGTGTTCTGAGCGTGTGGTATGGACGGATGAATGTCAGAAGGTTTTTGATCTGCTGAAGCAAGCCTTGTGCCAAGGACCCATATTAATAGCACCAGACTATGAGCAACCATTCATCGTGGCTACAGATGCGTCAGACCTCGCGCTGGGAGTCGTCTTGCTGCAGGAGAGAGAAGGCACCAGACATCCAGTGGCGTATCTGAGTCGCAAGCTGACACCAAGGGAGAAAAACTATTCGTCGGTCCAAAAGGAGTGCCTAGCGGTCGTGTGGGGACTGAACAAGTTGCGCCCATACGTGTGGGGACGAAGATTCACGGTAACAACGGATCATCTGGCCTTGTTATGGTTGCAGACTATGAAAAACCATAACACTATGCTGCAGAGGTGGTCCTGGGCCCTACAAGACTATCAAGTGGACTTCCAGTTCATAAAAGGCAAAGACAATGTACTGGCCGATGGACTTTCCAGGCAAGTGGCTGGGACTGCAGTGACGTGACCAGACGGAGGAACAAAGAAAGACATTTTCCCCATAGAGACTTGTTATATTGTTAACGCGACGTATAAATCCTGGAACAGGAATAATACTCTGCCGTTGTTTTAAGGGGGGGGGAAATGTGATGTTCCTGTATTAGTGTAAATAGGGTAAGTGCTGTTTGTATAGGAGATACATGGTAAGTAGAATGAAAGAGGAAGGGGGAGTGAATGGGCAGTAGAATGTTGGATGATTGGCTGAATGTTTAAAATGGCTGACAGTATAAAAGGAAGAATGACAGTGGAATCTGGGTGGTGGTGAATGTTAGTGGGTTGTTTTGGTGGGTTTTGAGAGGAGATTGTGTGGAGAGTTGGTGGATGTGAGGAGAGGGTGGAGTTTGGATTATTACTAAGACCAGTACCTCAGGAATAGATGTAACCATATGCTTAAGTGCCTTTTAAAGAAATCTTGTTATCTTTGTTATTCAATAAATACTTTTGGTTTACCAAAGGCCTGATCCTTGGCTGGGGTTTCACAGACCAGAAGGGAGGGTAAGGTAAATACCAAGGCTGAAGGATAACAAATGGTGGCAGCGGGGAAGGGAAGAATAACACCACAAGTAGTCTGAGTAAATTATTTATTATTATTTATTATTATTATTATTTATTTCGTTTCATTTCTAGACCGCCCATAGCTAGTAGCTCTCTGGGCGGTGTACAAAACTGGATTAAAATACAATAATATAATAAAATCAATAACACATAGCAGCAAGTTAACTAACAAAATTAAACGTAAAAACATTAAAATGCCTGGGAGTATAGCCAGGTCTTAACCTGGCGCCTAAAAGAAAGTACTGTAGGCGCCAGGCGTATCTCCTCAGGTAAGCTGTTCCAGAGTTCGGGGGCCACCACAGAAAAGGCCCTAGATCTAACAACAGTCCTCCGGGCTTCCTGATGAGTTGGTACCCGGAGGAGGGCCTTAGATACTGAATGAAGTGAACGGGTAGGTTCATAGCGGGAGAGGCGTTCCACAAGGTATTGCAGTCCCACATCGTATAAGGCTTTATAGGTCAAAACCAGCACCTTGAATCTAGCTCAGAAACAGATGGGTAGCCAGTGCAAGCGGGCCAGGACAGGTGTTATATGCGCAGACCGATAGGTCCTCGTCAACAACCTGGCTGCCGCATTTTGCACTAGCTGGAGTTTCCGAACAGTCTTCAAGGGCAGCCCTACGTAAAGCGCATTACAGTAGTCCAATCTAGAAGTTACCAGAGCGTGAACAACTGAGGCGAGATCATCACTGTCCAGATAGGGGCGTAGTTGGGCTACTAGGCGAAGATGGTAAAACGCATTCCGTGCCACCGAGGCCACTTGAGCCTCAAGCGACAAGGAAGGGTCAAAGGGATTGGGACAGCTTAAGCACGCAGTCACAGAGGTAACCTAATTGAGGGAGACTCAGGCCGAGTCTCTGGGACTACTGGTTATAGGACGTGACTGGTGGTGCTGCCTAGCAGGGGGATCTGTTGAGATCTGTGCTAGAGCGGGGAGAGAAACCATAAAAAAGGACAGTCCGGACTGGTGGAGTCCCTGGTGGTGCCTAGAGACAGGCAGTAACCACGAGCAGGTAGGAACCTGACAGGGAGAGCCAGGGAAGGGCGTCACAGAGGGCTTGCATGGTGACAGGACGAGATCTTAGAACTCCTACAAAGTGGAGAACAGTGTGCATGTGTACAATCGGTGAGGGACGAAAACAAGATGTTCCTTGAAGCCGTGTGAAAGACTGTTGTGCAAAATGCCGGTATATCGGCTGAAAAAACTGTTGTTCCTTAATGCAAAAGGTACTGCAGTGTGAAAGGGATTTTAGAAATCAGGACAGAAGCACTACCTTTTAAAGCTGTTAAACTAATGCAATCAGCCCGATGTGTAAAAGCAGCCGATGTTAGCCACAGTCCATATCTATTCTGTATCTATGCTGTTGTTTCTCATGAAATACTGTATTGTGATACATTTCCCCCGCCAAGCCAGCTTCGATCTAAATTGAGAAAGACAACACATCACTAGCTGCTTTAAGCTGACAAAGTGTACATACACAGCCTAAATGTGTGTGTGCATATTATATATATGTGTGTGTGTGTGTATAATTTACCAAATTTAGTGACATTCATGTGAAGTCATTTTTTCTTAGTTTGAGGCCAGTTATCATTTTTACATTTTTAAGATGGCAAACTTAAAAAAAAATCTCTTGGTCATTTACTGCATAATTCCTTACATATCTCCTCAAAAGTAAGTCCCACTGAGTTCAATAGGGTTTACTCCCCAGCAAGTGTGTGTAGGATCACAGCTTTATTTTTCCAGTTTTTCTCATCTGCTTAACTTCTCTTTATAGTTTGCCACAGAAGTCTTCCAAGGACCATGAAATTCCATTAACATTTATTTATAACAAATTGCTTGGTGGTATTCTTATTTCATTGTTTGTGCTTGGAGATGCACAAACAATGTGCATTGTAAGCAGTAAGTAGGCACATGCTTCAATCAGGTACCATTCCATCAGAGGTCAGCTCTAGAAGGTGCTGCTGTATGTTTTGGTGCAAGTGCCTTAATCAGGTCCACAAAGTCAGTTTTTTCAATGCATGCTCTGCACACTTCTCCCCAGCTATCCAGGATCTTCCTCAGCTCAGCCACTCTCATCTTAGAGAGATCTACTGATGTTAAATCAACCTTTTTTTCTGTAAAACAAACAACCTGAATCACAAGCTCTATTAATTTTATTTACTGTATTTTACACTATTTTTCCAAGAAGCTCAGACTCTTACAAAAATATTACTTTCTCAATTAGCATGCTAATGCATTCTACAGACTATCTCCAATAGCCAGCCAGATGCCCATGGAATCTCACAAACAAGGCATGTTAGTGATACAATACATCTAAATTTTGTGTGGACTAGGAAGAAAAAACAAGTACTCCATCTCCACATGGCAAGTACACACAACATTTTATTCTAGAGTCAATGGAGACTGAGTTTTTTTGATCTAGTACACACACATTATAGACCTATTGCATAATTCTTGCCCCCTGAAAAGTGCTTCTTGACAAACTGGTTTCATTCAAAAAGAAGAAGCTCATTGCAGATTGATTCTGCATTACCCTACAGTGTGCCCATCTGAAAACAGATGTAGGCAGTCCCCCAGCAATGATGTTATGGGTGAGAGTATACCCAGATTTGCAAGGGGAGGGTTTTCAAATGTGTAAACTTATCAAGGGAAGGGGCTTCAAACACATACCAAGGAACCACGCCCTTGTGGACTTGAATCTATAATTAATCTAGATTACAAAAACAGCATATTGAGAACAAGCATGAATGATTCTATATGGGGAAAAACTACATTTTTGTGCAACAAATGGGAAAGTGTGTATGCATGTTTGGGTTTGCAAACCATGGCTTAACGTAAATAAGTGTGAGACTGCATGGAGCAAAAATCGTGGCTGCTTCACTCCTCCCCTGGATCTGCTGATGCAGTGTTAGCCAAAACTAAGCCATGGTTTGCCTTAGTATTACATTTGAACCTCAGCTAATGTTTTGTCTCCAACACCCCTAGATTGCTATTCCCATTTGCCCCCTTGTTTTGTGGGGGGATTTCAACATACAATATTTGAGCTCACAGATCTGAATGTCTAATTTCTTCAGCTTCTCACAGATCTTCAGCACAGGTACATGAGCACTCATTGGACGGCTGACTTCACTAATTATCTTGGCAGCTGCATCGCTTGTGGCCCCAATGTAATAGCACTACCAAAAACAACAAAGAAAGAGTCATGTTGTCAATATCAATTCAACATTAATGGTTAATGTAGGGGTTGCCAACCTTTTTGGACCACCAGGCATATTTTGAATTTGCTGTGGGCACCAGTCAAAAAATGACTGCCAGGGGAGTGTGGTGTAATACAAAATGAAAGAGAGTACAATTATTCCTGCTCCCCAGCCCCCCAAACAACCTCATGCTTGTTGTGGGAGGTTAGCTATGTCCTGCTGGCCCCAGTCATGGAGATCACACAATATTGATCATATCCTTGCCATTTTTTAAAAAAATCAAATCAATCAATCAATCAATCCATGGTGTCTGCGGCTGTGTGTTTAGCAATCCCTGGGTTAGGGTCTGAGATTTCCCCCTCCCTACTCTCACACAGCTGGAGGCACTTGAATGTAAGTACTGGAAACATTCTTAAGGAAAAAGAGAAATCAATACCAAGCGGTTTTCTTTCCCTTTAGTGTTCATGCAGCTCCTGACTAATTCATCCTCAATAGATGTCATGGAGAAGTCAGAGTGTTTTTCTTTTAAAGAACTATAAAATCTTTCCAAAAAATCTTGACACACTGTAATAAGGAAACCAAAAATTAAAGTAAATAAAACACACACACATATAATGCATAAGCCAAATAGACAGAACTACAAAAAACAAAGTTGAAAAGGTAAGTCGGGGATTCATCAGCACTTCTTAAAAAAACAACAGCCACCTTCACACAGAATGGCTCACCATATTTGCAGCATATGCACAGCTGATCTGGAAACGCCTGCACTGCTGAGTTGTAGTACTTCCCATGCTTCAAATTTATGTACTGCTTGGCTGTAAAACTCAGAGGAACTGTATTTGGGCAGAGCTTATGAGCTTTAGGAGGAAATGTCAGCATGGAAATTTCTGATCCTAACGTCTGGTGTTGGACACGGACACACACACACACACACACACACACGGACACACGGACGGACACACACACACACACACACACACACACACACACACACACACACTTCATCTTACCATGCAAGACGCACACATATGTAGAACATAAGTAAAAGCTGGAACAACATCTCTCTCTCTCTCTCTCATATACCCCCCCAAATGTATTTTTTTCTGTTTCTCTTCCTGCCCCCCACTACTCCTGGTTTTGGGCTGGAACAAAACCATACATCTCCCCCCCCCTTTTTTTGCTGCTGGGCTGAAAATAAGATTCTTGTTAACAAGGTAGAGGCCATGCAGCGCACACACACACACAAACACAGAGGGTGCCCCCCTTCAGCCCAAGTTCTCTCCTCCCTCCTTTTCCATGTTCTTGCTTGCATGCTCTCTGTCATTATCTCCACACTTTTTAGTCCTTCCTGCATGCGCCTTGTACCACAATAACAGATGTCCCTAGGAACCAATCAGCGGCAAAGGACACTGGAGACATAGGGACCCTGCTCCCAAAAAGGTAAGGGGTGTAAGACTTTCTGAGACCCTGGACAACTACACCCCTGCATTTGTGAGTTATATTGTAATGACCATTGGCTACAAACAATTAAATCTGAATACTCCTAGATCCAATAATGTCACTGGAGGACCATGTGGCTTCAGTAGCTCTGGTTGTTCTGGAATAGCCTTGCCACATTAATCCATGCCCTGGTAACCTCAAAATTAATTACTGTAATGTGCTCTACATGGGCCTGTCCGTAAGGATGGCCCAGAAGTTGCATCTAGTGACGCATGTGATGATCAGAGTTGTGAGCGGTATATTCAATCGGAATTATAGAAACTCATGCTGCATGAACTGCACTGGCTGCCATCATGCTACTAGGCCCAATTCAACGTTTTGATGATAGCATATAAAGCTCTGAACAACTTGGGTCCCAAACACTTGAAGAAACATCTCTCCCTACATATGCCAGTTCAGGCTTTGAAATCTGCTGGGGAGACCCTGCTTGTTGTTCTACCAACAGAGGTAGAACACAAGGAAACACCTCTTGGTGGTAGCAAAATTGAATTTCCTCTCTCTAGTTCAGTCATCATCCATCTTACTGAGTTTTGGATGGCATCTTAAGACATATTCTTCACTTGGGACTTTTGGAGAGATTTGGGGGTTTTTTTTGCTATGTATACTGTTTCATTCTGATGTTTTTAATATTGTTTGCATTTTACTGTGTTTATTGTGCTAGCTGTTATGTGTTATTGACTGTATGGTATGTTGTATTGTATATTTGTACAGCACTTAGAAATGTTCTAATATTAAGTGATCTGGAAATATTTCCAATTAAAAAAATAAATAAGAATAAAGATGTAACAGTTTGAATATTGTAACAGTTAAGGTTTTAAACGAATTCTATTGAGTGAATAGTTTAAACTGTATTTTGTTAACTGCCTTGGGATCTTAACCACTGAAGGGAGGTTTAAAAATGGAACAAAATAAATAAACAAGCTAGCTTCACACATTTTGGAAAGCAATGGTGTATACTATGCAAGTCATTTGTCTATTTGAATGCAGTTCAGTACTGTACAAGGGCATTAACAAATATACAACTTTATTGACCATTTTCTTGTTTCTTAGTATCAATTTGTTCTGAATTAATAGAGATCATAGTCGGTTGTCACACAAACAGTAATTAACCCTCATCTGAGGTGTCAGGCAAATATATTACCAACTTTCTAGGACTGGATGCCTGGCTTTATTGATATCTATTGGCTTGTGATTGTTCAAGTCATGTACTGTGTCTCAGCTTTTTGACTGTGTCTGTTCACCTTTTTATTATTTATTTATTTATTTGTTCAATTAAATTATTACATTTCTATCCCGCCCTTCCTCCCAGTAGAAGCCCAGCATCGTACCTTGCAAAACATATCCCACCCTCCAGCACATTGCCACATATCTTTATATCCATCATTATTTACTTTATGCATCTGTCATAGGGGACTCTAGCCCATATATTTATTACACTGTTAGGCACCATAAAGCTCTTTGTTGTTTTTAATACAACATACTAAAAGCTTTTTGGGATAGAAATTACGGTTTCCCCCAGCTCGGTTGGTATTTAAAGAATATGCAGTCTGTATTTTGAGCCAGGGAAATCTGCTTTTTATTGCTGCTGTAATCAAAACCAGCAGCTCAGTAATGTTTGATAAAAACCTAGACCTATCCTGCATGTGGTAATAAACTTATTGCAAAGCCACCATGCTGCTCCACTCTTCAGCCTATATTAAAACATGTAATATGCTTTTGTGATGCCTTTATGCCACCTACAGGAAATTCCACAGTATTTCAGTCAGTGTCTAAAATACTACAGCCAGACTACTAGCAAGGACTTATCAGCAGCACATGACTCCCTTATTACAACAGCTTCCCAGGCTATTGGTCTGTTTCCAGGTACAATTCAAAGAGCTGGTTACAACCTAAAAAGCCCTATATAATTTGGGACCATATTATCTGAAAGACTACATTCTTCCATACAAGCTTGCCTGGGTTTTACTATCTTTGGAAGAGACTCTTTTCTTTCTGTCCTGAAGCATGTTTGGGGAGACCTCAGGAGAGGGTCTTCTCGGTGGCTGCTCCCAGACTCTGGAACTCCTTGGTAAGGGAAGCCCACCCTTTCTCTGATGACCTTCTGCCAGCAGGCAAAGACATTTTTATTTAAACAGGCCTTTGGCTTCAAAGGCTAGCTCCTATGGTGACTTTACGTGTTGCAATTTGCTCAATTTGACTGTTGTTTTTACGGGTGTATTACCTACTTGCTTTTGTTTTATATTTTACTGTTGTTAACTGCCTTGAGCACCACTTGGTTGGACACAAATTTAATGAGCAAACAGATCATGGGGCTTGCACAGCAATGGATGAGTGCGTCACTCATCTCTAATCATGAATAACCTCATTCTATAAAGATATCATTCAATACTTTCCTTCTATATTTATTTCTTAGTAAATTCTACATACTAAAACACCTATCCAAAATGCTAATGGATGTATTGTACATCTATAATAAAATCCAAAATACTATGATGTTGTCTGATGTATAGTTTAGTTGGAGATAAATGACAAGAGTTTTCACAAGACACAGCTCCCAGACATCCCATGCATGTTTACGTATAAATAAGACCCTCTATCTTATGCACTGGTAAATGTGCTTGCACTACAGTCTTGATATTGAATCCATCCAATGTCTTTAAAAGGATGCATTTCAACAAATGTTTTTTTCATGGTCTTTGTAAATACATTAGGAATATTTTCTTCTCTTTCCCTACTGAATACAAAAGCAGATTGAAAGGTTAGATGAGTTTGGGGATCCAGTATAAAGTCCTCAGAATGGGCCCTTTGATATTTTCCAAAATGGCCTTGTCTTGTATGAATATCAGAGATGTTTGGGTAGCCAGACATCATGAGTGTGGTATCCTGTGCCACTCAACCATTGCATATTCTCTAACTACTTCCCTTTCTTTGGGGTATGTGTGACATTTTCCCCAACTTGTCCACACACCTTCATTTGAGCAACAGAAGCTCTGGACTGTTTTCCCTGGTTCTTTTGTAATAAAGAATCAGGTCTGTGTGAATCAGCATATCCCTCCCTGGATCCAATTCCAAGATAGCAGAATCAGCTGTTGGTTGAATTTCCTTGTTGAAAAGGACTCTGATTAGGGCAGCACCATGTACTGGATGGTGCCACAGGCCCAGGAAAAGTGTGCCTAGTTAGGTTATCCTGTGGTGCTTTTGCTTCATTGTGGGTCACGGGTTCAAATCTTGTGGTCCATCACACTGGGCTCGAGTCTTGAGAATGCAGTATATTCCTCTGGGACCCCAATCCTTCCTGAGTGGATGTATGGTGATACTTACTCTGTTTGCGAAAGACACACTTTCAAACGTACACACTCTCAGGTGTTTTAATCCCCCTGCATTATATTGTCAGTTGTTATACAAATAAGGAGCTGCTGTTTCATCACATCTGCTTTACAAAACAGTCTTTATTTTGAACCAAGAGCCTATTTTGTGGTCCAGAACTGCTCAAACTCAGGTGAGAGTGTGTTGCATATACATCAACTTTTGCACTGAGCATCAGCTCATGACCGATAGTGCCTTTCGGTGGCCTGCACAGCTGATTTGGGGTAGTCCGAATCTTGTTTTGCTGTACAGAGCTTTTTAAAATCCCAGTTCAGGCTTTACCTGCTTTAATTAGAAACGACAACTAAGGAAGCAGGATCCAACTTCAGCCTAAATCAGAATCGCACTATTCAGCCTCACCAACCCCCCAAAAGGCTGTCCTTGTGAGTTAGTTCCACGCTATTCTTGTCTTTTGACTGAGGAAGCAAAATAAAAATCCAATTCCGCACGATTTGTAAAAAGTATCTCCCCTCATACTCAGAGGTGTTAGTTTGGGAGAAACAGATTCCTTACTTTACATACACCGATGGCAGACTGTGAGCCATAAAACCTCAGGCAAAACGGGGCATGACGGTGCAGCCCTAAGCACGGAAGCCACGGCAGTGATGCTGTGCCATGCACTATTAATAACGCGCTCCGAGCTAATTATAGTAGTTATGCCGTCCCTCGATCAGCAGCAGCAAACGGTGCAGTAATGCAAGTGGGTCCCTCACCTTCGCACTGAGCTTCTGTGCCCCTTGCAGGATTAAGGGCACAGGCAGCCCTGGGACCTAGACAGAGCACGGCGAAAGTGAGGGCTGCTAAGGAGCAAGGGCGCAACCGGCGACAATGCCAAGATGGCTCCAACATGGTTGCACGAACGACAACGACTATCAGCAGAACGAGGCGCTGATTCCGCCGGCCGAAGGTACAGCTCGGACAAGAGATCTGGCGAAACCACGCCCCTTTCGGCGAGCGTCCCCTTTGAGTCGCTACGCTGTTGGAGGGCGGGATCCGCTTCGATTGCGGCGCTTAGTGACGTTTTGTGACACTCAGGCTTTTCGTCTCTAGCTGCTCTTCCGGTTCGGAAGTAGAACAGGCCATGTGGTTGCTGATTGGCTGTCACGGAGGAAGAGCCTGCTTCGGGGTGTACTGTGGGTAGGAAGGCGCCTTGCTCCGACGCCCCCGGGTACGCGAAGGAGAAGCGCGCGAGGGCAAGTAACGGGTTTATGGCGGCCATAGGAGTCCACTTGGGCAGCACGTGTGCGTGCGCTGCCGTTTATAAGGTATGGATGGGGACTGGCGTCTAGTGACACAGGAATTTATGGAGGAAGCTTGGGGGCTAATTGGGCGGAAAAACACTTGTCTTTTGAGTGCGGTAGGGAGGACTGAGAACTGGAAGTGTCCAGAAGCCTTTAAGTTTAAAGCATGGACTGCACGGGCAGCAGAAACTAGGTAGGCATGCATTAATATAGCCCACGGTTATTTAAATAGTTCCCTGTGTTTACAAACACATGCCCTAAAACAGTCCCCGGAAGAAGAAAAGTAGTTATGTAGCCAAAGGCTGTTGTTTTTACTTGCAGTCTGTGATCTCCAGGCAGTCTTTCATGCAGGAAAGTAACTCGCTATAATGCCCTCGCTTACATCTGAGGTAGTACCGCTTGTTCTGCTACTTCAGGGGACAGGCATCTCATTCTGTTGCTGAATGTATGGACTTACAGTTGACTTTTTTAAAAAGAAAAAACTTCACTTGGTCATCCCCTTTGTTTGGTCCACAGTCTGTGCTTTTGTCTTTTTTGTTAATTTGCAAAGAGTTTGTGTATAAGTTAAAGAACGTAACATAAATTTATTTATTTATTATTTATTTATTTAATTAAGCTTATATACCGCCCGACTAGCAACAGCTCTCTGGGCGGTGAACATTAAAAATACAATAAAAATAACACAAAACTGTACACAAAACTGTACAGTCTAAAATCAAAATATAATAATTTAGAATTAACAGGAATTAAAATGCCTCAGAGAAGAGAAAGGTTTTAACCTGGCGCCAAAAAGATGATAGTGTCGGCGCCAGGCGCACCTCCTCGGGCAAACCATTCCATAGTTCGGGGGCCACCACTGAGAAGGCCCTAGATCTTGTCACCACTCTCCGGGCTTCCCTATGAGTCGGAACCCGGAGGAGGGCCTTCGTAGTAGACCGTAGTGTACGGGCCGGTTCATATCGGGAGAAGCGTTCCGACAGATATCGTGGTCCCGCGCCGTATAAGGCTTTATAGGTAAGTACCAACACTTTGAATCTGGCCCGGAAGCATATTGGAAGCCAGTGCAAACGGGCTAGCACAGGTGTTATATGCTCAGACCACTTAGTTCTTGTTAGCAGTCTGGCCGCCGCATTTTGCACTAGCTGTAGCTTCTGAATCGTCTTCAAAGGTAGCCCTACGTAAAGCGCATTGCAGTAGTCCAGACGCGAGGTTACCATAGCATGTACCACTGATGAGAGGTCCTTCTTACTCAGATAGGGACGTAGCTGGGCTACCAACCGAAGTTGGTAGAACACATTCCGGGCCACCGAGGCTACATGAGCCTCAAGTGTGAGGGAAGAGTCTAAGATGACTCCCAGACTACGCACCTGTTCCTTTAGGGGGAGTGTAACCCCATCCAGGACAGGGTATATATCCACCATCCGATCAGAGAAACCATCCACCAACAGCATCTCAGTCTTGTCAGGATTGAGTCTCAGTTTGTTAGTTCTCATCCAGTCCATTGTCGCAGCCAGGCAACGGTTCAGCATGTCGACTGCCTCACCTGAAGAAGATGTAAAGGAGAAGTAGAGCTGCGTGTCATCAGCATGCTGATGACAACGCACTCCAAAACTCCTGATGACCGCCCCCAGCAGCTTCATATAAATGTTAAAAAGCATGGGAGACAGAACCGAACCCTGCGGGACCCCACATTGGAGAACCCACGGTGTTGAGCAATGTTCCCCAAGCACTATCTTCTGGAGACGACCCGCTAAGTAGGAGCGGAACCACTGCCAAGCAGTGCCTCCAACTCCCAATTCCGCAAGCCTCTCCAGAAGGATACCATGGTCGATGGTATCAAAAGCCGCTGAGAGGTCAAGGAGAATCAACAGAGTTACACTCCCTCTGTCTCTCTCCCAACATAGGTCATCAAACAGGGTGACCAAGGCAGTCTCAGTGCCAAAACCAGGCCTGAACCCCGATTGAAATGGATCTAGATAATCGGTTTTATCCTATAGCGCCTGGAGCTGGTCAGCAGCCACACGTTCCAGGATCTTGCCCAGGAACGGAACATTGGCTACTGGTCTGTAGCTGCTGACATCCTCTGGGTCCAAGGAAGGTTTTTTCAGGAGTGGTCTCACTGCCGCCTCTTTCAGACAGCCAGGGACCACTCCCTCTCGTAAAGAGGCATTAATCACTTCCTTGGCCCAGCCAACTGTTCCTTCCTTGCTAGTTTTAATTAGCCAAGAGGGGCAAGGATCCAGTACCGAGGTGGTTGCACGAACCTGTCCAAGCACCTTGTCCACGTCCTCGAACTGAACCAACTGAAACTCATCCAACAAAACATGAGAAGACTGTGCTCCGGACACCTCAGTAGGATTAACTGCTATTAAATAGGAGTCTAAGTCCCGGCGAATGCATGAGATCTTATGCTGGAAGTGTTCAGCAAATTTATTACATCGAGCTACCGATGTATCTGCCGTATCTTGTAGGCCTGGATGAAGTAGGCCACGAACCACTTTAAAAAGCTCCCGTGGGCGTGAGAGAGATGACTGAATAGTGGCGGCGAAATGTTGTTTTTTGCTGCCCTCACCGCTCCTACATAGAGCTTAGTAGAAGCACGAACCAGCTCATAATTGCATTCGTCGGGAGTTCGTCTCCATCTCCGCTCAAGCCGCCTCCTGTCTTGTTTCATCGCTCTCAGCTCCGGAATATACCAAGGAGCTGTATGAGCTCTACATAGGAGAGGGCGCGCAGGAGCGATCGTGTCAACAGCCCGGGTCATCTCTGTATTCCATAGATCGACCAGGGCTTCGACAGGAGCGCCAGTCTTATCAGCCAGAAAAACCCCCAGAGCCTTTTGAAAACCTTCAGAATTCATTAGTCTCCGGGGGCGGACCAATTTAATAGGTCCCCCACCCTTGCAGAGGTTACTTGAATGATGCTTTGTTAAGCAAAGTAATATACCCATTGGTCTCTTTTGCACATAATGCTAAGCTGTGGTTTATTAAATGATGGTTTATTAAATTGAGGCTTAATGGTATGTGTGAACCATGCCAAGCAGTTTAATTATGGTTTGCTTGCTGCCAACAAACCAAAAATTGAAGTGATGGTTTGCTCTCAGTTTATGAAACTTGGTTTGTTTTAATTGGCTTATATGCTAATCCAGCAACCTTCCTTAACTATGGTTTGTTTGATGGGCTTACCCCAGATGCTTGCCATTCTACGAAGATATGAGGCAAAAACAGCTGGAAAGCAAACTAGAATTGGGAGAAATAAGCCATAGTTTGATGGTCTGTGGGACGACTGGTGGCTAACTCATTATTTGCCAGCATTATATTCAAAACACGCCAGTACCTAAGATTCTAAGACAATGCCTTTGAATATCTGCTGAAAGGCACATTGAATTGTTGTTGTATCCACTATTCATTTCAGTTTATTATTGCTACATGTTTGGTTGCTTTTACTGCATGTTTTTTTTTCCTGCGGGAATCTGAGAAAACTGTTTTGCTGGTGACTCTTATAAATCATATCTGCTTACCTAGGAGTAAGTCCCATTGAACCCAATGGGACTTTCTTCTATGTAAACATGCATAGGATGGAAATATCAGACAAATTGTCAGCTCTTTTAGGATGACTTACGATAAAACAAAATGCAATAAGAAGTAAAATGCAACAGCTATAAAAATATAATAAAAAATATTAGGAAGCCAACAACTAAGAAAATGGGCAGCCCATCAAATATTACTAAAAGAATAGTCAAAACTAACATCCAGAGCAAGCCCAATACACATTGCAATAGAAGATTCACATTATATTAGTCCCAGTATAAGGTTCACATTAACATTATTTGTCTATTCAAAGAATTATTCAGTGCATTCCCTGGTAAGCTGAAGATGACAAGGGTCTATCTACTTCTAGTCTAGGAGTGGAATCTAGCCTCTACAGGACAGAACATTATAGAGAACTATTAATTTTTTCAGGGTATTCCAAATGATAATTAAACCTTGCTGTGTTTCATTTCTGTGTCATTGAGTTCTTATACCTGATAATTCTACTCAATGTGTGTGTGTCTTCTTCAGGATGGTCGTGCAGATGTTGTTGCCAATGATGCAGGTGACAGGGTCACTCCTGCTGTTGTTGCATTTTCAGAAAATGAAGAGGTAACTTCTCTTTTCCAGTAGAAATTGGAAGAAAAAATGCTGTTGATTTTGTTGTTGTTTTCAAACACCTTTTGTAATTATTTTTGCAGGTTGTTGGTCTGGCAGCAAAACAAAACAGAGTGAGAAATCTTTCAAATACAGTAGTGAAAGTTAAGCAAATTCTTGGGAGAAGGTATGGAAAATAACAGTCAACTTAATTTCAGGATTTAGTGTGGGTTTTATCTTACAGAATGGGATTGTTAAGTGAAAGTAAAAGTGTGTAAAAAGTATCTAAAACGGTATATAAGAAGTCCAAATCTTATCATGCTTAAAAATATAAGCAAATTGCTTGGAGGTCTTTTGTTCTAATAAGTGTATATAAATTACGTTAAATAAAATAAAAGTGAGTTATTCTATTTTGTTTTGAATTTTTCCATTTGAAATTTTCCACTACTAAGAAGTAAAGAGTCCAAACCTTGTTACCATGCATAAATACATTAACAAAGCTTTGAACGAGTGAAGATTAAAATAGGACTTCATGAACCGTGACTCCCATACAATGAAAATGTAAATAATAAGCAAATGTTTTAGTTAAATCTTTTAAAAAGTACCTTCCAATTTTCCTTGGTTTGACAGCTCTGGTGACCCACAAGCTGAGAAGTATATTGCAGAATGTAAATGTTCAGTAAGTATGTTCATCATATTTTTCCTTTTGTGGTTGGTGCACACTTTTAATAGAAATCGTAAAACCAACCATTCCTGTATTGTTAAACTTCAGAAGCCTGACAAGATAAAAAACTTTTGGCTGCTTTTCTAAAAGTGCAAAATTGTGAGCCTGTCTAGGGTGGGAGCTTGTAATTGTGACACTGTTACAAAATTGCTCTTTTGAAACACTGATTCCAAGAGGTGATGTGGATAGATGAGGAGTTCCCAAAGAGAAGGTATTCCTTAAGGTATGATAGGTTAAGGCTACTGAGAGCTGCAAAACCCACAGACCAATCTTTGTTTTGGTTTTCTTAGAATGTATTGTGAGGCTTCATAGCTTCCTGTGATGTTTCAGATGCGTATACTGTAAATTGACTTCTTTGACTTGCTGTATAATGTAAAGTGACTGAAGCCAGGAAAGAGCCTACTGATGCTTTTTCGACCAAAGAGATAGTGTAATGTTCAATGATATGTGAGTGGACCCATCCTATTCTGCCCCTAACAGTTCCCCCGCATCTGCTCCAGAGTGTCACCCAACCCACTAGAACAGATTTTGGGGCGTGTGCATCATATTTGCATTTTTATTTATTTATTTATTTGATTTATTATCTATTGGATTGCACATTTCCCTAAGTAATTTTTCTGATGAAAGAAAATTTGCATGATCTTTTATAACATAGGATGAGAGAGATTAATATTTGTATATGTTTTGTTCCTTTGTAGGTCATTGAAAAGAATGGGAAACTAAATTATGAAATAGATGGCAAACTTGTTTCCCCAGAAGATGTTGCAAAACTGATCTTCAGTAAAATGAAAGGTACAATATTAAAATGTGCTTTTTTTGAAGTGTCTGGTCCCCACCAGGAAAAGTGATAGGTACTCCTAAATTGAATTTAGCTTTACTTACTATACAATATCTTTTTATATGTAGAAACTGCTCAATCTGCTTTGGGTTCAGATGTCAATGACACAGTTATTACAGTACCTTTTGACTTTGGAGAGAAACAGAAGAATGCCCTTGGGTAAGAATAAAATTTTCAAGTTATTTTTATTATACATGTTTGCAGGAATTTGAAAGGTCCAAACCAGCAAAAAGGATTTGGACTTGGAAGATATGAGTTCAAAATCCAGGCTCAGTCATAGGGACATTGGGTGGCCTGGAGTAGGTCAGTTCTCATCTGTAAAATTGGAATAGATACCCTGACATAGTTTTACTTTTTCAATGGAATAACACAATCACTCGCCATGGCTATTTTAAGAAGTTCCTGCTTGGAGGTTCTGGCATCATGGAGAGGAGGTTATCTACAGGCTCCTGCCACATAGTAAATGTCTTCATATCTGCATAACGGTCACCAAGATATTAAAATACAAACTTATGTGAAGTAGATGCAGGTTTGTTGCAATGGTTTAAACTTTTTGAGCTTCAGGTGCAAGTGGACTCTTAACATGAATGTATACATTTGTAGGTATTTTATGCCATACCTCATTCGCTTATGGTGTTCATATTAACTGCGTGTGTGTTTAAATAAAAGTATGTCTTGAAATAGTATGGTGATGTCTTATAAGGTGTGTCTTGTACTGATATGGGGATAGGAAAAATAACTATACCGAGGCATATGCATTGCTAGATTCAGCTATACCAAAAGACTCTTCTACCGAGAGAAGACATTAGTGTAAAATGATATTCTAATATCAAACAATCATGTTTTTATTGCAGAGAAGCTGCTGTAGCAGCTGGACTTAATGTTCTTAGGTTAATTCATGAACCATCTGCAGCTCTGCTGGCTTATGGAATTGGGCAAGATTCACCAAGTGGGAAAAGGTGACTATTAAGTGCTAGTCTTTATTGTATTTTTACAATGCAATCCTAACCATGCTTGCACAAAAGTAAAACTCAATGGGACTTAATCCTTAGTGTCTTTAGGATTACAGCCTTGGTTGTAATGCAAAATGAATTGGATCCAGGATTGCATGGTGCAGAACACGGAGTGGGAGCCTCTGCGTGATCCATGCCAGAGCAATCTTAGTCTGAGGGCTGTTGAAACAGCTCTCCCTGACCATGGCAGGTCCCTGAAAAGAATAAGAGCAGGTCACTGCAGTTTCTGGACCCTGGCTTTGGTTGAGGCTTGCTGGAGGTGGGGTGCTGTGCCGTGCTGTGGAGTTGTAATTTGCCGTACAAGTTTCTGAGATGTCTTGAACTTTCAGTCTGACTGATCTCAGTAATGATTCTGATTGATGTGGGAGAATATTGAATACAATTATTGATCAATGATCAAGTTACACTTCTTTACTATTTTGCTATATGGTAACTGGCTCTACTACAACTAAGAAAATTTGAGTCCTTTACATCAGTTTTTTTAAATGCACAGATTCTAAACAAATGTCAGTGTCAAGGAACTGAAACACCAGTCTTTAATACTGTAATTTAAATGATGTTCATTTCAGGGATGGAGCAGGGCAATGGGGGTGCACTGGGAGGAGCACTGCCCTGCCTTGATCTCTCTGTTGCACTGTGTATGCAGCAGGAGCACTGCTACTGGGAGGCCAGGTCCTCTGTAATTCGCTACTGTATCAGCCCCTCCTTGTTCATTTTAGGACATCATTTTCCTGAGAATCTGCTGTTAAGAATTTTACTATTGATGCTAATGAAGGCAAAGGCATACTGATCCTGCTTTTTTAATTTTATTTTTTTGCACATGAAAGCAATGTGTTAGTGTACAAACTTGGAGGAACATCTCTCTCTATCACGGTTATAGAAGTCAACAGTGGATTGTATCGTGTTCTTTCCACCAACACAGATGATAGCATAGGTGGTATCTATTTCACAGAAGCTTTAGCACAACATTTAGCATCTGAATTTCAGAGGTAAGTGCTTAGAATCTAGAATAACATATGGTGTTTTAGAAATATTTAATAAAGAATTGTTGCTGTTAATTTTACAGTATAGGAAGTTGTCAGCAAACTTTGTACCGTGTACCAAATGAAGTACAACACATTTATTTAGGAAAAAACATATCCATCCTCTGTAAAAATACCACTTGGTGGCTTGCAACATGTATAATGTTGCAGTTGCATAAAGCAATTATAGAAAGAGGTAGGATGAGCAGTTTAAAAATCATAAAAACATTGTCTCGTAAAATGAAAGCTTGCCAAAATAAAGAATAACATGCAAAAATGGTGAGCTTTTAAAAATAAAGCTTTTAAAGGTTACAGCAGTTGAGGTAAGACATATATTGCTCTCACTTAATATTTTGGTAAAAGGTTGTTACTGCAACTTTGACATCCATTGTTAGTACAGTTTGGGAATAATCCCAATCTTGTAAAGAGCTTCTTGCCAGGTTGTCTGTGGTGTGTAAGAATTGCCTCCAGGCTACTAGATGAAATCTTTGCAGAAGGTGAGTTTTTTCCTCTTTTTGTTCAGGTACAAATGACTACATGAGTAGGCAAGATCCTTTGTTTTACTGCAACATTCTGAAAGGACCTTGTTACTTCTGTTGGTTGTCACTACAAGGAGCATGGGAAAATTAGGGGCTGCTCATAGCCGAAGTTAAACACTTCTCAGTTCTGTTGATTTCAGCAGGAGAGTGTTAAGCACAACTGTGAGATTTAAGTTCCTTTATGCTTGCCTTTATATTTCATGAATACATTCTAGTAAACATAATATCCCAGCTTTCAAGAGTTGTATATAATGTTTATATTTTGACTGTGAAGAACATGATAAATTGTAGGAGCCAACCATTTTTTCAAACCAAGGGTAAATGATCACCAGTATTACTGAATAGCTTTTCTGTAATGGTTAATGAGACTCTTTTTAAAAATAGATCTTATAAATATAATGTGAGGGAAAACTCCAGGGCCATGATGAAGCTAATGAACAGTGCCGAAGTTGCAAAGCATTCATTGTCAACACTAGGAAGTGCAAACTGCTTTGTCGACTCTCTGTATGATGGTCTGGATTTTGACTGTAACGTTTCTAGGTAAGAAATGCTATTTGGATGTGTAACTTTTCTTTTTGCCAGAGATTCTTTCTTTGAGGAAGCCTTTCAATATCTTAAGTGGCATTTGTTAGGCTCTGCTCCATGTACTTCTGCTGGCTGCAGGGCAGACGACAGGGCCACGTGGCAGGACCTTCCCCGTAGCAGTATCTGGACTATGGAATTCTCTGCCTTGTGAGATCTAGAAGTTTACTTATGGAGGCATGTTTTAAGTGTTGCTTGAAAGAACTCTGTTAAGATTTGTTTTTATGAAAATGCCTCCTGAACTGAGCTATCTATACATTAACCTCAGTTATTTTTGGATGCTGTTTTTATCACTGTGGTGCTACTGTTCTGGTTGTTTGTTTTTTAGAAATATATATAATGATACTGACTTTTGGCTTCTCTGAGGGTCTCATATGGAATGTAGGGGTGGGTTATGAATGAATGAATACAATGTTTTTGAAGTACATTCAGTAGAAATTGGGATACATAGCATGCTGACATTAGTTTATGATGGTAGGTTTGTTTTATCCATGAGTAGAAAGAACATGCCTACAGCCATACTACCCTGAACAAGCCTGATCTTGTCTGATCTCAGAAGCTAAGCAGGGTCAGGCCTGGTTACTACTTGGATGGGAGACCGCCTGGGAATACCGGGTGCCATAGGCTTAGAGGAAGGCAATGGTAAACCACCCCTGAATACCTTTTACCATGAAAATCCTATGAATACATCCGAAGGATTCCTAGGGTTGTCATAAGTTGTAATCGACTTGAAGGCATATAACAACAACAAGAAAGAACATGGGGCTGCCCTTAGAGGTGACTCAGAAACTTGTCCAAAGTGCAGCGGCCAGATTGCTAGCTGGGATTCCATTTTGAACTTGCATAATCTCTACCAGAAGAACGTTACACAAGTGGTTTTTTAAAATCAGCTAAATTGTTCATCCAGCTAATATCCCGGCTGCTGCATTTGGACCATTTGAAGTTTCTGAGTCATCTTCAAGGGTAGCCCCACATTAAATAAATAATTATTCTTATTTATTAAATAAATATTTAAGTCTGCTCCAGTTACCTTGTATAGCATACTGTTATAGCTATTGCGTCACAGGCCTCTGCTTGTGCTGCAGTAGCTATAACAGGACAGACTATCAGGCTGCTCAGTAAATCTCCCATGTGGTAGAACAGATATGGATGTAAGTGTGTCTTTTGAACTTTTTTTTTACAACACAGGGCCAGATTTGAACTTATTTGCTCTGCTCTTTTTAACAAATGCATAGAAGCTATCAAAAAACTGTTGCATCAGGTTGGACTTACAGCAGACGAAATCAATAAGGTAAATTGGCAAATAATTTTGTCCATTTTGAAGCTGTTCTTGAAATCCTCTTGTTTTGAAGAACGTTTAGAAAATACTTCAAGTGTGTCTGCAAGGAAGCTGATGCTCTGGGTTGGTACTTTAGACTGTTGTCTGAGGGTCCTTAAACCATAGTTTATGAGGCTGGGAATGAGATCAGGACTTGGTGTTTCTCCCTAGCTGCTCCCCACACATGCTGCTTCACAACTTAGTTCCTGGCTTGTATTAAGCCAGTGCTCCCCCTTACATCCAAATGAGGAAACTGTGGCTTAATGTCAGCTAACAAGCCAGGATAATAAGTCTGGGTGTCTGTGTTCCACTCTGTGTGTTTTATATAAAGTTTATATGAGTAAGTGCTCCTTGAAAAGTCTAAAACGTCTAGTGTTATCGTTGTCTTATTAATGCTTTATAATGTTCTCTAGGTAGTTCTCTGTGGTGGATCTGCTCGTATCCCAAAGCTGCAACAGTTGATCAGAGAACTTTTCCCAAGTGTTGAATTGCTGAACTCTATTCCCCCAGATGAAGTCATTCCTATTGGGGCTGCCATAGAAGCTGGGATCCTGCTAGGAAGAGAAAATACCTTTTTAGAAGATGGCATGCTGTCTATTGAATGTTCTGCCAAAGATATCTTCGTCAAGGTAAGACAAAATATTGTAACCCTCATAAATAAAGGAAGGTAGGTAGGTAGAGGGGTGTGTGTGTTTTGGGGGAGAGAGTCTCCCCGCACACATTTCTTATTCCATGTATTCAATAAGGGGTGGTGTTGTCTGTGGCGGTTTGACTACCTTCCATTGTCTCTCTTTTGGGTTTTTTAATGCAAGGCATTTCCTAAAAGGGCATTCACTTACACACCAATTAAAGTGAATAGGTGAAAGGCTGAAACTCTGTATGTCCAAGGTATCGGATCTAAATGACCCAATGTGGTAAATAACTTATTTAGCACATTAGCTGTTTTATGTTGATGCACAGTTAAGGTGTTTATCATTCAGTACGCTTTATTAATACCTCTGGAAGGGTTTTTTTTGAGTTGAAGTAAAAAGTATGTGGCTGGGATTTTGTGTGTAATTCCAGGAGAATTAACAGATCCATATATCATCCTGTATAGTAATAAACAATAAATTTTAATTTAATAGAGTAGTATTTAATTCTAGGCCTGCTCAGAGTATACATTTTGAAGTTAATAGACATGACTAACTTAGGTAGAGAGCCAGTGTGGCGTAGTGGTTAGAGTTTTGGACTACGACCTGGGAGACCAGGGTTCAAATCCCCACACAGCCATGAAGCTCACTGGGTGACCTTGGGCCAGTCACTGCCTCTCCGCCTCAGAGGGAGGCAATGGTAAACCACCTCTGAATACCGCTTACCATGAAATACTTATACATAGGGTTGCCATAAGTCGGAATCGACTTGAAGGCAGTCCATAATAGTAGTAACTTAGGTTAACTAATTTGAATGGATCTATTCATATTTTTATATTAAAGTAGGAGTCAGTTAAATAAATCTGTCATGTTTAAAATGAACTTGTTATTTATTTTACCTCAACATCTGATTAGAAAAGTGCTTTTAATAAGCATAGGATCTGACTAGTAACGTGAATATGCATATTTGAAATATCCCCTCTTAAGCGAGGATCAGTGTATGTGTTGTGTTTTTCTGTCTGTAGTTGCAGCAAACAAGCTGAAATACATAGTGGTGCCTTAAGATTTTTTTATTTTAAAAAGTAATTTTTATTTATTTATTTATTTGATTTATATCCAGCCCTTCCTCCCAGTAGGCGCCCAGGGCGGCAGTTTTATTAATCCTTCATTACATTACACTTAGTAATACTTAATATTTTCTGTAGATGAATTTTATTATAAACAAAACTATCATCTAAACATAAAACAAAAATCGAATTAACAAACAAGCATTGCAACATGTACAAATCATTTCCAAATAAACTTTAAATCTATTTACTGGGACTAAGGACATATATGTGGGATCATTTCTGCAATGTACTGACACAGCAAATCTCTCTCATTTCTTAGGCTATTGATCATTCAGGGGCTGATAAATTCATGGTAGTGTTCCCATCAGGAACTCCTTTGCCAGCTCGAAGACAGCATACTCTACAAGCCCCAGGAAGCAACTCCTCTGTCTGTCTAGAATTATATGAGTCTCTGGAAAAAAGCCCCATAAAAGAGGACGACAGATTTGCGAAGGTGAAGAAATATCAGTAGAAAAGAGTGCTTGTATTTTTTTACCAGTGTGGTCCTATGCATGCTTACTCAGAAGTAAATCCCATTGTGTTCAGTGGGACTTCCTTCCATTAAATATGCATAGGATTGCAACTTAACTATCACACATCTTATTTGTATATTTAGTAGGCACTTAAAGCTTTTATCTGTTAAATTCTTTACTTCATAAATGTAGGGCCCCACTCATAATGGCAGGTTACGTTCCAGGCCCCCACCAAAAAGCGGGGCCCTACTGTATTCCAGCTGCCAGGCTCCAGCTGATAGCAATCAGCTGGAGCACATGAGCTCCCCACGCTCCAGCTGATTGCCCAGCTGGCAACGCCGTATTAGCAGAATGCCAAAAAGTGGGGCGCCACTGTACATGGATACCATTTTTAGACCAGGGTAGACAAAAACCAGGTTTTTAACATTTAAATTAGATTTATTTAAAACTTTTTCTTGAATAACTTGGTTAATCTGAATTAAACTTGTAACATTTAAGTTTCAGTTCAGTAAAATATGAGTGTTTTCTGTAAGTGACTTCTAACTTTTTTGGTATTTCATAATTTCTTAGAAGTTGAGCTATTTAAGAATATAGTTACTTTTCTGGAAAGCGAGTGAAAGCCATTCCTTTCTGACTGCAGCGTGCCACATAAACACAGGATAGAATCCCACCAATTTGTTCTTGGACAGCTGGAGAGAAGTTTTCTTTTCAAGCCTTACAACCAGGAAAAACGTTTTAAGAACATCAATTTATTTTTGTCAACTAAAATATTGCCCCTCCCAATTGTTCTGAAACTACAGAGAAAGAAGGGAAACACTTTAAAAGTCAGGAAAAATAAATGAACAGGGAGGAACTCTGATGGGATGGAAAAATGGGGCAGCTTCACAGGTGATACAAAAGGTGGTCAGGGGCTGCATGTTGCTCACCTGTGTTGAAATATATGCAGAAAGTTAGGCAAGTTCATGAACTATTTGTAGCCGATAACCATGGATTCATTACATTTTTCCAGAGCAAGCTTTGCCTTACAAAAACCTTTTCCTAAAAATCACTCCTTTGAAACTTTGTTGCTGAATTTTATGTATTAGCTTTTACGTATGATAACACAGAACAAATTGTGTAAATTAAAGTGCGTTGAATCTAATCTCACTTGCATTTCTATGGTTTTGATTGCAGGTCAGATTACTAAAGTAGATTCGATACAAAAAACAAAGCATCTCATTATTCTGTTTTTTTTAAGCAGATTGTCCTCCAGGATTTAGATGTAAAGGAAGGTGGCCTACATGATATCCTAACTGTTCTCACAATGAAAAGGTATTGAAAACTAAAATACTACTAATTTGGTTCAGCACAGGAAGTACATATGAAATACACCTTTGAGAACTTTATTTTTCTATTGCAGTGGTTCCCAGCCTCCCCCCCCCAGATCACTTAAAAATCACTGATGGTCTTGGTGGACCATGGATAGAGCAGTCCAAATGCCGCCGGTGTAAGGACCGGCAGAAAGCCCCACAGGATCCTCCTCCCACTTGGGAGCCGGCAGCTCAGCTGAATGCTGGTTCCATCGGGAGCCACATGCACAAGCCAGCTGGGAAGTGCCAGCTTCTGCAAACAGGCCTCCCAGGGAGTAAGCGCTCTCTATATGTCCATGAGCTCCATTGTAATATTTTTTAATGCACTGGCCTTTTGGCCTGTGGAGTTTCTGGGTGGATCAGGACCCAGGGGAGGGTTCTGAATACGAGGAGGATCTCGCCAAAATCCCCCCCGTCGCTCTGTCCACGGAACGTCAAATTTTGGGGGCTTCTGCCAGCCCTCCATCTGCTGGGCTGGCTGTCCTCTGCAGTCTCCTGGTGGCAGAGGCTGGCCGTGCTGAGAGTCTGCCAGCACAGCTGGGGGTCTGCAGCATCCGAACTCCCCCCAGCCCGCTGGAAAGGTAAATTGGATTGCACCCTTAATGATTTTTCTGCTTGTTGTAGCAATTGTAATGTGCTGTGCTAGATGCACATAATTTTTAATTGTATTTTATATATTCTGATCTTTTTTTCTCTTAAATATTGTATTTTATTGTATTACTGGTTGCATTTCATAGAAGTCTAATTATAATATGATTTAGTATTGCTCAGACCTTTGCGATATCAGACACTTTTTCTTCCCCGGATCAATAGACAGGCATTCTTGGAACTGTGGATTACTCTGGTTAACATTGCCTTCTGGCATCTTGCCTTTTCTTTTTTTCCCTTCAGTTAAGACAAGGATGGAAAGCCTGTGGCCCTCCAGATTTTGCTGACTCACAGCTCCCATCTTTCCTAACCATTGGCCATGCCGGCTGGGACTTGGCGTCCAGCAACATCTGGAGAGCCACAAGTTCCCCATGTCTGAGTTGACTCATAAATGGGACTATGCTTTCTGGGTAATGGTGATTCTTATGGGATTCTTACAGGTCAGCTGCACGTCTGCATTGGGGAATTTCAGTGAAGGAGTGGTAGAGGCACACAATACGGTGGTTTAATTTTTGAAGGCCCATTTTAAGCCCTCTCATAATATAATAAAAAAAAACCTTAGGATTTTCCAGTCTTTGGATATTCACAGTATAAAAAGCTCTTTCTCTTTTTTTTAGGGATGGATCATTGCATGTTACCTGCACAGATCAAGATACTGGAAAATGTGAAGCCATTACTGTAGAAGTGGCATCATAGTCTTAACTTGGAAGACTCTGCTTTTATTAATTGTTGCCTCAAACAATGCTTTTTTTTTAAAAAAAGTTTTAATTCAAAGATGCCATGTTTATAATACAATAAATATCAAGAAGTCAAGAAAATATGGATTCTACATACACATCTCTGGAAAATGGGAAAGTCAGATCATTGCATTCTTAAGGTGAATCTGATAACAAAGGTATATTCAGTAATGAATTGCAAAATATATTTCATAGGGGGATTGGAGTTTTATATATAACTTGCAGATCAGGTTTGCCGCTAAAGTAAATGAAGAGTTCCTGAAACAGAGCATATGCGTAATGTGGATGGGAATCCTTAAGACAGGTTTTGTGTTACTGTCCAACTAGCTCTAATTATTTTTGAACAATGTACATTGGAGAGTAGAATTTGAATATTAATGTAAATACGAATAACTTACGGTTTTATACTGATCTATTCCAGTAATGGGAGCCTGCGGCCCTTTACGTGTTGGACTGCAACTCTCATAATACCTGACCTTTGAGCCAGGCTGGCTTATGGAAGTTGGAGTCCAGTGTCTGGAGGGCCACAGGTTCCCCACCCCTGGTCTACTCCATAATAATACTCAGTGTCTATACCTTTTTATAGGTAATAATCAAATGACTGAGTGGATTTACATTATAGAAAGGCGGTGGAGATTTCTCACTGACATCTATGTGAATATGAATGGTTTGTTTTGAAACCAGTTATTTTTGGCTATTGAATTTCTGAATACTTACATTGGCGGATATGTAAGAAAGGAGGAAGACAACTTTAGCTGAAGAAACCATCATACTCATTAAGTGGCCTCACTATTACAGCAACCATTGTTTGTCTGTTTTTATTTTTTCCTGTTTTTAAGCAGTTTCTCTTTTCTCTCATTTAGTCTATGATTTTTATTTTCAAAAATGGTAAGGTACACTGTACTTTATTGAGCTACTTTGGGAAGATTTGTCTACAGAGAACATAATAAAAATGTATATAAGGCTGCTACCAGTGTTGGACTTAGTTCTTTGCTAAGTTGTAAGAGCCAAGATATTGAACCAAGAACAGATTAGTAGTTTTTTGAAAAGCGTGTGGTGGTGGTGTTATAAATAATGGAAGCTATGCTACTGGTAAGAAAGACTTGACACTGTTGCAAACACTTGCATAGGCTATAGACAATTTTTGTGGTATCAATATAAGATTGTTAGGATGAGCACAGAAAAGAGAAACTAAAATATTAAGCAGATTTCTTAAAGCCATGGTTTCTAAGAAGTTGACCACGGTCAACTAGTTTATGTGGTTGCTTTACTTTAAGGTGTCTCATAAGAACAGGCTGCTGGATAAGGCCAATGGCCCATCTAGTCCAGCATCCTGTTTTCATAGTGGGCAACCAGCTGCCTGGTCTCAGTGTGCCTGCCTAGCCCACAAATGAAAATCCTGATTGAGAGGGGTGGCATTGGCCAGGAAATCTTAATATTTAACTAAAGCCAATAGTCACTTTATTGTAAGGAGAAGAAATTCATCATGGGATATCTAACTCTTCACTCTCTAAATCAGGTGGCTAGTCTGTGGCCCTCCAGATTTGTTGGACTCCAGCTCCTATAAGCCAGCAGTGCCAGTGGTCAAGGATGGAAACTAGTTCAGCAACATCTAAAAGGGCCACAAGGTAGCCACTGGGTTTCTGGTCATGTGGAGGCTTTTGATTGACTGTGTTCAGCTGAACAATGTTAGAAGCCTGTTTCACACTAAACCTGTGAAGGGCAGCAGGTTGGAAAGCACACATGGAGGATAATGGGGAAGGGCAGTCAGCTCTATACCTGTACATATTTTAGAGTTCCTGAATATAGTGACAGGCTGCATATCATTCCCTGCCACTTGCCTGTAAAGTAAGTCACAAGAATTAGAAGGGTGTAATTACAAAACGGTGAGGACTACATTTTTTTCAGTAATTTCTGACAAAATTCTACAGAGAGTAGATTGAAAATTAAAATGAGCTTTTAAAAAGATCTTGTTACAACATGAAGGGACGCACTGGCAGGTTATGAACACTGTCAATGTCATAAGATTAAGTATTGCATTGTCCTTGGAAATGCTTTTGTTTGAATATAACTAATTTGAAAATTTAAAATCTTTAAAGCCAGCTCCCAGTTGCCTGGTTTAACAAAAACAGGTAGTAAAGCGTTCCAGAGCTCATCCTTTGCATTTCGGAACAGACATATTCACAGGACTTAACAAATACTTAACTCTGGGTGGACTGTGCCCAGGAACATTTTTCTCCCACCATCTCATGCCTGCACTTTACAGCTGTTTGGTCTTTAAGTAATTTTTAAAGATTGCCACACAAATTTATTTAGCTATTGTTTATATCCCTGTTGGTGGGAGGACCCTCTGCCCAGATGGTTGACGTTTGACCTGTCCTAGATGGGGTTACACTCCCCCTAAAGGAACAGGTACGTAGTTTGGGGGTCTTATTAGATCTGTTCCTGTCACTTGAGGCTCAGGTAGCCTCGGTGGCACGGAATGCATTCTACCAGCTCCGGCTGGTAGCCCAACTACGACCCTATCTGAGCAAGGAGCATCTTGCCTCAGTTATCCATGCTATGGTAACCTCTAGATTGGACTACTGTAATGCACTCTACGTGGGGCTACCTATGAAGACGGTTCGGAAACTTCAGCTAGTGCAAAATGCTGCGGCCAGAGTTCTCACTGGGACAAAGAAATTTGACCATATAACACCTGTCCTGGCGCAGCTGCACTGGCTACCGATATGTTTCCGGGCCAGATTCAAAGTGTTGGTTCTTACCTATAAAGCCCTAAACGGCATTGGACCGCAATACCTGATGGATCGCCTCTCTCGCTATGTACCTACCCGTTCACTACGCTCGATGTCGAAGGCCCTTCTCCGGGTCCCAACCCATAAAGAGGCCCGGAGATCAACAACTAGATCTAGGGCCTTCTCGGTGGTGGCCCCCGAACTATGGAATGCCCTCCCAGATGAGATACGCCTGGCGCCTTCTCTGTTATCTTTTCGGCGCCAGGTAAAAACTTACCTTTTCGCCCAGGCTTTTTAAATTTTGTAAATTTTTAAATATTTTAATTTAACATTCTAAACTTAATATGATCTTAATTTATAAATCTCAATGGCAATTTTATTAATGTTTTATAATTGTACTATATATATATATTTTTTTCCACACTTGCTCATATTTTAATTGTGATTTTATTTGTTGTACACCGCCCTGGGAGCTTTCTGCTATAGGGCGGTCTAGAAATGTAATTAAATAAATAAAATAATAAAATCCCACCCCTCCATCTTAAAGAATGCTAGTAGCATGAAAAAGTAGGGTGAGTTTCCAACTACTGACTGGATGAAAAGATTAAATTTCTTTAAAATCATATTTTAAATATTTCACTAGGCAAGTAAGATCCTAAATTTAGTAAGTCCCCTCCTGCACACACAACTGGGGAAGTTGCATAGAGGCTTCACTGTAGCCAGCCAGGCTAATGAATGGATATCTGGGAGACGGGCCAGGAGTACAGTCCCCTTCTCCAGTAATTATGTAATGCCCCCTTCACATGAGAAACTGGAAGGGGGCTTGAGTTCATGGTCAGGTGTGAAGACAATCTTGCCAATAAAGGATGACAAGTGGCTGTTCGTGTAAATGTTTATATGATGGCTGTTGAGATGAATACTTGCATTATGGTTCATTCATCCTGCTCAACAAGATATTTAAAAATACATTCAATGAAGAACTCAAAGCGTTTTTTATATATAAATGATCTTTTATATCCTGCCCTTCCTTCCAGAAGGAGTCCAGGGCAGGATCTCACACCAAACTGTACTTGCGTCAAACAACTTTCTCAAAAAGAGCCTTTGAACAGACTTCAATGCGTTTCTGATTAGAATTTTCTCTGTTTTCTATCAAAGTGAATATAGGAATTTCCCATACAACAGGAAAAATCTATTTTCAATGTTAACTAAAACAATGAAAAAACAGTCACGTTTCAAATTACATAATTACTATCAAAATACGTGATTTGGGGAAGGCTGACACTTAACTCATAATACAAAAAAGTTGATAGGTCTTTGTTTCCCACTCAGTATAGATTCTCCCCCGCGGCCAGCTTCTTGTACAGACTGCACAGATGGTCTGGTTTAGGAATCTCTGTATCAGGAGTAGAAGGAATTTCAAAATCAGACGAGCTCTCAGAGTTTAGCTGGGCCTCAGGATTAAGTATCCCTGAACTGTCACTCTGTTTGCTCCTCTCATTAGTTGATCCACTCTGCACACTATGTGTCAAAGTAGGTGTGGCTGTGTTCACTTCCTGGGCTTTGCCTTGGCGTTCAAAGTCAACATTCTTTGTGGACAGTGCACTGTAACCCCAAGGTTTACAACTCTGCAAATTTGTTTGGTTTTCCTCAGGAGGTAGACAAGATGCATAGCACATTGCTCTGTCTGTTCCCCTCTTTAAAGGGCTGAATTCAAAGTTCTTTCTCTCTTGTGATGAAATGAGCAAAGTATCTGCCTGACTATCCCACCCTTGGCTACCTTGCTCAGATATATGTGTAGACTGAGAAGAGGTCTGGGAGGAGATGTGAGTAGAATCACTAAAATCCTCATCGTTGTCACTGAACAAGCTGGGGGACTGAGGCTCACTTGAATCTGTGGGAGGTAGAAAATTGTCTTCATGTTCAGAGGTATCTGTGACTTCCACATTGCGTTTAAAGAAGGCATCCCACTTTGGCACTTCCAGATTACAATGTTGCCTGTTCTCATTTTGCTTGGAAGTGGGCTCTGAACGAACCGATCCTGGATTTTGCAACAGAGTGGTAGAGTCTGCACTGGGTGGAAGAATTTCAGCTAGAACCAAGTCCTCCGATTCTTCTTCATCGTCATCCTCACCATTGGATTCCTCACACTCTATGAAATCTACCTTCAAAGAGGTTGGCATGGAAGATGCCTTATAACTTGTTTTGTCACAGTCATTTTGATGATTATCAGGAAGAGGTTTATTTTCAGATGATGCAACAGCTGGCAGGACTTTTGGAATTTTGTATCTTACAGGAATCAATTCTGCAGCAAAGAGTTCATCACTCCTATCATCTGTCAAGACAAAAAATCCCCCACCAAACCCAGGAACATAAGAGATGGTAGCAAGAAGACTTGAAGCCAATCTACAGAAGCCTTACAACAGGGCTCGCCAACCTTTTTGGACAAGTGGGCACATTCTGAGTTTTGAGAGAATGCTGAGGGCACCAGTCACAAAATGGCTGCAATGGGAGGCATGGCATAACATAAAATGAGAGAGAGTACAGTCTTCGCTGCTCTGTTTCTCTGTGTTCCGCACCTCATATTTACCATGGGAAGCCAGCTAGGTTCTGCCGGTCCCAATTGTAGAGATACAGCTATTAAAGGGACAAGAACCCTGTTTTTCCCAGTGCCAATTGTGAACCAAAACCTAGGCTGCCCCATTAAATAAAGATTTAATTCTGAAGAAGACATGTATACCACTGTACTGTAAGTTGACTATACAGTGAATTCTTACTGAGTGCCTCCAGCAGCTCCTGCGCACCAAAAGATATACCTAAACCTTTTAGTAAAGTTTTCACATTGTGCATATGCTATTTGGGGAGGACTTTAATATTATATTTTTAATATTCCCCTGCACTTATTGTGCAGTAGTATTTGCAGAAAATAATTTCTAAGGAGTACCTAGTCTCTGACAAAAGCACCAAGGGAAAGATGCATCCTGGTTGCTTGGGGAAAAAGGAAGGCCAAACTACGGAGATTTCAAGGACTACTAGGTAATAAGACAAAAGCCGGGAAGTGCACTAAAGGGGAAGGGAAATCAGCAGCTCTTTAGGACCCCAGCGATTCCTATTGCCTGGTGTCCAAGCAACTCCCTTATGAATCACAGCTCTGACTTCACTAATTGGCTAAAAGCACTGGCAGATGGGAGCAGCCAGACTGGCTCATTTTACAGAAACTGCTTAAAAGGGTATCTGCACATATTGTTTCATACTTTAAAAAAAAAAAAAAAAGCTCAGAGTCTGCGGTCTCTGCCGGAAGGTGAAAATGAAAGCCTTCATGGGCGCCATGGGGGTAGCCACCACCTTACAATCATTTGATGCATCTTTTCCTGGATTATACAAACATTGGGTGGGGAGCAGCAGACTTATAAACCAGAGCATCAGGGAATAGGCTGATCAGCAGAACAGCATATGAGGTTGTAAACCTGTATCTGGACTGTACCATTGAGCTCCAAGCTGTCCAGGGTGACAACTGGTGGGAGCCACTGTGATGCTTGACCCAACCCTATCGAAGATAGATACCTTCTAGAGCTTGTATAGTATAAGATGGTATATAGCAGCAGAATATCTGACTAGGACTGGGGAAACTGAGTAAATTCCCTGCTTAAAGCCATGAAGCTCACTGGGTGACCTGAGGTCAGTCACTTTCACTCAGTCTAATCTACACTTCACAGGATTGTTGCGATGATAAAATGGACGGTGGAGAAGAACTATGCCACCTTTTATTCCTTAGAGAGGTGATTCCCAACATGGGGGCCGTGAAGTAATAGACAGGCATCTGCCTATAAAACACGTGGCAGATGCCAAAGGGGGCTGAGGGTGGAGCTACCAGGGAGAAGAGATTATTAACACCACCTCCTTGCACTGCCGATCACACCCTCAGAAGGATTTTCATGAAGCAAAAAGAAGCAAGGCTGCAAGGAAAGGCTGCTTTCCCCCTTCCTTCCTGGCAGCCTGCCTTTCTTGACTCCCGCTTCACTGCCACCTCCTTCTAAAAATTATTATTTGTGAGGCTGCCCAGATTTCACTTTTGGCCCAGATGGAGTCAAGGAGCAGTGAGGAAGCTCAGGACTTGCTCGTGCCCCCATCTCTGAGGCTAAGTGTATGTGCCAGCATCCCCTCTTTCTTCCACCTACACTCCATCCCCCCAATCTCTCTCCCCAAGATGCTAAGGCAGTCTTCCCCCCTCCCATGAGCCCAAACGCATGCATGCCTGCAGGAGAGGCAGGTGTATTTGTATGTGTGCATGCGCTGATCTGTCTTCTGCTCCGCTCTCATTCCCCAAGTGTATGCTAACCAAGGCATCAGTTCTGATGATCATCCCAAGGCCTAAAAGCACTGCCCCCCCACTCAGTCTATCCACCCTTCTGTCTTCACAATCTAGCATCCCCACCATTACCACATTGATGCTTTATTATTATTATTATTATTAATAATAATAATAATAATAATTTTATTGTTTTTTTAAAAAAGCTGAGCAGGTTGGCTGAGGTCCACATACCTGCAGCTGCAATGTATTTATTTATTTATTTATTATTACATTTTCCTCCAAGTTGCTCAAGGTGGTGCACGTGGTCCCCCCCCTTTCCATTTTATCCTTACACCAACCCTGTGTGATAGGTCAGGCTGAGAGACTGTCTGCCCCAAGGTCACCCAGTGGGCGTCATGGCTAGGTGGTAATTTGAACTTGGATCTTAGTCCAACACTGTAACCCACTGCTGTTGGGAGACAGGACTATACATCTTCAGACCGGGGAGGGGGGGATACCAATTTGATTGGACCTTTGCATCAAGAAAAGAAAGCAACACCTCGTCTGCAGGGAGGTTTTAATGGAAAGGGATATTTGGAGATGTGATTTTGCCATGCACCACTTTTTCAATTAACAGAGACTAAAATTACAATTAGCGTGGGGGTGTGTGTCATGAACTTTTTTGAGCTTACAAAGGGGGTCCCATACTCATAAAGGTGGGATGCAAGTGTAATTTTAAAAAATGTAAGTTCTTTAGTGAGATGATATAATCATGCCATAAACATGATCCCATTGGTTCTAAACAGCAGTACGCATTTCATTTCCCACATCTATCTGGCCCTGAAGAGAAGGGAAAAAAACACACATTCTTCTCTTACCTGCATCTGCTAGGTCCATGGTTTTGGTTCTCTTCAGTGCTCCAAGTGGTTTATATGTCAGCTCACTATTTTTGCTGTACAATCTGCATAATGGCTTTAAGCTAGGAAGGAAAATAAGCAATACAGAGCTTTATAGCTCTTCCAGTTTTTAGGACAATACTTTGACTTTTCAGCAAACTCAGCTCTGCTGCACTTTACTCTCAACTTACTGAAATCCAGAGATGTGCAGCAAACAAAAGCTGCCTGTATAGGAAGAAATTGGTTAGTTCAGATAGATGTTGCTGATGTAATGCTGAAAAAGCTCTTTGAGGCATATGATGTGGGCACGTCCTGTGGTGTTTGCTTTTTGGTCAGAAATCATTGCTTATATCAACTTGGTCTTGGAGAAATCCTTGATATTTGTGGATGTCCATGCGCTCCTGAATTATATTCCTGTGGAGTGAGGACTAACAGATGGACAACCAAAGTGGGGTCTGCAAATCTTTATGGTGGCTAAGAGGCTTCGGTTTCGGCCCAGTTTATCTAAAGGAACGCCTCCAGAATCACCAATTATGCCGCCAGACGAGATCAGCCTCGCAAGACCTTCTCTCGGTCCCACCGGTTAAAATAGCTAGACTGGTGCGGACTAGAGAGAGGGCCTTTTCGATCGTGGCCCCCACCCTCTGGAACTCCCTCCCTTTTGACCTGCAACACGCTCCCTCCCTGATAGGTTTCCGCCGAGCCTTAAAGACCTGGCTATTCAGGCAGGCCTACAGGATTGGGGTGGATTAGTTTTATGATGAATGAATTGTTGCTGGTTTTAGATTGATTATAAGTTTTTTTGATATGTATATTGTATTTTATATTATGATGATTGTACGTCGCCTAGAGTGTCCGTTGACCCGGACAGATAGGCAACTAACAAATTAAAGTTTATTATTTTATTTATTGCAGTGTGTAGCTGGAAGGACGTAACATGCACAATCAATCGCCCAGTGGTTTGAAGATCTCATTGCCCTTTCTACATTTGAATGTATACCTTATAAAAGTCCATTTCATTCAGAAACCTATTTGAACATCTGGACTGCCTATATTAATATACACGTTTAAAACAACATTGATGGAATATTCTTACTGTCGCAGCTGGAAGAAGATTTTTTTTTAAAATAATTACATTTTCTCTCTTTTTTTCCTGTTGCAATTGCAAATGTTAAACATTGAAATTTTAAAATAACAATAATAATAAGCTGCTAAGATAACCAGAATTACTTTGCTGGCCATAGAAAAGGAAGAAAAGAGGTATTCAAACCCGACCCCAAAAAAATAAACCGCTGCTGTACAGTATTTTCCTCTTAAAAATTAGCTTCCTGGACCAGATAAGCTCTTCTCCTGAAGTTATCGGATGACAGAAACACCAAGATGCTGTTTTCATAGTGAAAAAGCCTTCCAGCCCCTCAGTAGTTCACTTGTAAATGAGGACAGTGATAACAGTATGGTTTGTATTCAACTAAGTCCTACTCATAGTAGACCCACTGAAATTAATGATCCTAAATTAGCCATGTTGATTCATTTCAATGGGTCTACTATGAGTAGGACTAGAATTGAATACAATCCTATGGTATTTTACTGTGCTGTGCAGACGTGGATCCAACATCAGACTGAAAAAATGCTAGTAAGAGTAAGGAATTCTCAATGAAGCTGATTGTGATCATGGTACTTTTGGTGCGCCTGAAAGATCAACAGCTTACACAAGATTTTTAATATTAGTTACCATTTATGCAGCAAAGGAGCCAGGGACAAAAAGACAAACACTTACATTTCTATAACTCTGTCCTCTGTTGCACCTACTGGGATTACATTAGGATACACATTCACTGGGCGAATATAGCTCAAGAAATCCTGAATCTAGAAAATGAGATTGGAGGAAGAATGGAGGAAGAATTAATAATTTTCTGCACTGAAACATGCCTTGAAATTCTTTTTGTATTATGATTTGCAACCGCTTTCAGAGACAAGTAGCTTTTTTTCAGTTTATAAAGAAATGAGGTAGAGAGAGAACAATTAGCCAGAAAACACTAATTAAATTCATAGCTGACATGACTTGAGTTCCAATTCTACCCAATGAACCATGCTGGCCCTCAGTCATTCTACATCATCATCTTGAGCCCAAACCCCACTGGCATGATCCGCACACAAAACTTCTGTGCTCATGGGATGGTCCCAGCGGGCAGGAGAGCTCCGTGCTCATGCATATATAATTCTCTCTTTCACTCACACTGTTCCATAGAGTGCCACCTTATATTAGTCAAGTTCCAAATCAGTGGGGCAAAGCCAATGGGCCATTAAAGAGCTTACAGCAATCAGAGCTCCATGGAGGAAGGACCGGATACGAATGGGATTGATGGTGTTCTCAATACCAGCATCTACTATGACAAAGAAGGATGTTGTTTCCTAAGTGTTAGAAAACAGAACAACAGCCAGTGTGCTGTAATGGTTAGGAGACCAGGGTTTGAATTCTCATTCAGCCAAGACGTTCACTGGATGACCTTGGGCCAGTCACAGCCTCTCAGTCTAACATACTTCACAGGGTTGTTGTGAGGGTAAAATGGAGATAGGAGAAGCATGTATACTATCCTGGGCTCCTTGGAGGAAAAGATGGTATATAAATATAATTGATTAATAATAATAATAATCCATTCTGCAGACATTTGCAGTCCATGGACATTTACTATTGCTTTATTCCTTTGGCCTGTTTCCAGTTGTGAACCCTCAGGGCTGGGGCTAAGAGAGTGAGCTACAAAGTTTCTGGATCAGGTTTCATGTCTGCTATGAAATAATATCTTGCCTAGGCATGCCACACTCTCCCAAGCTCAATTGTTGTCTGTAAAATGGAGATACTGGCCAACCTCACAGAGTTGATGTCAGGATTACCAAGATAATGTGTAGTGATTTGAATGTGCTACATAATGATTGAGTATAATCATTAGCATACTTTTAACACCAAAAGCCTATGACCATACAGGCTACAACATCTAAATAAGTACATTCTATAATAACGGTTCTATATATTATAAAAGGAATCTTTTTTTTAACAACATAAATACTTTCTACATACCTCACTATAAGAAGAGTGAAAGGAAAAGCAAGCTCTGTATGAACTCTCCCCAGTCCTAAACATAAACCAGAAATTGAATTATCAACATGTGAACAGCATCAGAACAAAGCAGATTGTATATAAAAATCTATGCCCTGCCTCCCAGCAAGAAGATCATGGAAAGAGGGAGACCAACCTGGCTCCAACCATTAGCAAAGGAACAGCAGCTGCAGGGATCTTGCTTCCCCCTTCACTGCCAAAAAGGTTGTTTTCCTCCCACTCCTACCTCCCAATCCCCTTTCCTGTTGTGTTGTGTATTTTAGATTGTATGCCTGAGAGCAGGGAACATCTTATTATTGTTCATTGTAAGATGCCCCAGGAGCTGTTTTCAGTTGAAGGGGAAGATAAAAATACACACATACATATAGATAAATTTATTTATAATTTGCCCTTCCTCTCCAAAGTGTGCTCAGAGCAGCTATCAACACACAACCCAGTGAAACTATATCTAGCAATTAAAATTACAGTTAAAAAAACTACAGTGCCTAAATGTACCTATCACCTTCCAAAGGCCTGGATAAATAAAAATGCCTTCAAATTCTACCTGAACACGGCCAGAGAAGGGGACTGCCTGATCTTCCCCGGGAGATGGGGAGCCACCATGAAGAAAGTCCTTTCTGGTGTTTGCACCCTCTTAACTATCCAAGATGGTGGCAGTGTGAGAAGGACCTCTCCCTGTGATTGTCAACTGTATGTTGGGACATACAGAGAAAGGTGTTCCTTCAAGTTCTTGAGTCCCTGGTCATTTCAGGCTTTGTATGCTGGTACCAACACCTTGAACTAGGCCTGGTAGCTCACCAGCAGCCAGTGCAGCAATCTCGAAATTGGAGTGATGTGCTCTCTTCTAACTGCTCCATTCAACTGCTGAGCCACCAGCTGTAGTCTACGGGCTGTTTAAGGGCAGCCCCATGCAGCAATCCATATAGGGGGTTATCAGAATATGGATCGCCATCTGTGCTTCAGTTCTGTCAGTTTGGCATCAAGGAGCACCCCCAGACTACAAACCTGCTCCTTCAGGGAAAATGCCACCCCATCCAGAACAGGCCAACTCCCTAATTTTGGACCAGAGAACCATCCACCCACATGATCTTAGTTTCAGTTTATTGGCCCTTGTTCAGCTCATCACTGCCTATAGGCCATCACTCGGAATTTGCCTAGCTTCTCCTGATTCAGACAAAATGGAGAGATTGATTCATACCCCAAATCCCTAGATGAGAGCTCCCATCATACATGTGCTGAACAGAATGGGGGATAAGACGGAACTCAAGATAAATGCCTTGGGTCCCAGTAGTAGCCCCCCTACTATTATTTTGAAGTTGACCCTGCAGGTAAGAATGGAACCACTGTAAAACAGGGTCCTGAACCTGCAGAGTTGCTTCAGGACACCAAGGTCAATTGTACAGAATGCCACAAAGAAATCAAGGAAATCTCTCCTGATAAAACTCATCAATCTGCGTGACCAAGGCTGATTCGATGCCATATCCAGACCTGATGCCAAAATGAAATGGGTTCAGACACTCCCATCTCATTACGGAACATCTGCAGTTCGTTAGTCTTGCCCAAAAAAGGGATATCTGCGATCAGACAATAGTTGTCTAACATCCCAGAGCCCAGGGAGGGCCTCTTCAGAGAAGGGCACACCACTACTTCTTTCAACACATGCATCACTTTCCTTCTCCTGTAAGAAGGCATTAACAACTCCCTGGACCTGCCCACATAGGATGGGCATGGTCAAGAGGGCATGTGGTTGGTCTGGTCCCTGCAAGCATCCTATCCACATCATCAGTATGAATCACTCACATTAATCTTCATTATGCTATGGTCAGTAGCAGCTGACATTAAGTTAGATGGCTTGAAAAGAGCAGGTAAGTTCATGGAAGCTATTTGCCACTTCCACGGTCAAAGGCCCTATTCGAAAACCAGATGCTGGGGACAATTGTAAGAGAAAGCCACTACCTGTCATGCCCCATTTGTGATCTTCCAATGAGATTTGGCTGATCACTGCTGGAGACAGAAGGCTGGACTAGACAGACCTTTGGTCTGATCTAGCAAAACAGTTATGTCCTTAATGTCCTGTTCAGGACCTAGACACTGGTGCTCCAAATGTTAAATAGCAGTCATCATAAAGGTAACTTAGCTTCACCTGCTTCATACATCTTTGGTTGGATTCGACCTCCCATTAGCCCCAGCCAGGATGGCCAATGGGCAGGGATGATTGGAACTGTAGTTCAACAACATCTGAAAGGCACCAGGTTCCCCAGCCCTGGTTTAAGAGATCAGTTTATTCATAAATGTTTGTGAATTGACATTTCGAAAGGACTGAGCAAGGTATACAAAGGTTCAGAAAGGTAGTGATAAAAATAATTTTACAAATTGTTTAAAAACAAAGAAAGCGTTCTCTGCTCACCTCACTATTACATTGGTTTTCCTTGTCCTTTCTCCAAACCACATTGTGGATGGTTTGATGCTAATTATGTGCAACCGTTTTCCACTCTGGGAAGTCATTCCACAAGGCAATCTGTTCCCTCGGAAGAATTCATCATCCTGTTATACAGATAGTATTAAGTGAAACACACAGGCAGATCAAGCAGGTCCCTGTTCCATACCTAATGTAATTTTACAAATTCTTCCATCCATTGTTTTACCTTTCCCTCTTTTCCTGTTGGAAACAAATCCATTCATCCCACACTGGCTGCCTCTTGTCCACAGACTGCTACTCTAGTGTAACCAGGGTTCCTATATGCAATATTCAGTGTTAACTCCTCTAGATGTCATTGTGTTCTCAGAAAATCAAAAGCTCCATATTTTGGCCATGAAGAAAATACCCCATCCAAGCTGCTCTTTTACAATTAAAATGGGATTTTTTGGCCTCTAGTTTCTACTTAGGATAGTTATAAATATGTTTAATTGTTGTAAACCGCCCAGACAGCTTCAGCTATGGGGCGGTATATAAATGGAATAAATAAATAAAAGAAAAGAAAGAAAAAGAAAAGACTATTTACCCGAGGGGCTCAGAAGGAGTACAGCCATTCTTCGCCCCCTTATGTTGATTATGCTCATGTTATATTTTGGCCAGATAATTATCAAAATGAATGAGCTTACCAGTAGGTGGAACCTGACTATTCTGGATAATGTGTTTTCTTAAAAAACGGATCAACACAATTCTCAAAAGATAAGAATAGCTGGCACTGAAACAACTGGTCGTGGCCCCTGGATTGCAGAAGGCTCTGCAGGACAACAGCTTCTCCTGCTCCCATGTACTGCCGTGTGAGGAATCTCCTCAGTCCTTGTTTCACTTCTTTGGGGCCTACCTATCTTTCATATTTACTGCTCACCACCTTGATGCTTTGCAATAAGGTGGGATATGCATTTAGAAAATAAGCAAAATAGAATGGGCTAGCCATGTCTGTTCATTCACGTGTCTACTCTGTTCATATCTAAAACTGGGGCAGAGAGGGTCTTTTTTAATATCAAGAGGAGCATTCCACAGTGAGGGGAGTTCAAGCCTCCTTCTCCTCCTCGCACCCTAGATTTCTACTTAATACCACAAGGATGACTTCTCTATATACTATCACAGAATGATCTGAAGATTCCCAATTTGCTTTCGGGCTTGTTTTGAGGAGCTGAGCAGCAACATTAAACCCTTAACACAGCTGGGATCCTGCATATAGCAAGGATCTTATCTGCCAATATGTTCCTCCCTGAGGTTTACTTATTCTGGCCCTGCACTGAGATTAGCTCAGGTGCAGAGCAGGTTCTCAGTGATGGCATCCACTGGAATACCCTCCCCTAGAAGGTACATAGGAAGCTGCCTCATACCTAGTAGACCAGTTTGCTAAGTATTGTCCATACTGACTGGCAATGCCACTCCAGGGTTTCAGGCAGGGACAGCCCTACCTGGAGATGCTGGGAATTGAACCAGGCACTTTTGCATGCACAATAGATACTCTTAGCACTGATCCCTTCCACTCAGGCAAAACCTAACTACTGTACTTAGCTTGGCATTTTCAGTGGAATAATAGTCTTAACAGCAGTTTCTTGATGGGTTTTTAATAATGATATTATTAGACTACTATCTGATCTGTGCTTTTATGTTATTTTGATTTCGTGCATTTTACAGCATTTTTCTAAAATGACTATTCAAAGCAACTAATAAGACATTATCCAAAGTAAAAATACAAATATATTTTGAAAAATTGTCTACCTCAGCTTTATTATGCACAGATTGCTGCTTTGGCCAAACTTTTCCCCATTTCCCAGAAGACAAACTCTTCTTAAACATGTCTGACAACTGGGGCTCTAACAGTTAACACCAGAGATGGCAGCATGGTTCCTAACAGATACGCACCTTTGGATTGCGACATGCATGAATCTGAGTACGCCGATCGGAGGTAATATGGTAAAGGATTTCTGGCATGTTTTTAAACATGTCCAGTTTGTTCACATGCACCTAGGAAATGAAGTTCACCATAATTAACGCCATTTTAGACTAACTTAGAAATGAGTCAGTAAACTTCTCCTTCCAAACAAATTTGCCCTGCCTTCTTACTGAACATGGGGGGTTGAAGAGGAGTGGGATCGTGCCTACAGCATTCACGCATACAACTGTATTTATTTTTATTTTATTGTTGCATTTATATCCAGCCTTTTCTCCAAGGTGTTCAAGGTGATGTACATGTTTCGCCCCCTCTCCATTTTATCCTCACAACCACCCTATGAGGTATGTTAGGCTGAGAGGCAGTGACTGGCCCAAGGTCACCCAATGAGCTTTATGGCCAAGTGGAGATTTGAACCTTGGTCTCCCAGGCCATAGTCCAACACTCACACTGGTTTGCTTTTAGTATGCATTAGAGGTCTTGCCCAGAGCTCCACATCGCAGTTACCGATTGTGATGAACAGCCCTATGCTTGCGGTTGCATTATTTATTTATTTCATTCACGAATCGCTTCCTATGAGGAATCTCAACGAGATTTACAATACTATAAAAACGTATTTAAAACAATTACTTATATAAAAGCAATTTAAAAAGAAAAAGAAAAATGTGTACAAACATATATATAATATATATGAATATATCTATATATATATGATATATATGAGAATATATATATATATATATACACACACACACACACACACATATATAATCAGTTTCAAATCCAATACAGATATCAACAGTTGTATGAGAGTCTGGCCCTTTTTCATCAATGCCACACATGTTGCTATTGGTGGACATGTCCAGCAGAGTCTCCACTCCTCTGTTTGGTGAATGCGCAAGGGGATCATATGCATAACCTTTCAGCCACCTAGCCCTGACATCATACAGAAAAATACCTTAAAGCAGGTATAGAGAGTATGTGCATGACATGGAGCATCCATTTGAGTTGAGGAAGCAGTTGCTCCCTCCATAGGCTCCACAAAATTATGGCACCTGTATCCATCTGGCACAGTTGGATGTCTAACCTTACAGAACAGAAATTCACTTCCCATGCTGCTACGTATGTTTTTATTAAGTGAAACTGGGCAAGCTTTTCAGAAACTAATTGCAGTATATGGAGGACAGTGGCTAGTAGTGCTATTGCTTTTACGTCTTCCCTTGTTAGTGTGTCGACTGGTTTACTTTTTTTGAGCTCTCTTAGCAGTTTCTGCCCATGGATTCCTTCCTCTCCACTCCCGTCCTTCCTTGTGTTAGTAGCATATATAGTTTGGATGATGTAGCTGGTCTGATGCGTGAAAGATCTGGCCTTCTGCCAGAAAGGTGGCCCTTAGAATAATTCAGTCTAAAAGGGCCAAGTCTACTGAATGAAACTTCAGAAAGGAGTTATGCTGAATGGCAATCTTACCTTAATTCCAAGCTCCTCACTGAGATTTGTGAATAAATACTCATATCCATAAGCCGCTTTGCAGTTCAGCCATACCATGTGATAGGGACTAAGGGAGATCCAGCTTCGTACTAACTCTAATATACCCCTCGTGCATTCTTCCTATTGAAGGAAAAAAGTGCAAGCCATTTGTTTTTAACTTAAAGCTTTGCTTATGGTGGATCAAAGTTGAATTTTATTCACTTGAGCCCACAGCTGACCTGTGAGGCCTAAATCCAAATAATTTAGGGAAGTCAGGAGAAGGAACCATATTTTAGCCCAAGGGCTTCATTCCCTCATGGGAAACCTTCTGGGGGCCACATGCCGGTGGTGGGCGGGACCAGACGTAGAGGGGACAGAAGCAAAAGGAGGTGGAGTGACAAGTGCACCTCTTACTTTTGTACAGTAGGTTACATCCCAGCCCCACAAAAATCAAAGGTTTCTTCACCCACCCTCATCTCTCTGTCCTCCATCCAGCTAAGCAAAATGCATTATCACAGTTCCAAAGCACTTCAGGAGGGCATAAGACAGGACTGGTGAGAGGCATGGTCTAAGAAGCAGGCATGGCCTAGGGAGAAGTCGAGGGGCCAGACAGAGAAGCCGGGAGGGCCGTAGTTGCCCCCAAGATTGAGGTTCCTGTGACGTCCTTCCCTGGTTCTCCCTGTCAGGTTCCCACCTGCTTGTGGCTACTGCCTTTCACTAGGCACCATCAGGGATACCACCAGTCCGGACCGTCCTTTATATGGTTTCTCACTCCGCTCTAGCACAGATCTCACTAGATCCCCCTGCTAGGCAGCACCACCAGTCACGTCCTATAACCAATACTCCCAGAGACTTTGCCTGAGTCTCTCTCTAGCTGGTTATTTTTGTGACTGCGTGCTTCTGCTGTTCCCAACCCCCTTGTATCTTTATAGATAACGCATACAACTCTGGGTTGCTCTGGATACTTGAATTGTTATTATTCCTCCCTTCACCGCTGCCACCATTAGATACTGTTTCTGTTCAGCCTCGGTAATTACCTTGCCCTCCCTTCTGGTATGTATATCCCCCAGCCAAGAATCAGGCCTTTGGTAAACCAAGTAAGTATTTATTAAATATCAGAAATAACAAGATTAGTTTTAGAATGTTTCACAAGCGTATGGTTTCATCTATTCCTGTTTTGTACTTGACTTATTATTAATCAGAACTCCAACTCCCTCTTTCTCCACATTCCTGACCTCCACCCAGATTCAACTGTCATTCTTCCATTTATACTCCCAAACGCTCAGCCAATCATCCAGCATTCTACTGCTCATGTACTCCCCCCTCCTCTTTCACTCCACTTACCATATGTCTTCTATATAAACAGCACTTACCATATTTACACTATAAGCAGGAACATCACAGTTCCCCATTCCTGGTGATGGCATTACTGGAAACTTTCCATATTTCAAGATCCATCACTCAGGTGTTTCTGGTTAAAGATGATCCAAAGAGCAAGTGGTGATGGAAATTTTGAAAACACCAATACCTGGAACATCATGATTGTCTGATCGGGTGGGGCTGAGCTGTCCTATCTATGACCACTCCCTTGCTTTTTCCTTCTTTCTTTGGACATTCCTCTGTGGGAGTGGGGTTCCATAACTTATTCATACAATTCCATACCATGAGCTTTGTGAAACTACACAACCTATGGGGCTCCCAACTCCCATCACTGGCTATGCTGGCTGGGGGCTGGAGTCCAATAACATCTGGAGAGCCACAGGTGTGGCACTCTTACTTTAGCCCAATACTCTACTATCTTTTATTAACTAGCAGCAACTCTTTGGTGTAGGAGTTCAAACAGAGTCTCTGCAACTCTACTACTAGAGATCCTTTTAACTAGAGATGGCCAGGATTGAACCTTGGTCTTTCTCCCTGCAGAGCACCAAGTTCTGAGCCCTCCTCAATTTATTTTAGCAATTTCTAACATACCTTTCAGGGTGGTTTACAAAAAGCAGTTTAACACACAAAACATCAAACACACTGTCAAGAACAGTTGAATGTAACATGGCTCTTGTACAAAGAATTGTGGGGTTTCATCTTGTCCAGAAATGAGGCCTCTGTGTGAGAGCAAAGATTTTTTTGCCGTTTCATCTCTCTGCTGCAGTTAATTAGGAGGCCTGTGTGAAGACACCTGCTTATCTGTAAGGGCCTGGTACTCAAGGTCAGCCTAGCCTGGGAATGGAGAGGAGTATGTGCCAGTTAGGCACGAAGACTAGAAGAAGTATTACATCATGAGAAAGCCCCGATTGGCTAATTAGTTCTGGACTGTTACTAGGGACTTTTCCATAAGTATAGGAGGGAAATCTTTAGCCTTTGCTCCCCTGGGTTCCATCTTGCCTATAGGTGGGTACCTGTGTGGGTTCCACTGCCATCCACTACCCAAGCTGTGCATCTCTGAGATGTGGGATTTTACAACAGACTACCTCTTCTGTAAGTAGCGAATAGGTTAGTTAGTTTTCATTTTGTTTTTGTGCCTGAACTCTCTGTCTGTATTTTACCTGGCCCCTTTTGGGGTGTGGGTTTTAAGGAACCATTTTGCTGCTATTAATTGTGTTTAATGTTTTATTAAATAAAGCTACTTCTTATTTACCAGTGTGTGTTCACTGCAGGGGGAAATTGGCTCTGGATCTGGTACTTTGGCCACTGACCACAGACTACCGTGTATTTAGGTTTGCCTGAGGTTCCAGGACAAGGAGTACCCTTCTGGCTCTTGTCTATTGGAATCCCTGGCAGGTTTCTTTCTGGGCTCTGGGTTATCCCTTTGACTCAGAGTGGCTGACCAGTTTAAGGGGTGGCGGCAGTCTGCCTATCTTGCAGGGTTGCTGTTGGAACACTCAGCCCTAACAAGGGGAGAGGAAGGGGAGAGAATTGCCAGGATCAATTGCCCTAGGTGGGAAGTTGCATCCTGGGACTGCATGGCATGCCAGGCTAATGGCACGTGTGCATGACACAACACAATCAAAACAACAAGTTGCAGGCCAAAGCTATTACTTCAAAGCAACAGCAATTTAAAAAGCAGAACACATCAATCAAACTCAGACTGAAATAAAGAGAGGAGGGACGTCAGTAAAATCCCTGATTTTTGCAAAGGACCATCAGTGAGAATAGTGTGGAAGCAAGCCACCCACTCACCTTCTGGAATAAAGCAAAATAAAACTACATTGGTAAAGTGGGGAACACTTTTGGGGGGGAATATACAATAATATATTGCAATTACATAACATCAGCAAGCCTGATCTGTTATAAGTTACACTGAAGAGAAGTCCTTAGTGGAGTTTTCTGGGAATCCAAGTCACAGATTTTTCAGATGAAACTGAAAATATGGGTACCAAAGTTTCCAAGCAGAATTCTTCTTGCTAGCAGCAAAGCAAGTGAGATGACATGATTGTATTTCCTCCATCAAGTTTTACTTACCCTGCTTGGTATCTGATAAAATTTGGGATCACAGAAAGTGGTATCCAAGTACACGCTCTGGATGTCTTTCACTCTGTATGAGAGACATTCAATACTGTTATAGTACTTGGTACAGCAGTATCAGCTGCATGTTACTCATCAGTATACTCGGATTTCTGTCAGAAGCTGAAAGGTTCTATTTGCTTTCACAAATTGATACATCTAAAAGAAACCAAACTGCCTTCATACCAAGCCAAGGCTTGCATAGCACATGGTGGTCATGCAAGGCAATATGCGAATGCCAGACCTTGATGGTTCGTTTTTGGCAGCTCCCATGCTAATCGTGTAACTCCTTTCTCAAGTTTTAATAGAGGATTGGGGAACTGGATCCAGCCAGCGAGCAAAATCATTACAGCGCACACACACTCCCATGGGACACCTTTGGCAGATGGGTGGTCACTGAAATCAGGCAACAACTTTGAAGGGGCTGCTCTAAGCAACCATCAGCTGATCAGCACTGAAAGCCTGGAGAGCTGCTGCCAGTCAGTGGAGACAATGCTGAGCTAGATGGACCAATGGTCTGACCTAGTATAAGGCAGCATCCTCTGTTCCTAAGATCCCAGCCACATCTTTACCTGCCCTACACGTGATGTCCCATATGACGTCAGGCGGCTGCGGTTTGGGGGAAATGGCCCTGTGGGTCTGATTAGGCCCATTGGCCAGGGATTCTAAAAATGAATCGGTTGGTATTTGCACAGATCTGGATCACACACAGTGTGTGCAGGCACTCCTCATCTCCTGTGACACGGGCAGCTTCCAAGCAGCTACAGCTTCAGATCTGCATTGTTCTTAGCTTGACCGGAAGTGAACAGGGTCGTGCCAGGAGGCTGTGAATATGAATGGCATGCTCTCAAAGCCCCTACCCAAGGGCTGGAGAGCACCACTGGGAGCCGAAAAGAGGCAGCCAAGCAAATGCACAGGTTGACACCACATCAGATGACAAGCCTGCTAAGTAAGCTAGATGTTCAATTACTCTGTTGTACGGCTTTGCCCCCGCCCCTATGCAGGATTACCAAAGGCAGGACCCTTTGGGAGGCCAGCTTCCAATCACTTTGTCTCCAGGTTGTCCCCTATAGCCAGGAGACAGGGCTGCCAGCAGAGTCAGACAGCTCTGCCCCAGCTGGAGGGCTCCCTTTATCCACAGTTGTGCAGTGGCATGATACTACAGGTATAATATCAAGCATATATGAGGCACGTGTGAAGAGGTAGCCTCAAGCAGGTTTTACCTGCCAGGTTCATGGTTTTTCAGCAGCATCATGGAGCTGCCAAGTGGGAAATTCTCTTCCAACAACACTGCCACATTGAGATAGGAGCTGTGGTGTCATTTTAATGAGAGCCAAAGCATGAACGTGTCACTGTGACTTCTCCACAGGCTGACTGTGGCCATTCCAAGAGTAATAATCCACAGCTCATATCACTTGTTTGCATTCAGTGGCCCTTGTTCTAGTCTCTAGTTGTTTTTAGGTACAAATCGTACCAGTTAAAAGTTACTGTATCTGTAAACCGTTAACATAACAGGGATTTGGGGGTCTGACTGTAATGCATCTGACCTATTATACTTGTTAGAAATTTCAAAGCACAATGAAGCTAAACTGTAAAGATTAACAATCAGTTACCTGCTCCCTGAGTGCAAAAGTTCCATTCGGGCCACTTCTCCTTTGGCAAGTCTGAAATCCCCGGTATACAACACAGTGCCATGTTCACCTTGGAATAGAAACCTGAATGAGAAATACACATTTGTATGTTTCAGCAACTGATGCAACGCTGATTCAACTCAGTGGCAATATGGTGGTGATCTAGGATAATTGGGTCAATTGAGGAAGAAACAAAATACACGCCCAGTATATTCTTCCTTGGGAACGCAATGGCCTTGCAGTAAGACCAGGACAAGCCAAGACTCCAAAACACCAATCTCCATGCTAAACATGCACATAGGGAAAATATCCCACAAAGCGAATACAGAGGGACTATAGGTCAGAATTACAGTTTCATGTTGCATCAGCACTAATGTTAATGACAACTTGTGCTAGTGAAATTCCCACTTAATTACAGTCTCAATTCCTAATTTCAAATCTTAGTTAAGAGTGAACACTGCTACCTCACAACCCTCAATTTTTACACTGGTGATCTGCTGCTTGTTTAACTGCCATTGGTGTTCATTTGGTTTGTTTTTAGTTTTTTAAATATTTATTCTGCACTGGTTTTGATTTTATATGGGGTATTTTTGTAGAAACACAGGATACAAACTCATAAATGAATAAGAATAAATACTAATGCAAAAGGCAATTTTACTGGGATACACTGTGCAAGGCCAAAGCAATTCAGTGAGCAGGCCCTGATTCCGTAGGCAGGGGAAGGAAGTGGGGGGAAAGTAAGTCTTGGTTAACAAATCAAAAATAAATGAATTGCAGCTCAATCCTTACAGACACTAACACAATGTATTTTCTATACTGATTTCCACCAATTATTTGAAGGGAAGGAAAATGCATACATGACCGATCCTGGGCAGTGGCCAGCTGGTAGAAGTGTCACAACTACGTCTTCTTTCTGGAAGAAGACACAAAAGAAAAGAAAACAACAACACAGAGATATATTTACTAGTTGAATGTTAACTTTGGACTGAACAGCTCTTGCCTGGGGGCTGTGCAGAGTGAAGGCAAGGAGGAGGGAAATACAGCCCTGTTCACCCAATGTATCTGGGGATAAGAACACATAGGCTGGGTCACCTCCTGTCAATCACCTGATGCTACAATAATCTCAGGTGACCCGCTTTTGCCCATGTGGTTTGAAATCAAACCATGTGGGCAAATAAGTGTGCACAACACTTTCCTAGCACCAACAATCAACTGATTGTCAGCATTGATGCAGTCTGTGTGCATGCTTCTCAAGGGGGTTTGTAGGGACTGCCGATCAGCAGTGCCTGCAAAGTCCTGCTTGTCCAAGCCCTCCTTAACCAGCCCCATACATGATGTCGTTTATGATAGGTCAGGAAGTGACCTTAGAGGTCCAACAGGGACGTTTGGTAGGCCCATGGGCTAAAAGTTTTATCACAGTGTATTTTCAGTCCACCTGACAGCCTCTGTAGCGCTAAAGCTGTGTTTATTTTAGAGATGCAGAAAAGAGGAGAAGCCTGGAGACCTCAAAGCAGAGCAAAAACAAGGGGTGGATTAGGACAAACATGGGAGGGGGGGCAAAGGAGTAAAATAGCTAATAGACTTCCATTTTGTTGGCTAAGATTGAGGGTTCACAGCAGATAGTAGCTAGCATTCCTAACTATGTTAGGTGAAATACTTGGATTCAAATGTTCAACAGCCAACATAACTGACTACCTCGCCAGATGCTTCCTCAACCAAAGAAATTTGCGTTGGAGTTTCAACTTCAAGGGAAACCTACAGCAGACAGACAAAACAAACATATAGAGGTGCATTATAGGAGACAAGAACTATTTCTACAGCATATACAAAATGAATGCTTTTATGGCATCAAAATACCTAGGATTAAACAACATAAATAATGCCTGTTGAAGGTAAGCCACATCAAAATCTAAGAAACTATTATATGGAAATCTAAGAAGCTGGCACCACAGAATGTCCTTGTCTCAGAAGAAAACTGGTGTTGTTCAGACCCCCCCCCCAAAAAAAATCCAGGTAAAACAACTGCACATATAACAAAGCAAATAAAATACAGAGAAAACAAGGAAGCAAGACTCCCCAAGAAGACAGTCACCCTTTCCAACAGCTGAAAATACACACCTCATTTAAAAAACAACTGGGAGGCATAAGAGACCTTGGGGAGCACCTAAGGGGATATCTGAGGGCATTGCAGCAACCACAGGAATCACATTGGTGACTCCAGATTTTTTAAAAGCAACTGTTAATGGTCACTTCTTGCAAAACATGACCCACCTAATCTAGAAATGAGACTCATTCAAAAAATCATTTTTTTCACCATGTTTCTTTCCCTTTTTCAAACATGTTCCACAATTTCCTTGCAGCCTAATCCTCAGTTTTGCACCAAAATAAACTCCAGAAGAAGTCTGGAACGTATATCAAGCAGTGAGAATCAAAGAAAGAGAGTGTGAAATGCTGATGGATATCTCTCTGTGTTAAAAGACAACCATCATCTTCTACCATGGTTGTGCACGTGCAAGGAGAACCTGAGGTTGAGCAGTTTAGCAAAAGAAAGAAGAGTCCCTAGATAAACTTTTATCTCCTTTTACTTGAAGACATGACAGATGCAGGACATAAAACTCATTCTCAAGAATACTGCTTAGGAGGACTTCATCTCCTAAGACTATTGCAGCTCTACCATTTGCCTACGTTGCTAGTTACAAGAGCTTTAAGTTACCAGAACAGTGTCTGTGTATAAATATTTCATATGTTGTAATACACAAGAAAAGGGGTAACTTACAATGTGATTCTTCCAAAATTCGTAACGTGGATTAGTTAGCAGCAACTCCTTTGTCACTGGTGAACAGTACAGGCGAACTTTCAAGCTTTAAAGACAGAAAGGGGTGGGAAACTTATCTTACAAAAAAGCAAACAAAATGGAAAAACTTGGCCGATGCTCACAAGTAGGTTTGGGATTTGTATTTTTCAAAAATGTAGCCCCCATGCCACTTTGCAAACTGCTTTTAAAAATGTTGGGATTTCCACAAGCAGTTTGTGATATGACGTAGGTGCCTTTTATTTAAAGAGGAGTAAAGTAAACTATCCCACACATCATCTGCTGTATTATATGACCTTTAGTCTTTTCTGCTGCCTACAGAGGAAAGCATCTGTCTGAAGTACAAACATATGCTAGTTAGAAAACCCAGTCACTACATAAATTACTCATCTGCCAAGATTTGCGTTCCAAATTCCAGCACCTTCCCTGTCATAGTTAATCTTTAGGACAAACAGAGAAAAAGAAAGTTGGTACAGCCCCTAATTCCCAGGGCATGTAAGATTTGTGTTGCAGAAACCACAGTGTAAAATATGCCTACATAAATGGATGCTGCAAAATCCTTAAACTACATTTAAGAAAAGGAGATAAATGTTGGGAGGAATCTTTAGAACCTGAAAGACATTTTCCCACATTGGAGAAAAGGGAGAAGTAAATGTATGGGTAGGTTTTGCTAAGGACTCCAAGGGACTTCTAGGAACTCAGGCTACAAACACTGCTACTTTCAGAGACAATAGGGTATGTACACAGTAAATCAGAAATCTATTATTGCCATCTTGCAAGACACAGATTACTGTATTTAATGCGGAATATGAGAAACTAAGCTACCATTTTAACAATAGAAACAAGTTTCTTCTCCTTGTTGTTAAGGTCAGCCTGAGAAGAAGCATTTTGTTACACTGGGTTTCTTAATCCTTCACTCAGTACAGGAACAAGCCCATTTTCTCTCTCTCTCTCTCTCTCTTCTCTGTTCATTACCTGCATGCCAGTCTTCTTTTCAGGGAAGGAGCTCTCAGGCCTTTCATGTGATCTAAATATTTAATAAAAAGTTTATTTTAGACTTCTACTAAGAACAGTCTTGGACCTCAATACAGGTAAGAAAGATAAGGGCAGACCCAGTTATTAGTGTGAAGATCACACAACCAGGGCCAAATCATATGCCCATCCTAGTCTTCTTAAACAGTACTTAAGGAACGGGAGCAAATGGTAAGGGGCCAGGTCCCCAGCAATCTGAACCCTGTTCTCCAGATTAAAATCCCTCCTTCCCCTAAAGCCATTGGTTGCAGTTACACAGAGGTGGAAGGGCAGGGTTGCCACTTTTGTTATGATTAATTGACATGGCAGGCTCTGGCCATCAACAGGGAAATAGCAGGCACAAATCACCAGAGGAAGCATTTCCAGAACCAGAGATTTATCAAGGAAGCTTCTTCAGGGGGTTTGTAGCAGTTGTGTGCCTGTTAGAAAAACAAAGCCCCTTGCTGGATCGTCACCTTGTAGTGGTGAGTGGGCATGCGTGTTCCAATGAACCCTGTGAGCGATGCTGTCGGGAGTCATGTACTCCCAGCAGGGTCACCCATGGCGGTAAGGTCAAGGGAGAGGAACCAGACAAAGAACGATCCAAGAATGTCCTCAACAGCAGAACAGGCGGAGGATAACAATGTGTATGTTACAATGGCTGTGAAGGTGGATGAAGGCTGCAACAGATAAAGGACTTCCAATCGTCATGGTATCCATGCCACTGGATCAAAGCCTTTTTCTGTCAAGATTGTGTGTTGATCGTGGTGCACCGATCTCCCCACATAAAACAAATTCACGCACAGGCATCTTCCATAACCAAAGTCCCATGGCGATTGACAAATGGCTATGGGGGCAGGACTGTGAAATCCAGAAGCCCCTAGTCATGGTCTGGTACATCGGTGGTGGATACAGATTCAGACGGATCCATTGTTAAAGACTGTATTTTGGAAGACAATCTTACTCAGTCACGAGTGATCGCCAAGAAGAGAAAAACAAAGGGGCAGCTATAAGGAAAAATAGCACTCAGCATGTGGCCAATGAAACGGAATTTATTATCTTCGCTAAGGCTTAGCTCAGACAAAAAAAAGAAACGATACTAGGAGGAAATTAAGACCTTTCTATTTAATTGTTACAACATTGGTTAGAACAGGGATAGCCAACGTGGTGCCCCCCAAATGTTGTTGGACTACAACTCCCACCGCCCTCTCCACTGGCCATACCGCCTGGGGATGATGGGAGTTGGATTCCCTTAACATCTGAGGACACCTCGTTGGCTGTCGCTGGGTTAGAATTTGGGGACAGTGTAAGCAAAGCAACCTGAGAGAGCAGGGCGGAAGTATTAAGAGACCAAAGCGGCGGCAATAGTAAAGGGCGTGCGTGCGCCTGTTCTTCTCACCTTTATGGCAGTGAGACAGGAAGTACGCCCGGGCTCGCAGATTTTCCCGATCGAAGCGGTCTATGGAGAGATGCGGATATTCTCGCATCCTCCCTCCAAAGCTACTCATGGCACTGCCTGAAAAAACCCAACAGGATTCCTCCAAGCTCTCTTCGGCTCCGCCGAGGTTACTTCCGCCAGGCTCCTTTCCGCGCCGTCCTCCCATTGGCCGAGCTCGGGCCCAATCACCGGAAAGCCTCAGAACACTCGCGCCCTAACTTCGCCGAAAGGGGCGTAAATGTAACTCGGCGGCTGGGGCGTCATTGCTATATAGCGTCTAATCCTTTTCCTGTCCAGTTCAGTCGGGCGCAGGGGACTCAGGTTGTAGCCCTCATGACTTCAGGCAGCGGCAGGCTGTTTTCAGGCTTGCACTACACGAGTATTCTCAACGATTTCTGTCCCCGCGCTTCCTCCCTTTACCGGTGCGACCTAGCACCTGTTCAACACCATATTCGCGTAGTTGTGACCATGTGCTTTGTAACTGTATGCAAAGATCAAGGGGGGGATGGAGCAACTCCCCTGCGAGGAAAGGTTACAACATTGGAAGCTTTTTAGTATAGAAAAGGCAAGTAAGATGTGACGTGACGGAAGGGTATAAAATTATTATGCATGGCATGAAGAAAGTAAACAAAATATTCTGCCCCTCTCTCATGTCATTATGAATCTGGCCCATCCAATGAAGCTGAATGCTGGAAGAGTCAAGATAGACGAAAGAAAGCACTTCACACAGGGCAGAGTCACGCTATGGCATTTCTCCCACAAAAGGCAGTGTTGGCCACCCACTTGGATGAATTCAAAACGAGGATTAGACCAACTCATGAAGGATAAGGCTGTCCATGGCTACAAGCCATGATGGTTATGCTCTGCCTCTATAGTCTATCTGCACTGTCACCTCAGAAGACCTCTTGCTGCAGAAAGGCAGAGCGCAAACTTTTACACCTCCTAATTTGCAAACAAGCTTGCTCAACCGTCCCTACTAACCGGGCAAATGTAAATTGATACTGATTTGGCCAATTAGAACAGCGCCCTCCCAGATACGCCTGCTGATTGGTCCCGTTACGCAGCGCCGGAAAGGCAACTCCCATTGGCACAACTCAAGCTGAGAGAGGTAACGCCAGCGATTGCCAAGCAACCGCACAACCGCTGAGTGGGGTGGGGAGAAGAGGGAAAAAGAGGCAGTAGGAGGGCGCGGAGGAGCGGCCAGCGGGGTGAGTAGAGCGGAGAGGAGAGTCGATACGGGGCTCGGTTTGGGCCAGAAGAGCGGTTGAATAAGAGCCAATAGGGTGGGGAGGGAATCATGATGGTAGGGGGAACCGAAAAACGTAAATGCCCCTCCCCCACCCAAAATCAGTGTTGATTGGATGCCCTGTTAGCCCCGCCCACCGTCATATCCTTGATCAGCCCCAGCCTCGCTCCATCCTTTTTCTAATTCCGCCACTCCCGCTTGCTTTCGTCTCCTGGTGTCGAATAGTGGGTTACCTGATGTTTCAGCTGAACTCCATTTGCTCGTTCTGTATAGCACTGGTCCCGAACTTTTTTCCACATGGACTACTTGAAAATTGATGAGGCGACCACTTAATAATTAGTGGACCACTTAATGATTTTTCTGCCTGTTGGAGCAACTGTAACGCACAAGCCTGGATGCTGTATGATTTTTAATTGAATCGGGATTAAACTTCTTAGTTAAGAACATAAGAAGAGCCTGCTGGATCAGGCCAGTGGCCCACCTAGTCCAGCATCTTTTTCACACAGTGGCCAACCAGATGCCCCAAAGGGAAGTCCACAAGCAGGACCTGAATACAAGAGCAGTCTATTCTCCTGCAGTTTCCCGTAACTAGCATACAGAAGTATGCTACCTTCAACCATGGGGGCAGAGCATAGTGTTCACGGCTACTAGCTGTTAATAGCTTTATCCTGCTTCATTAATTTGTCAAATCCTCTTTCAAAGCTGCCCAAGTGGGTGGCCATCACTGCCTCTTGTGTGGGAGTGAATTCCACAGAAGTACTTTCTTTTGTCTGTGTTGAATGTTCCAACATTCAGCTTCATTGAATGTCCATGAGCTCTAGTGTTATGACACGAGAAAAAGTTTTCTCTGTCCACTTTCTCCACACCATGCATAATTTTATACATTTATATCGTGTCACTTCTGGTTTAGCTTTTCCCTAAACTAAAAAGCCCCACATGCTGCAGCCATTCCTCATAGGAGTTGCTCCATCCCTTTGATCTTTCTGGGTGCCCTTCTCTGAACCCTTTCCAACTCTATCCTTTTTGAGGTGAGGATTCTCATTAACTTCACTGCTGATCCTCACCACTCCTTCCAAGTACCTCCCCCCCTCATCACTTTCAGACCATCCTGCTCACCTTCCAGGAGACTGCCAGGTTGTGTGAACGACAGGGCAGCCACTGCACCCACCATTCAAGGTGGTTGCTCCTGCCATTCTTCAGAGACACACTGCAGACCATCTGAATGATGCTCACAGACCACCAGTGGTCCATGGACCATAGCTTTGTATATGGGAACACCCTCTGCTTGACCAGTGGCTTTTCTGACTCTCCCTCCCCTTCCCCCATGGAAGCGAAGAGGAGAAACTGTGGCTACCTATTAAAAAAATAGAAAAAGATAAGGTGTGATCTAGTAAAAGGATCCTTCCTCCTAAATTATTGTGTTATCAGGCTCATGCTTTGGGTTAGAAAGCTACTATATAAAAGTCAGACCATTGGCCAATCAGGATCAGTATTGGCCAATCAGGATCAGTATTGTCTACCCAGTGCCTGCAGGAAGAAGGAGAACATTGCCACCCAGGGAAGGAGAGCCTGCTATTGCTGCTGCTGTTAGAACACCACCTCCACCACCCTTCCCAGTGGGACTGCTGCCTGGCAGACGTGCCTCCTGCAGGACCAGGTCCCAGGTACCCAGCCAGCTGTGACTAATTTCCATCACCTGTCCCTCTTTGGAGGGATACGTAAGCCGGCTGGCTGAGGTGGCCTGGGAGACCCAGTACCTGCAGGAAGAAGGAGAACATCGCCACCCAGGGAAGGAGAGCCTGCTGTTGCTGCTGCTGTTGGAACACCACCTCCACCACCCTTCCCAGTGGGACTGTTGCCTGGCAGATGTGCCTCCTGCAGGACCAGGTCCCAGGTACCCAGCCAGCTGTGACTAATTTCCATCACCTGTCCCTCTTTGGAGGGATACATAAGCCGGCTGGCTGAGGTGGCCTGGGAGACCCAGTACCTGCAGGAAGAAGGAGAACATCGCCACCCAGGGAAGGAGAGCCTGCTGTTGCTGCTGCTGTTGGAACACCACCTCCACCACCCTTCCCAGTGGGACTGTTGCCTGGCAGACGTGCCTCCTGCAGGACCAGGTCCCAGGTACCCAGCCAGCTGTGACTAATTTCCATCACCTGTCCCTCTTTGGAGGGATACATAAGCCGGCTGGCTGAGGTGGCCTGGGAGACCCAGTACCTGCAGGAAGAAGGAGAACATCGCCACCCAGGGAAGGAGAGCTTACTGTTGCTGCTGCTGTTGGAACACCATTGCCACCACCCTTCCCAGTGGGACTGCTGCCTGGCAGATGTACCTCCTGCAGGACCAGGTCCCAGGTACCCAGCCAGCTGTGACTAATTTCCATCACCTGTCCCTCTTTGGAGGGATACATAAGCCGGCTGGCTGAGGTGGCCTGGGAGACCCAGTACCTGCAGGAAGAAGGAGAACATCGCCACCCAGGGAAGGAGAGCCTGCTGTTGCTGCTGCTGTTGGAACACCACCTCCACCACCCTTCCCAGTGGGACTGCTGCCTGGCAGATGTGCCTCCTGCAGGACCAGGTCCCAGGTACCCAGCCAGCTGGGACTAATTTCCATCACCTGTCCCTCTTTGGAGGGATACATAAGCCGGCTGGCTGAGGTGGCCTGGGAGACCCAGTACCTGCAGGAAGAAGGAGAACATCGCCACCCAGGGAAGGAGAGCCTGCTGTTGCTGCTGCTGTTGGAACACCACCTCCACCACCCTTCCCAGTGGGACTGTTGCCTGGCAGACGTGCCTCCTGCAGGACCAGGTCCCAGGTACCCAGCCAGCTGGGACTAATTTGCATCACCTGTCCCTCTTTGGAGGGATACATAAGCCGGCTGGCTGAGGTGGCCTGGGAGACGCAGTGCCTGCAGGAAGAAGGAGAACATTGCCACCCAGGGAAGGAGAGCTTGCTGTTGCTGCTGCTGTTGGAACACCATCTCCACCACCCTTCCCAGTGGGACTGTTGCCTGGCAGACGTGCCTCCTGCAGGACCAGGTCCCAGGTACCCAGCCAGCTGTGACTAATTTCCATCGCCTGTCCCTCTTTGGAGGGATACGTAAGCCGGCTGGCTGAGGTGGCCTGGGAGACCCAGTGCCTGCAGGAAGAAGGAGAACATTGCCACCCAGGGAAGGAGAGCTTGCTGTTGCTGCTGCTGTTGGAACACCATCTCCACCACCCTTCCCAGTGGGACTGTTGCCTGGCAGACGTGCCTCCTGCAGGACCAGGTCCCAGGTACCCAGCTAGCTGTGACTAATTTCCATCACCTGTCCCTCTTTGGAGGGATACATAAGCCGGCTGGCTGAGGTGGCCTGGGAGACCCAGTGCCTGCAGGAAGAAGGAGAACATCGCCACCCAGGGAAGGAGAGCCTGCTGTTGCTGCTGCTGTTGGAACACCATCTCCACCACCCTTCCCAGTGGGACTGTTGCCTGGCAGACGTGCCTCCTGCAGGACCAGGTCCCAGGTACCCAGCCAGCTGGGACTAATTTCCATCACCTGTCCCTCTTTGGAGGGATACGTAAGCCGGCTGGCTGAGGTGGCCTGGGAGACCCAGTGCCTGCAGGAAGAAGGAGAACATCTCCACCCAGGGAAGGAGAGCCTGCTGTTGCTGCTGCTGTTGGAACACCATCTCCACCACTCTTCCCAGTGGGACTGCTGCCTGGCAGATGTGCCTCCTGCAGGACCAGGTCCCAGGTACCCAGCCAGCTGGGACTAATTTCCATCACCTGTCCCTCTTTGGAGGGATACGTAAGCCGGCTGGCTGAGGTGGCTTGGGAGACCCAGTGCCTGCAGGAAGAAGGAGAACATCGCCACCCAGGGAAGGAGAGCTTGCTGTTGCTGCTGCTGTTGGAACACCACCTCCACCACCCTTCCCAGTGGGACTGCTGCCTGGCAGATGTGCCTCCTGCAGGACCAGGTCCCAGGTACCCAGCCAGCTGTGACTAATTTCCATCACCTGTCCCTCTTTGGAGGGATACGTAAGCCGGCTGGCTGAGGTGGCCTGGGAGACCCAGTACCTGCAGGAAGAAGGAGAACATCTCCACCCAGGGAAGGAGAGCCTGCTGTTGCTGCTGCTGTTGGAACACCACCTCCACCACCCTTCCCAGTGGGACTGCTGCCTGGCAGACGTGCCTCCTGCAGGACCAGGTCCCAGGTACCCAGCCAGCTGTGGCTAATTTCCATCACCTGTCCCTCTTTGGAGGGATACATAAGCCGGCTGGCTGAGGTGGCCTGGGAGACCCAGTGCCTGCAGGAAGAAGGAGAACATCGCCACCCAGGGAAGGAGAGCCTGCTGTTGCTGCTGCTGTTGGAACACCACCTCCACCACCCTTCCCAGTGGGACTGCTGCCTGGCAGACGTGTCTCCTGCAGGACCAGGTCCCAGGTACCCAGCCAGCTGGGACTAATTTCCATCACCTGTCCCTCTTTGGAGGGATACATAAGCCGGCTGGCTGAGGTGGCCTGGGAGACCCAGTGCCTGCAGGAAGGAGAACATCGCCACCCAGGGAAGGAGAGCCTGCTGTTGCTGCTGCTGTTGGAACACCATCTCCACCACCCTTCCCAGTGGGACTGCTGCCTGGCAGACGTGCCTCCTGCAGGACCAGGTCCCAGGTACCCAGCCAGCTGGGACTAATTTCCATCACCTGTCCCTCTTTGGAGGGATACATAAGCCGGCTGGCTGAGGTGGCCTGGGAGACCCAGTGCCTGCAGGAAGAAGGAGAACATCGCCACCCAGGGAAGGAGAGCCTGCTGTTGCTGCTGCTGTTGGAACACCACCTCCACCACCCTTCCCAGTGGGACTGCTGCCTGGCAGACGTGCCTCCTGCAGGACCAGGTCCCAGGTACCCAGCCAGCTGGGACTAATTTCCATCACCTGTCCCTCTTTGGAGGGATACATAAGCCGGCTGGCTGAGGTGGCCTGGGAGACCCAGTGCCTGCAGGAAGAAGGAGAACATTGCCACCCAGGGAAGGAGAGCTTGCTGTTGCTGCTGCTGTTGGAACACCATCTCCACCACCCTTCCCAGTGGGACTGCTGCCTGGCAGACGTGCCTCCTGCAGGACCAGGTCCCAGGTACCCAGCCAGCTGGGACTAATTTCCATCACCTGTCCCTCTTTGGAGGGATACATAAGCCGGCTGGCTGAGGTGGCCTGGGAGACCCAGTGCCTGCAGGAAGAAGGAGAACATCGCCACCCAGGGAAGGAGAGCCTGCTGTTGCTGCTGCTGTTGGAACACCACCTCCACCACCCTTCCCAGTGGGACTGCTGCCTGGCAGATGTGCCTCCTGCAGGACCAGGTCCCAGGTACCCAGCCAGCTGGGACTAATTTCCATCACCTGTCCCTCTTTGGAGGGATACGTAAGCCGGCTGGCTGAGGTGGCCTGGGAGACCCAGTGCCTGCAGGAAGAAGGAGAACATCGCCACCCAGGGAAGGAGAGCCTGCTGTTGCTGCTGCTGTTGGAACACCACCTCCACCACCCTTCCCAGTGGGACTGTTGCCTGGCAGATGTGCCTCCTGCAGGACCAGGTCCCAGGTACCCAGCCAGCTGGGACTAATTTCCATCACCTGTCCCTCTTTGGAGGGATACGTAAGCCGGCTGGTTGAGGTGGCATGGGTGTTTGTCTTTTGTTTTGTTTTTCTTTTTCTTTTGGGTGCCATTGGTTTTAGCTATGGGTGGGTTCGGTTTCGTTTTATATTGTAGTTCTTGGGTTTTTATGTAGTTTGTATGTTGTATTTTACTTTATCTTGTATGCTGCCTAGAGTGGCCGCTTGTGTGGCCAGATAGGCGGCCTAGAAATAAAATTTATTATTATTATTATTATTTTACCATGACTGGCAGTAGCTCTGCATGTGTCTTCGGCCAGAAATCTTTCCTAGCCCTTCCTACAGATGCCTGGAGGTTGAACCTTCGACATACAGCATGGGAAACAAGCGCTGAGCTGTAAATATAAACATTCACAAATGTGTATTGGGTTGTGATGAAATTACTAACTATTTAAAAGAAATTATAAATGATTGTGTGTTTTAGTTGATTTATGTAATTATGCAGCACACACAAATTTACTATTGGCACCAAATTATTTAGGTAGTTGGTACACACAAGGGCTACTAGGATCTCGACCCAAAGAAGAACAAAGCAATCCTGCCCCAAAGGACTTCCAACTTAAACTTGAAGCACAAAGGGTGGGGGGATATGGGAGCAAGAATAATCGCATATAGAGATAAAAGCAGACTTTAAAAGTTCAATGCATCATTTATTTGGGTTTCGGGTTCAGACTGCAGATTGCACTCACAAAATTTGCAAGTGAACTTGTGGGCGATGTATCATTTCAAAGTCATGTGCATGTTAATTTCTCTTTTAAAAATGTTTTGTATTGTGTTCCTTTTCCTGTTACCCTGTGTCATCAAATCCTGTGTTAGGAAATGCTTTTTCCTATGAACCCAGTCAATTGCTGATGATGTCATTTGGACATGACTTGATTGTCTACATATACAGTCACTTGTATGTGGCCTCTCTGCTAACTGGAGTAGGACTTAACAATGAGGTGGAGAGAACTAACGAGGAAAATAATGTGTCCTTAGTTTATTTTCCATTGAGTTACTTAATATATCTTGAGGCATTTAAAAAGTTGTAACCATAGCAATGAAACTACTATTGATTGTTTCCTCATTTTATAAACACAGCTATTGCTTATTCTGCTTTGCTTTTTAGTCAGCAGTTTCTGTGTACTGCACTATATATATAGCAGTTCTAGGTGTGTAGTATTTTTTGCATCAGTTTTAGGTATCTTCCTGCATGACAAGTCTCTTCAAGTTAACCTAGTTAAATGGATTACTTTGAGATAAGAAGTTATGAAATAACAGTTTCAATGTGTTACTTGCTTTTTTGTGGATCATTTTTCACATGTGCTGGGGAAGCTCTTAAATTATCATCTGGGTCATAATTTCCACTGAAGCTCATTCACAAATAAATAGTTCCCTAGTTTAAAGGTCCTTTCACTTTTCCGGCTAGTGAAAGAGCATGTCTTGAAGTTAGGCATTTCTATGGTAATAATGGTGCATAGTGGTCTGGTAATGCAGTTAGGCAGGACACGTTGTTTTGACAAGCTTTTCCAGCTGGATGAAAAGGTCTCTTGCCTTAGGTGTTCATCTCGTATGGTTTTAAAACCTATCTTGGGGGGGGGGGTGTTGTACTGTTTTTAAAACTATTTTTAGCTGTGCTATGTTTGTAAATTGCTTATTTTTAGCTGTGCTGTATTTGTATATGTTTTATGGTATGTTTGTAAATTGCCTTGAGATGCATGTAAAAGGCAATTCATAAATAAATGATATCTGTTCACAAGTGATTCCAAAAGCACATGAGACCTTCTTTCATGGTTTTTAATTGAATTAAAAACTGGATTCCTGTGTATTGAAAGTTTCATTAAGTCACTCACATATGTAAGTAAGCAATAGCAGATATTCAAAGTCATTTTTAGTGGTATGGGTGAAAGTCTTGTAGAAGTTTTTGGCTACAACATCATTTACATTTTATTTACATTTGTATTTGTTTTTGTAGGAGTCCTTATGGAAAGTCCAGTAGTGTTCATGGATAGTAAGGATGTAGCATGTTCAGCTTTCTCCTCCGAAGAAGTACGTATGTCACATGAGCCTGGTACATCCTTCAGTAGAGAAGCAGATAGCCTTGAAGACACGTAAGTGGTAATAATATAGGATCTTCAGGTTAACATGCCATTGACGTCCAGTTTCATTCTGCACCGACAGTTTTGTTCACCTATAGGCATAAGTTATCTAAGTGAAGTTGATTCATCGTATCCCAATGGCTTTGGACAAGTAGTGAAACTAAAACCTTGTGTTCCTTGGAATATCAATATCTCTGTTTCCAAACTCAGAGTCTGTACAATGGTGGAAAGTAAGTGGGAAGGACAGGTCAGGAGTGGGGACTCTCAGTGTCAGAATGACACCCTGATATCAGAATGCGGTGCTTAAATGCTAGCCTTTGCCTGCTGAAACACAGAAGGAAACATGAGCGGAGGGGAGGGGAAATTGATCCCTCATTCTTCAAAGGTCCTTTCTCAAGGTGAAAAGAAACTGCAGCTCCACTGCTAAAAGTATTTCAAAGTAAAAGGGAATTATGTACCAAGATGTGCACCCTGTGGAACTGTACTACAAAAAATGTCAGCCATTGGTTGCTGCCAAAAAGATTCTGGAGGAGAGGAACTTGGGATCCAAAGCCACAGTCCCTCCCCCACTCTTTTTGGCAACAAAGACCTCACCCCTTTTTGCCAAATTGTGGGGAGACGGAATATATATACCCTGTACACTTCATGGGTGCCTCCCCATTCATTTATCATATTTATCATGTATTTGCTACATATAATTTATGTAGTTGACAGAGCTCATGTAGTTAACACAGTTGTTTAGAATGTGCTATCATTTACTTCAGTTTTACTCTAGATGTTTTATTAAACTATAGTTGATAGTGTTCCATGTATTTAATGGCAGTCTTTTTACATCTAGATTCAGCTGAAATTCATTTTCAAACTCTGAAAGTTTGTCCATATGTTTGTAATTCTTTAAAAATTACTTTCAGCCAATTAACTGGTGATGTTTCTGGAGCCACAGCCAGTGTTGTCATTAAACCAAAATCCATACATCGTGCTAAGACATGGTCACATGAAGTTGAGAATCTATACAGATTTCAGCAGGCTGGATATAGGGATGAAATTGAATATAAACAAGTGAAGCATGTTAATATGGTAAGACTTGATAATTATGCAAGCATTATGTATTTTAAAGTATCGCTTATCCTTTTATTGTCTATAATGTTTCTCAAGCCCACAATTCTTTCTTTATGTTTGTGTTCTCCTCCTGAACTGATTTGCCACTGTGGGCACCATCAGAAAGTAGAGAAGAAAGGGACAGCTCATAGGCTATGTTAGGAAAAACTTTAACCTTTCATCTGGTGAAGAGGGCCTCAAATGTCTCTTCTACTAGGAACTGTCTTGGGGAATGTCACAAATTTATGAAGCTACTGGTGCCTTTGTGAATCAGCACCGATTACTTAAATCCTACGTTCATCTCCTCCTCTTCGGATGCACACCTTAACGTGGTGAGGGGATTTGAGAGTGTTGAAGAAGCTAAGAGCAATGCCGTCAAGAGGCTAGACCAAGAGGCTAGACTCCTAGCAGGGGCACCCAAGGCGAAATGGTCAAAGCTGAAACGCCAGACTAAGATGCATCCAGACTCAGGAAGGCAATGAATACCCTATGAACAGAGTATCCAAAATGCAACACGAGATAGTGCTGGAAGATGAGACTCCCAGGTCAGAAGGCACTCACCATGCTACTGGGGAAGAACAAAGGACAAGTACGAGTAGTGCTGTGACTAATGACGCAGCTGGGTCAAAGCCGAAAGGAAGCCCAGAGGCTGATGTGCACTGATGCGAAAGGAGAGTCCGGAGTTGTATGATGCACACAATGGGAACATGGAATGTGAGAAGCATGAACCAGGGGAAGTTAGAAATTGTCAAGCAAGAAATGGAACGTATCAACATTACAATACTTGGTGTGAGCGAACTAAAATGGAAACTGTACACGTGGACATCACCAAATGGTCAATACAGAAATCAATTGATTATATAATTGGTAGCAGACGATGGAGAAGTTCTATACTTTCTGCGAAAATGACCAGGAGCAGACTGCAGTACAGATCATGGACTAGGAATATCGAAAATCAGAGTAAAGCTAAAGAAGAACAACAAAGCAATCATAATGCCAAAATACAATTTAAATAACATCCCAGAAGCATATAAAGATCAAATAAGGAACCGGTTTGAGGCTTTAAACTTAGTTGACAGAGAACCAGAAGAACTATGGAATGAAGTCAGAGAAATGATCAGGGAAGAATGCAAAAAGACAATACCTCTAGTTAAGAAGAGAGAAAGACCTCAATGGATGACTGAAGAAACTCTTAAAATGGTTAAAGAGAGAAGGAAAGTAAAAGCAAAAGGAATAGAAACACAGTCAGAACCCTAAATGCAACAATACAGCGACTAGTACGTAGGGACAAAGAGAACTATTACAATAGTTATTGTATAGAAGTAGAAGAGGACAACAAAAAGGGTAGAACAAGAGCTCTGTTCCAAAAGATTAGAGAAATGAAAGGGAAATTTAAACCAAGAGTAGGGATGTTGTATAATCAACAGGGGAACACACTGACTGGCCGAGATGAAATAAAAGAAAGATGGAAACAATACACTGAAGAACTCTGTAAAAGAGATGCAAGGATGATAGATTCATTCACGGAGGAACCATATGATGAAGAACCAGAAATTTTAGAATGCGAGGTGAAAGCTGCTCTTAAAATTCTTGGAAGAAACAAATCACCAGGAACAGATGGCATACCAATAGAGTTGCTACAAGCTACTGAGACTGAATCAGTCCAAATTTTGACTAAAATCTGTCAAGAAATATGGAAAACTAAACAATGGCCCACAGACTGGAAGCGTTCAATATATATCCCAATTCCAAAGAAAGGGGATCCCAGGGAATTCAGTAATTATCAAACTATTGCCTTAATATCCCATGCAAGTAAAGTAATGCTCAGGATTCTACAACAAAGGCTCTTTTCATATATGGAGCAAGAAATGCCAGACGTCCAAGCTGGATTTAGAAAGGGAAGAGGCACCAGAGATCATATCGCAAACATACGTTGGATAATGGAACGGACCAAGGAATTTCAGAAGGAAATCACCCTGTGCTTTATAGATTACAGCAAAGCCTTTGACTGTGTAGATCATGAAAAACTATGGAATGCTTTAAAAGAAATGGGGGTGCTACAGCATCTGATTGTCCTGATGTGCAACCTATACTCTGGACAAGAGGCTACTGTAAGGACAGAATATGGAGAAACTGATTGGTTCCCCATTGGAAAGGGTGTGAGACAGGGATGTATTTTGTCACCCTATTTATTTAATTTGTACGCAGAACATATCATACGGAAAGCAGGACTGGACCAAGATGAAGGAGGTGTGAAAATTGGAGGGGGAAATATCAATAATTTAAGATATGCAGATGATACCATACTACTAGCAGAAACCAGTAATGATTTGAAATGAATGCTGATGAAAGTTCAAGGGGAAAGCACAAAAGCAGGACTACAGCTCAATGTCAAAAAGACTGAAGTAATAAGAAGAGAAGATTTATGTAACTTTAAAGTTGACAATGAGGTCTTGTCAAGGATTATCAGTACCTTGGCACAATCATTAACCAAAATGGAGACAATAGTCAAGAAATCAGAAGAAGGCTAGGACTGGGTAGGGCAGCTGTGAGAGAACTAGAAAAGGTCCTCAAATGTAAAGATGTATCACTGAACACTAAAGTCAGGATCATTCAGACCATGGTATTTCCAATCTCTATGTATGGATGTGAAAGTTGGACAGTGAAAAAGGCGGATAAGAGAAAAATCAACTCATTTGAAATGTAGTGTTGCAGAAGAGCTTTGCGCATACCATGGACTGCAAAAAAAGACAAATAATTGGGTGTTAGAACAAATTAAACCAGAACTATCACTAGAAGCTAAAATGATGAAACTGAGGTTATCATACTTTGGACACATAATGAGAAGACATGATTCACTAGGAAAGACAATAATGCTGGGAAAAGCAGAAGGGAGTAGAAGAAGGCCAAATAAGAGATGGATTGATTCCATAAAGGAAGCCACAGACTTGAACTTACAAGATCTGAACAGGGTGGTTTATGACAGATGCTCTTGGAGGTCACTGATTCATAGGGTCCCCATAAGTCGTAGTCGACTTGGAGGCACATAGCAACAACAACAAACCTTCATCTCAGATCTATTTGCATGTCTAGCAACCATTATATCTCATACTAACCAAAAGAAACAAAGAGTGCAGTGATGAATAAATCTGAAAGCCTGTTGAGAAATTAATGTGAGTATCCAGCAGTGAACAACAACCAGCGCAGCTACTCTGTATACATTCCAAGCATATGGTGGGCATTTTGCTAGCAATGACAAAATGTTAGCTGCTTGGTTATGGAAGGTCTCCTCCATTTATTTTGCAGAAAGCCGCTAAATTCACATTTACTCCTCATAGTTTTCTTTCTGTTTTGAGCATACATACCGCTTAAGTCATTGAAATCTTTCTACCCTTCCTGTTTTTTTTCTTGGGCAGTAGGAATACTCGCCTTTTTCACAGCTTGGACCACATATTAGAGATAACAGTACAACTCCAGTACGTTATTCAGCATGTCAGATTGACTGATTGACTTGGGAATCAGTCAGTCATATATAGACCAATATCTCAGAGGGGAGGTCAGGTCTCCTGCTCCCCTGGTACATTCACTATAACTGCCCAATTTCCCTGTTTTTTAAAGTTTCATACAAATATTTGTTGGCTATAGGTATATTCTTAAACTGCAAGGGGTTTTTGCCTATTAGTGAATTTTTCTGCTTTTTAATCCAGGGGGTAAGAAATGAGATCCTGTGCAAGTCTGAGAATGGATTGATCATTTGCATGCTTATTGACTTCAATGGGATTTACTCCCCTGCAATCATCCTCAGGATAGGTGAAACTGACCGGGGGGGGAGCAAGGGCAGGGGAAAGGGAGAGGGAGGGAAGGAGTGAGGGCACAGGGGAGGAGGGAGGTTGGGAGCAGGCAGGAGTGGGAGGAGAGGAGGAGGGCAGGCTTGATCATTTGCATGCTTATTGAGTTCAATGGAATTTACTCCCATGCAGTCATGCTTAGGATAGGTGGAGCTGGCATGGGGGAGGAAGGGCTAGAGTGGAGACAGGAGGGGGGGAGGGAGAGAATAGTAGGGGGAGGAGGGTAAGGTACATTTGATCATTTGGCATGCTTATTGAGTTCAGTGGGATTTACCCCTGTGTAGTCATGCTTAGGATAGGTGAAACTAACCTGAGGGAGGGGCAGGGAAGGAAGGAAGGGGGAAGGAGACTGGTTGGGTGGGCACTGGGCAGAGAGCCCTTTTCCTTTCCAAAAGAAAAACATTGTTAATAGTATCATTATTTTTTGGAGTTTCCCCCCACCTTTTTATTTTACAGCACATTCATGTAGTCTCCCACCCAGATTTCAACCAAAGCTGTCTCTGGCCACATCCCCACCAGACCTTTATTCCACTTTAAACATTCATGGCTTCCTGCAAAGAATGCTGGAAAGTGCTACGATCACCAGAATTCTTTGGAAAGAGGGGCTGAGTGTTAAACCATCTTGCCACTGGAGCTCTGTCAGGGGAATAGGAGTCTCCTAGCAATTCTCAGTACCCTTCACAAACTACACTTCCCAGCGGGGAAGCCATGACTGTTTAAAGTGGAATAAAGGTCTGGCATGGGTGTGGCCCCCTGATGAGCCAAGCCAAACAACTGTTAGTCTGGCTTTTAGAACACTGACAGTTCTTCTTACTGAGCATGCCTCTGCTGTCATAAACTCCAATGTTAATTTTCTTAAATCAATTAAAAAGCAGCAATGTATTTTTTTAATTTTTAAACCACAGAAGATGAAGGTCAAAGTATGCGGTAAGATCAGTAATAGGAATGCTGGTACTCTGTAAACATGGCTGATTTTTAATTAATTTCAACAAACTATGAGGCCACTGAGAGAAAAAAGTCCAATAGGGGTCTGAATTATTTTACTCTTGTTTCAGACTTTGAACTCTGGATTCTCTCTGTTTTGTGTATCACCATGAAAATGTAGAGGGTTGTTAAGCCAGCGTTTCAGGACTATAAGCTTTGTAAGATTTCTATTTGAAATGAGCTTATGGAAAGCAGCAGAATGACATGGAGGTATTTTCAATTTAACATGAGGGAATGTGAAAAATCCATGCTGGCTATAGTATACAGTCACTGTGTAATTATTGGAGCAATAAGCAAAATATAGCCTAAAAGTCTCCCATGTGGGCCCAATGCATTTTGTGGTCTGCAAACTCCCTAGTAAATCTTTTAACAATCTTTCTTTTCTTTTTAAAACACTTTTTGATTTTATGGTTTCAGGAACATGTTGAAAATGCTAATAGTTCTGAATTCTGTGGCCTTAGCAAATAAAATGGTCTCCGTGTTTATATTGTTTTATGTTCAAATTATGAGTTTTGTGATTGTGAAAATGTGGAAATGGCAGTGCTAATTTTTTACGGCAAATATTTTGAATTAATGTGTTAAGTTGACGACTATCCTACAGCTTAGAACATAATAGATGCTAAGAATAAAATTCTGCACATATGCAGTTTAAATCCCATTGAAGTGAATGAGATTTAAACAGCCTAACTGTGAACAGGATTGTGCATAGCACTATTTCTGCTAGCCTGGTTTCTTTCCTGCAATCACTATTACAGATTAGAATTGCTGTAAGTATGCATTAAAAAGCGGTGTGCTTGTGTGTGTGAATTTGTTCATTTCCAAATGTTTTAACTATCACTGTCACCATAAAAAGCTGGCTTAATTATTTTATTTATAAATAAGGGATGATTTATAATTATATTAAGGGACAGTTAATCCACACCAAGGAACAACAGGCGCAGTGTTATCTCTTTATCTATTACCGGTGCTTTTGTTGTGCTATAACAGGAGCCTTCCTTACAAATGCATGTCTTATTAGCAAGCTTACTTTAAAAGATCATGGCTTAAAAATTTGCAAAGCTATCTTTTAACAAACTTAGAGCTGCTTTGCAGAATATCAATCCTGCAGAAACTTTCTGCTTGTCAGTGAGACGCTGATCCTGCCAAGTCCAGCTACATTTCAGCTCCTCATACTATCACAGTCTGTTACTAATCATACTATTGCTAGTCCTCTAGTAAAAGTTCTGCAGTTTTGCCAAATAAAAATGAAGGGACAAACTAAAACTGCAAGCATCACAATTTTATGTGCGCTTAGGAGCACATAGAAGGTAAAGGGAGAAAAGACAGTAATAAGAACACTATAAGAACCATGATGTTCTCCTATTCACAAAATTTTGGACCACACATACATTTAAAGCATGGTGAGCTGAAGTGCAGCATTCTGCCCCTCTGTTTACTTTATTTCTTACATTTATATCCTGCCTTTCTTTTGTCATGGAATCCAAGGCAGCCTACACGTGGTTCCTATTGACTAGACCCAGACCAGCTTAGCCTCAGCACGTGGTGGCTGCATGTGCCTTGTGTTAATACAAGAATGGCCAGCTTTTATATTCTGGAGGAGCAAGGTGGTGGCGGTGGCCAACATTATGTTCTTTAGTCAGTGGTTTGGGGGTTGGAAGTGTCTTCTGCTGCACAATGTGGCCTGTCAAATACCTAGCAGTATGCTTGGAATTTATGGATCAGAGTCAATTGGGGGCATAAGTCCCATTGAGTTCAGTGGGGCTTGTTCTTAGGTAAACGTATAAGATTGTAGCCCTAGGGTTGTAGCCAATGAAATCATACTCAGAGCAGACCCGTAACTTATGTGCAGTGATTTCATTAGGTCTGCTCTGAGCGTGACTAATTTGGATCCAACCCCACGTGTGGAATTTCTCACTCATTATCTATTGGTGATGGGGGAAATAAGTGAATCTATGGACAAAATATTTTAAAATCTGATAGGGCCACTGGGGGCCAAATAAGATGGCCAGTCTAGAGATCTCTGCTTGGCCACCCATATACCTTTTTGAGAGTCTCTTTATCATGCAGAAGAAATATATTCTGCATAAAGTCATTGGTTGGGGTCCAAAGAGTTGCATGAATAATTCCACAAGTACTCAAGAACACTTTGTGCCAGTGTTTTGTGAACATCAGCTCCTCACCTTACACGCATAGCAAGCTACTTTTGAATCTGAAGGAACATCTGGGGGGTTGAAATTCAAAGGAAAAGAGTCCAGTTTCCCACCAAGCATGCCCTACCCCTTGGGAGCATCTAAAGTGGTTCTTTGGATCCTGGCCGTCATGATTAGTGCACCTCCGCATCAACTCTTTATGTCATTCATCTGTGAGAAATAGATTCTCTCTGCCTTTTAAAAAGCTGAATGACTGATATTTATTTTCACAGTGTGTGAAAGTTCTGCTATCCTTGACTAATCAACAGGAATCACACACTGATAGGGTGGGGAGGATCATTCTGAGGATCAGCTGCATTTCGTGTATACTCTGGCTACATACACTACAGTACATCTGGCATTTACCTGCTAAGGGATTGCAGGCAGACAGACCTTCCTGTGATAGTGCCCCCTTCATCAGCAATGTAACCAGCTTGGGCTGTAAAAAGGCAGTTACTAGGATGTTTTGACATGGGTCCGTAGCAAACTGATTCCCTTATTCATTAAGACTGAACAATGAAAATTATATTCCTTCCCAGAGGAATACATTGCCCCAAACAGGCTGTTTTGGCACCTCTAGCTAGCCTTTCATTTTGAAGAAACAATCCTGTTAAGTTTGTTTTTTTCCCAGACGAACATTCCATGCAGTTGTAGTCACTAAGGACCTTGGTGTGGCCAATCACCCAATGCTGAAAATCATGAGATATAACTCAGCTGGACCTTTTTGCCTTCCAGCTTTTGACCCTTTAAAACCCCTAGGGTTAGTGTTTTGTTTTTTTAGAGCTGTCATGGAAGATAGTGCTTCCTGGGTTTTAGTGTTGCTTTTAATCAAAGCTGGGACCCTGGGAGGATTGTATGTGTTAGAGAACACATAGTTTCTTCCATTTTGTTTCCTCTTGTTTTGTTTAGACTTCAGTCATTCATAGAGGAACTGAGCATCCCAAATTTACTGTTGAAAACACTTGAAATTATCCTTTACTAATTGAGTTGAATGGACCACAAGATGATGGTCATAAGACTGGATAAAACAGTAAAATATTGTAGGATTGAAGTTTGTCTTTGGTTCTCTGCATCATTTTAATCTTTATGAGAATCCATGACATAATAACTAAGGTCTTACAGAGGAGAGGAAACAGATTTAGTAGTTTCATTTTGTGAAGGAAAGCAAGAGAGGGTCAGAGAGATACAGAATCAGGGCACATCAAACCTTGAATCCATTGCAGATTAGAATCTAGATATTTTATCAAGTACACAGAATGAATTAATAAAATACAACTGGGATCTGCAACAAGCTGGTTTTGCTCATAGTGCTAACCATGGTTTGGCGCTATATGCACAAGTAAGCCTCTGAACCCACCACCACCTGCCTCTTCTTCCTGCACAGATGGGAGAAGTACTTCTGTTGCATTTTTTCTGCAGTTTTCACAAATCCCGATTTGTCATTAGATTTTTTAAAAAAGGGATCATGGCTTAATTTTTTTAATTTGTTATACTGGTGACCCACCCTTCATTGAATGGTCCCAAGGAGGGTTACATAAAATATAACGATTGAAAACAATATACAGTTCATTAAAATTATTAAATTAAAACCACAAAACTAAATCTCACAACAGCAGCAAAACAGGAGTATAACAATACAGCAGAGCACAACAGCAGGCTTGTAAACTTTAAAACAAACCATCTTCAAACCATGGATTATGAAGGTGGCCCTTCAGATGCTGTTGGACTCTAATTCTCATCAGCCACAACCAGCATGTCCAATGGTTAGGGTTAATGGGAACTGTAGTCCAGCAACATCTGGAGGGCCAAAGGTTCCCTATCTGTTCTACATGATCCCTGATTCATATGTAATGACAAGCCAGGATGAATAGAAACAAAGTAAAAAGAGCAAAAGTCCCTTTCCCTTCCCGTGCATGGCTGGTGCCATTTTGGCTACATAAGGTTCCACACTCAGAGAATGAGTTTACTGTTAGTATCTATTATTATTTTGATGGATTTATTTCATTATTTAGGGAGCTTGTAACATACTTTTCAGGTGGCAGCAGCCTCTCAGAATAGCTGGAGTATCTTGAAACTGAAAAGTAAACCCAATAAAATAACAGTAAATAATCTTAGAAAACAAACAACATATAAAAGACTTCCAGACAGACAGAATTAGAAACTGGCTTTAAAAGACCTTGATGTGTAAAGAGATCTTCATCTTGTGTTGAAAAAAGCATCACCAGGCGAGCCTCCCTGTGCAGAACATTTCAGAATTGGAACACCACAACTGAAAAGGCCCTGTCTCGGATCACTGTCTGTCTCTCTCTGATGGCAGGGTGAGGGGCGCACAGAACAGCGTCTCAGGAGATCTTAGTAACTGGCCAGGTACATATGGAAGCAAGCTGTTTAGGGCTTTGAAGTGAGGTTAAAACCAGTACCTGGAACTGACCCCAGAAATTCAAGGTGTTCTTAAATTGAGATAATTTGCATGGAGTGGAAATAACTGCACATCTTTAGCCCTAAGAAGAAATATGGAATACTGCCAATCAGCTGTGGGAGATAACAAAGCCTTCAATTTCACCTCCAAACAGCTAAATGCTGGGAGTTCAGCTTTCTTTAAAAGTCCTTGTGTGCACAGCTGGTGGATCAGGCTGGGGAAATCACATGTGCAGCATCCATTTGCATGATTCACTCCCCCATCTAGGCATTGATACATGCACATATGGCCTCTTTCTGAAACAGGGTTGATTTGTCATATATGTAGTTGCTCTTGTAAGGGCTTGTGCTAGCTGTTTATAATACATGAGCATCCCCTCCCCCACTCTTTGTCATTCTGCATGCAGGTGGAAAGGTGGCCAGAAACTGGCTTTGTGAAGAAGCTTCAGAGAAGGGACAATACTTTCTATTATTATGACAAGGAAAGGGAATGTGAAGACAAAGAGGTCCATAAAGTGAAAGTTTATGCTTACTAATTTTTGTTATACCCCACTGTTTTGTTTTTTCTAAAAGTAAAATGGTTTGAAATTATATATTTTTTGTTGTGAATGATATGTAAAGCATTAAACACATTTTTTGAAAGTAGCTTGATCTGTTTATAAACATGTCTCCAGTCTTTCTGCAAAAAAGGAAAAGACAAGATGAAACAATGTAAAAAGATACCTGAAAAATGACAAAAGTGAGGAGGGAGGTTCCAATTTGATTTTGAGACTCTGCAATCCTATACCCGCTTACCTGGGAGTCTCACCGAATTCACTGGGACTTACGGTTGACATGTATAGGATTGCACTGTGAGTGTGTATTCACACTTGGGCCTACTTGCATTAGTTTTGAGAGGTGTGTGGTTGCAGCATTGCTCCATGACTTTATTCCTCTCCCCTTTAGTTAAACTCTGAAAGCTGGAATTATACAGGATGGGCCGATTAAAGGAACACTTCAGTGTTCCCCCGAGACTAGGCTGTTGACACTGCCATGGTAGGAGAAAAAACATTTGCGGCACTGCAACAAATGAGGACTTCCTGGAGATTAAAAAAGGCAACACATGTGTTTTATGGAAGAAGTTTTATCTGACAGGACCCTAATGTCCTGGTTGCTAACTAATTTTTAACAGAGGCCATCCTTTTCAACAGAGCAAAGCCTGGAGGTTCAGCAATATTGGCTCAGTACCGCTCATGCCGATACGGAAGACAAGAGACGCTTTACCTCTTTTCCCCTCCCAATCTCCATGTGCACAAGTTTTGGGCAAGTCCTCCCTTTAGGCACCCCAGTTGCTCATTCCCATATCTCTCTGTCTTGGTGAATGGAATAAGGATAAGAAGGTGAGGGCTCTGCCAAATCCACTCCTGTGATTTCGCCCTCTAGCAGAGAAGGTTAGAGAAGAAAGTACAAAATAGTGTGGATGGAGTCCTTTAGTTCCGGATCCAATGGGGACCAGAGACATAGGCTTGTTAGGCTGGATTTCCCCTTCCCCCAGTTACCTAGCTTGCCGTAATATATGAAACTTTGCTGGTGTTCTCATCATTCAACACTTTGGTAAAGAAAGGGGTGGCCTATTTTGCAGGGAGAATGGAACGGGGGCAGCTATTTTGTCAGTGTCAACATGGGAACTACCACAGCAAAACAGCTTTAATGTCAGGCTGCAATATAAAATGTTACTGAAGAGAGCCAGCATGCCTTAGTGCTTGCAGGGGTCTCTGGGGCAACACACAGTTGTGCCTGAGGAACAAAACAAGACGTTTAACTAAGGTGATTGGTTAACAAGATAAAAGGACTGTCCTCTGCTTTTATGGAAACTGAAAGCAAGTTCACAGCTGTGTTTGTTCTCTCGCATAACCGAGTCCTGGATTTCTTCTTCAAGCTCCAGCTGCATAGCATGGAATTGTTGGACTTATCAAATACTGCCTGCTGAATACAAAAGTACATATTCCGGCGTATAAGACGACTGGGCGTATAAGACGACCCCCAACTTTTCCAGTTAAAATATAGAGTTTGGGATATACTCGCCATAGTACCCCTGCTTATGACATGCAGGTACTTAGCAGGAAAACTGTCACTTATAAACCTAAGGCTGTTTGTCATCAAACATGTAAACATAAAAGCCACCCCTTTGCCTCTCTTCGCCCTGTTCCACGTGCGGGCTTGTCGTAGCTGAAAAGCGTCAATGAGGCGCAATCCCCTCAACTTTTGTCCGGGCCGTTCCGCGCACCAGATCAGATCATCTCCGCCGCCAGGTCCTTTAACGAGCTCCCCGCCCCGCCTTCTCCTCTAAGCTATCCCGCCGGCTTTTGTTTTCCCCTCTTCTCCCATCCCCAATCCAACCTCTGCCCAAGCCACGCTCACGCAGCAAAAACCAACAGGGAAGGTCCAAGAGCACGTCTTTCCCCCCCCCCCCCCAGAGAAAGCTCCGCTGCGGCTGCCCCGGACGAGGACAAATTGCCGCCATTCATCAAGCCCGGGAGGGCAAGCCCACGAGCATCATCCCCATGACAACTACAAGCAGAGGAAAGAAAGCGCCGCTGGCCGAGATCGAGAGAGCAGGCTGCACAGAAGAGCCCACATCCCCAAGGCTGGCGCTTCAAGTGGCGAGTTCAATTCTGATCGGCCGCTTTCCTCTTTACTACGGCGAAGACGGAGCGTTTTGTTCCTTGCCCGGATTTGCCATGACCAAAAGTGACCCAAACTTTGCCCAAGTGTCTCCCCGCCACCTCCATCCCCTGTTGCAGCAGCACCTCATTCATGTCCCCGTCCCTGTCGGTTGTAACTGAAGGAGGCTCCTGAGTGCGCACTTGCTCTTCCTCTCCCTCCACTCATTTATGCGAGAGGAGCCGTAGTGGCCTTTTCATACAGCGGCTGGAATGCGAGACGTCAATAGTGATGCCATGGAAGCCTGACGCTACTGACCCCCGCCCCCTGCCCTCCCCGCCGGGTGTCTGTGTGTGTATACACACCAGCCCTAGCCTGCACGTTTGTTTGCGGAAAGGCACGCCAGCAATCGTCCAGCAATGCCCACTCTTGCGAAATAACTACAATACACTACTGGATCACAACCTGATTTAAAGGAAGCGTGTGCGCACGCGCATGTTGTGATGGTCTGAGAGGGAACCCGCCTTGTCAGACGGAGTGGAAGAAATCTGCCAGCTTAAGGAGGGCACAGCGCCCGTGCTGTCTCGGAGGGAGAGGGCCTTCTCCACGCTCATCCCTCTCCTCCCGCCTCCTTGCCTCAGGCAGGCGGGTGCATGCTTGCGCTGGGCTCATCCTTGTCAAAATAGGGAGGCGATAGACGCGGGAGCGTGCGCACTTGCCTTGCCTGAGTAAAAGCCGGCCGGGGGCGGGATGAATGCCCGCCGCCCAGCTGATCAGCGAACGCAACAACGCAATGAAAAGGCTAATGTGTCCTTGTCAAAATAGGGAGGCGATAGATGCGGGAGCGTGCGCGCTTGCCTTGCCTGAGTAAAAGCCGCCCGGGGGCGGGACGAATGCCCGCTGCCCAGCTGATGAGCGAACGCAACAACGCAATGAAAAGGCTAATGTGTCCTTGTCAAAATAGGGAGGCGATAGATGCGGGAGCGTGCGCGCTTGCCTTGCCTGAGTAAAAGCCGCCCGGGGGCGGGACGAATGCCCGCTGCCCAGCTGATGAGCGAACGCAACAACGCAATGAAAAGGCTAATGTGTCCTTGTCAAAATAGGGAGGCGATAGATGCGGGAGCGTGCGCGCTTGCCTTGCCTGAATAAAAGCCGCCCGGGGGCCGGACAAACACCCGCCGCCCAGCTGATCGGCGGAGAACGCAACAACGCAATGAAAAGGCTAATGTGTCCTTGTCAAAATAGGGAGGCGATAGATGCGGGAGCGTGCGCGCTTGCCTTGCCTGAGTAAAAGCCGCCCGGGGGCGGGACAAACGCCCGCCGCCCAGCTGATCGGCGGAGAACGCAACAACGCAATGAAAAGGCTAATGCAATAAAGGAAGGTAAACCAATCTATGAAACTTAGAATAATTCGAACGGCAGATAAATATATTCAAAAACCAATCCAACACAGAACAATCAATTTAATAAGAAAAACTGAGCGAGCCCTTCTCTACAAGCTTGCCGGACCTGGGGAGGACAGCGAACGACTCCCCCTCCCGAGGAGACAGAGGTGCGCTCCCTACGGCACCCCGCCCTGCTGTCGGAGGCTGCGGCGACCGCAGATTTTCAGCACCCGCCCTATAAGACGACACCCGGCGTATAAGACGACCCCCGACTTTGGAGAAGATTTTCCTGGGTTAAAAAGTCGTCTTATACGCCGGAATATACGGTATCCTGATGATGAGTCTTGGAATAAATAAAAGATAAAGCTCGCTTACATGGATATATAATGTAGTTTTATTAATTATAGTCTCAACGTTTATGCAGAATTGGTGCCAAAAGTCCCACTTGGGTTTTTTTGAAGGAGCACTCAGTCTCCGTGGAGTGTCTGCACCATTCAGATATTAACACTTCAAGTACAACATGGAACGAGTACAGGGAAGAGAAGAGGATAAAAGAGTTTGGGGGGGAAGGTCCATAATGCAGAACCTTACACACGGAAGGTGCCAGGTTTAGATGTCTTCAGCTAAAAGAATCTCAGAATTTATTTTATTTATTTATTTTATTACATTTTTAGACCGCCCTATAGCAATAAGCTCCCAGGGCGGTGTACAGCATAATGACATCTGTCCAAGACCCTAGATAGACATGGCGAATCAGAGTACATAGGACTGAGCTGGATGGATCAATGGTCTGATGCAATATATGGCAGTTTCACATGTTCTTCATATGCAACCTTATGGCGCAAATTTCCTTCCAGCTGCCTCTTCACCCATTGCGACTACTCTGATCATGCTATATCCAGCCCTGCCTTGCTGAGACCATAGCACTTATTTCCTGTGGGTAGTGATTAAATTGGGCTGAACATTCCTAATTTGATTCTCATTTTCAGCCATGAACTCACAGTATTTCAGCTTTGGCTGCTCGTGTAATATGAAAATAATCTGGGGCAGGTTAAAGCACGGGTGGGCAGACAATTGTTTGAGATCTACTGGTAGATCTTGGGGTTTTCAGATGATTATCAACAACAAAATTGCTTCCCCTCGCCTAAATTATTGTGCTGAAACTTAAGAAAGCGGGGGGGGGAAGAGTTGGGGTATGTGTGTGTGTGTGTGTGTGTGTGTGTGTGTGTGTGTGAGAGAGAGAGAGAGAGAGAGAGAGAGAGAGAGAGAGAGAGGACTGTGAGATTAGTTCTGGTCCTAAATTCTTTGGCTAAGCATTTTAAAGATACAGAAGTCCCCCTGTGCTGTGATTTTGGGCTGGCTGGTGAATCTTGAAGTTACTATGAAAAATCCAAGTAGATCCATCAAATCTGAGATCTGCTCACCCTGGTTGAAGGAACCCTCCCTCACATATAACACAAACAGACATGCGTGTCATTGAATGAAGCAGTCCTTTGCACACTTCATCCCACCCCAGCTATTTCTTTTGGAGAATGAAGCTCTCCCACTTGCATGGGCTTCCCCATTCACTTTGATGGTGGGACAACTGTATTCATGCATGCACTGGGCTGCCCCCAAGGATGGGAAAGAATAACTTCATAGGGGTAAGAAGCTATGCAGAGCAATTCAAATAAGTGCTTACTCGGAGGCAAGCCTCTCTGGGTTCGGTGGTACTTACTCTCTAGTAAGTGTATTTAGGATTGCAGCCCAACAGCACAATCCTAAGTATCTTAACTGCTCTAACTACTAAAAGTCCAACTACTCAGACCTAACTGCTCCGATGTCCTACTTACTTCAGTGTTCCCTTGCGCTCATTACTTGATGACTGTGACTTCAAGTGAGGACTTGCATATGTGAATGAGTCATCACAGATGTAGCAATACAGATACTGTACATCTTGCTTATCGTGTCACCTTAGATGCAAAGCTTTTCTGTGGAGTCAGTTCAAACTTTTTGCTGCCAAGGGTACAATAATCAAGTGTAAAGACATAAAGTGATGTACATGCATGTGCGAAGTAGCCGGAGATCACAAATGTGAAGTGAGAAGAAAATAAGGTTCAGTCATGAGGATTGTTCCATATGTACTAAAAGTATTACTTGCTCATCTTGAGAAGTAAGAATTTACCAATCTGCTAAATCAATGAGGAAACGTTTGTTTTGAGATGACATTGTTAAGTACATATCCACAGAATAGGAAAAACAATTGTGATTGAAAGCAATCCTCTTGAAACACATTGTAATAATCAGATTTATGTTGAACAGTCCTGGATCAAATAGACTTGGGCTGCTGTCCAAACTACTAAATCCCTTGGAGCTCTTCACATATAGCTCAGGAAACATGTTTGTATCCTGTTTGCCCCCAGCTGGGATCTGCTTTGGGTTGATAAGGCCATTTTGCAGTCTGGCCAACTCTGAATTAACTGAAGTTGGCAACTTACTCTACAGGAGCAGTTTTCAAATTGTGTTCTGAGAAACCCTTGTTTCCTCCCTAAAAACTACATGCATACTATTAATCTCTGCTTGCAATGCAGAGCAGCAGGAAAGCCTTTGTGGCCACTGCAGAATGATGGTGGCAGTGTGTTGTGTGAACTGAGTGTGTGCACTCTAGAACTTTCTACATTTAGGGAAGCCTTTGCACATTGATTTATCTTCTGAGGAACCCATGAGCGTTTGCCATGGAACCCTTGGATGTTGCAGAATATTTTGCAGCAGTCTGAGGTGCACCTTCAGTTCATGTTATGCCTCACGGTCACCTTGCACCAACTGAGGGCGTGCCTTAAAAACATACCAACAATCCTGCACCTCTAGAATGCAACCAAAGATGTCTGTCTTTCAGGGAAGCTTACCTGCTGTAAATTGATTGTCTTACTGAGGAATTCCTAATCAATTTCCACAGGATCTGAGGTTTCCCTGGAGGAAAGCTTGAAAACTGCTGCCCTAGAATGCACTCCACGATTCTCCACAAAGGGCAGGGGTTATGTGGCAGATGCCTGTGTGTTCTTCAGCAGACACGCTGAAGTGGAAAGTGTTCCCTGAAGCTAGAAAGTTTGAGAACTACCAACTCACAACATAAAAGGATTGTACATATTGGACTCCAGCTCAGTGCTTGACAGATAGGCATATAGATAGTTGTACATCAACATCTGATACAAGTCCCTAGTGTAGCCTCTTTCTCTTGATACTTATTTTTACTTGAGAGTGATGGGGTGTAGTGGCTGCACTGTTGGGTTTGGACATGGGAATCTCAGATTCAAATAGCCACACAGGGCACTTCCAGACTGTTGCTATTTTGGGGTGGGATTCAATCACATGCTGGCAAATTCAGGTTCCACAGTTATAGTTGATTGCTCTTCAACAGCAAACCCATTTCCCCAAGAGATTGTACTTTTTCCAACAAGGAAAGTGAAGGGAAAATGCACTGGGAAGTGTGGGATAAAGCTTGCTTTGACACATCATCTAACCTCCCTACAAACCAACCAGGATGAATGCTTCTTAAATTGCCACCTTCATCTAATCTCCCTGCCAAGAAATAAGAATGAACGCTCAATAAATAGGTAATCTGGAAGTGGCCATCGTTATATGAAAGTCACACGATGACTATAGGCAAATCAATCTTTTACCCCAAGCTATTTCATAGGATTGTTTAAAGACTATAATATTACTCTGAACTGTATGCATTAAAGGTGAGATACAAAGATAGAAGTAAATGGAGTGTCTAGTACTTTGCCTCAGTTGAAACTTCATGGCTAAGTAGTACTGAACTATGCCTCATCCTAAAATGCTATGGTAGCCTAGATCAACTATCTTTTCAGCCCTTGGCCTGGTTAGAAAGCAGGTCAAAAGATATTGTAGCTCATGGAATTTTATGATAATCACCCACCATTGCCCAAGGGAAGCTGGGAAGGAGTTGAGTAGAGGGTGTGTTTACATTTCAACCCTGGTTTAACTGTCATGTTTTCACCCCATGGAATCCTGGCAACGGTAGTTCTGTGTTAGACATGAGGCTTATCTATGAGAACTCTCACCATGTTTGTGAACATGAAACTCCCACAAAGCCTTCACAAAAGAATGGGTTTAGAGTAATTGTTTGCAGAGCATCCCAATAAGTGTTGAAAGACTTTCAAACAGGTATGTGATAGACACTTCCAGCGCAATTGATCAAAGTTTGCACATCAGTAAAGTGTAAGTAACATAACAACAACAACAACAACATTATTATTATTATTATGGTCATAGACCAGAAATTAAGTAACATAATAGTAGTGAGGGTTTGCCATGATAATGGCATTGAGGATGTGGAAATGAGGGGCCATCAGACCATGTGGAAGGGAATAAATATAATAAGCAAACAAATACATAAAATCTTGAGCAAGTTGGCAGTAGACTGATAGACAGGCAGGAAGGTATGATCTCCCAGAGTATTTTGTCCTATTTGTACTGATTTTATGCACCAAAAGACTGATCTTAATAAACTTTGAGCAGAGCCAACAGAGAGAGATGATTTTGTGATTTGTGAATTAAAGTTTTCAATAGTTAATGTTTGGGGTTTATATTTTGTTGCCTTTGCAGATATCATGTGTGAGCAAACTGCCAACACATAAGCTCCTTCATTCATTAGTAATGCTTGCCCAATTTATGACCTTGTGGCTCAGCAGATACTGCAAGAATTGGCCCATTTCTGATTTAAAATGATCACGAGATGATGAAAAGTGGGAAATCCAGGGCTCTTTGCTGAAATTATAAAAGTTACAGACCAGTCCTATTTTCACCTCCTCATCTCCATTACCACATTGCACCCCCCCCAACAATTACATTACAGATGAGAAATAGAGCCTATCAACAGTACAACAACCATGGCCTCTTGTTCCATTTTCAACAGGTATGGAAGCAAAGGTTCTTCTCTCTTCTTATGAATGTATTTGGTACATTCAGCACAAGGTGACTCCTGTTACAATGGATGCTTCATTTGACCTGTATGTAGCACTTATTAATGAAGGACCAACCTCATAGGTAATACGGTAACTGCAGCCTCTCTTGAACACAATGAGAGCTCTTTCAGGAATTACATACTCTCAATCATTTGTTTATTCATCATGTACAGAAAGAACGCTTTGATGTAAGCCTTGAAAAGGTCATCGTGTACTAACTTCCTTTTATTTCTTGGCTTTTTAATCCCTTTCAATGCCAGCAATAATTTTTGTTTTGCTACGAATGTCTATTATTTATCATCATCACCACCATTCTATTGTTACTCAGTGTTGGTAGGGAATAGATGAAAAAACAAACAAGAAACAAAAAGCACAACCTAATGATGCCTGAAATATTTGAGAAAGGAAAATGTCTTAAGAAAGGGCGCTGGAGCCCAAAATGTATCAGAACTTTTTTTACATTAAAATTAGCGTTCTACAGCATGGATGGGCTTGCTTTGGTCTTGCATGGTCTCCCTTTTGCTTAGCAGAATGCCAGTGGTCCACTAAACATGTTTTACATTTTTAAAGCAAGCGGGCATGACCAAGATCTCTGAAGCAGGGATGGTGGGCCTCCAGATGTTGTTGGACTACAACTCTCATCATGCTGATCACTGGCCATGCTCACTGGGGCAGATTGGAGTTGTAGCCCAACATCTGCAGTCCACTGGTGCCCCGTCCCTTCCTATGTTAAGGAATGATAAATCTGTGTTAGATTAACCATGAATATAAACTCCTACTTTAGAGTATATGGCATACGTTGGTGTCTTAGCCCACCATTCTTTGTCAGAATCCCAGGAATCAGCAGCTGCTAGTCAACTGATCAGTGATCCACTAGGGAACATATGGAATGCCTTATGTTCACGTCTCTGGGATATTTTTTTCTTTTTGCCATGAACTGGTGTTTCCCCCAGTAGGCACTGTAGAATAAAAGAAAATGTGTCAAGTCCTTGTCTACACCTTGCAATTTCACAAGCAAGACACACAACAAATAGGAACGAAGGGGGGAAAAACAATGAAAACAAAGCTGCTTTTTAAAAAAAAGCCATATAACACTGATGGAAGCTTTTATAAGCATAGAGATTGTGCTGTGAGGGGAAGGTTGAAGAAAAGAGGTGGGCATTAAGAGGTTTGACTCTAAAAATACGATGTTTGTGAGAATCTAAAAAATTCCAACGCTATGGGAAGCCAAGAGAGACATGGATGCATATGAGCCAATGGACTGATGGGTTAGCAGTAGGGTTGCCAGGTTCAATCCCTGAGACTGCTTTTGTATCTTTAGGAGAAGAGAAGTTGAGCTAAGTGCAGGTGTTCTTGCAACTCTGTAATGAGAAAAACCTCAAGGTGGAATTCTCCCTTCCCCCTTCACAACTTTTAAAGATACGGAAGACCTCTTGGAGGCTGGGCCTGGCAACCAAGAGGTCTTCTGTGTCTTTAAAAGTTGTGGAGGGGGGAGGGAGAATTTCACCTTGTGGTTTTTCCCATTACAGTGTTGCAAGAACACCTGCACTTGGCTGACCTTCTCTTCTCCTAAAGATACAGAAGCAATCTCAGGGATTGAACCAGGCAACCCTATTTAGCAGATGTCGGGGCAAAAGGACAATGAGCAGCAAGAGTTCAGTGAAAGAAGAAAGAGGGGAGTGAAAACACCTTAACTCATTCAAAGTGAGGAAAAATGTGTGTACCAAATGCCAGATGGAACAAGCAGTCAGTGTAATAATAATAATAATAATAAACTTTATTTCTACCCCACCTTTTTTCCAATAGGACTCAGAGCGGCTTACAACTAAAAACAACACCATTAAAACATACAGAAATATACAATTAAAATAGAATTAAACTATGAGAAAAATTAAAAACCATAAAACTTACGTTAAAAACAGTGGACAATTTAAAATAATAAAATCATATACTGTAGTCACCAATCCTATGACATTTAATCTTGGTCGTTCTCTATCCCAAATGCCTGTTGAAATAAAACAGTCTTTACTTGTTGCCGGAAAGACGGCAAGGAGGGAGCTAATCGCACCTCACTCGGAAGGGAGTTCCACAGCCTAGGGGCGGCCACCGAAAAGGCCCTATCTCATGTCCGCGTCATATGTACTTGCGAAGGTGTGGGGAGCACAAGAAGGGCCTCACCTGAAGATCTCAAATCCCGGACAGGTTCACGTAGGGAGATATGTCAAATAGCCTGGACCTGAGCTGTATAGGGCTTTGTAGGTCAAAACCAGCACAAAACCAGTGTAAAAAGGTAAAGGTGTCCCTGCACTTAAAGTGCGAGTCGTTTCCGACTCTTAGGGTGACGTCTTGCGACGTTTACTAGGCAGACCATATATATGGGGTGGGATTGCCAGTTCCTTCCCTGGCCTTTCTTTACCCCCCAGCGTATGCCGGGTACTCATTTTACCAACCACAGATGGATGGAAGGCTGAGTGGACCTCGACCCCTTTTACCAGAGATTCGACTTCCTCCTTCCGTTGGAATCGAACTCTGGCCGTGAGCAGAGCTTTGGCTGCGTTACCGCCGCTTACCACTCTGAGCCACAGAAGGCCAGTCAGTGTAAAGAGCACTAATAAAAAGGAGTAAGGTGAAAATTGGTGAAAAATGAGCTGTGTTGCAGATCCACACCACATCATTAAAGCACTCTTATACCACTTTAACAATCATGGAGAATCCTGGGAAATGCAGTTTGTTAAGGGTGCTGGGAATTGTGGCTTTGTTAGGTCAGCACCCTTAACAGAGTAGAGTTCCCAAGAATGTGTGTGTGTGGGGGGGAGCCATGACTGTTAAAGTGATATAGGAATGCTTTAAATGTTATGGTATTGATGTGAGGAAACCAAAGGCTGAGGGTTAGAAATAGGCGTGAATCACATTCTTAGCTCTCAGGCCATTGCTTTCTTTGCTAAATTAGTGGAAGGGCCATTCTCACTTCTCAGCTTGCCCTCCTTGGGGCCAGACCCAGAACAGAATCTGTTGTTGCAGGGCCTTCATAATTCCAATGTGTGTGCTGTTTCCATTGGTGCCAAGCCATGGGCATGTTGATCATTATACATTTTTGCATTGTGCATTAGGAAATACAGCAGCCCCCAAATTAGTGTGCTAGTAGCCACCCAGAAACAGCAGGAACAGGTACAAACTCATTAGTGATGGCAAAGAAGAATCTGAGAATCATTTGGCCTCAGGCCACCTATTGAGTGGCAGAGCCCAAAGATGCCACAATACCAGTCTTCAGAGCAGTCTTCTGATTTCATTACCATTATTTACCAATATATGTGTTACAGGAAATGTCCAAAGTTCGGTGAATATGCACGTGAATGCTGATAATGCTAGACAAATCTTGCAAATGGCCGAAAACTCAGAGATATTCGAAGAATGTTGACAATCATCTAAATTCCACTGTCAGCACTCTGTTGGATTACCTGAAATAATGGTCTCTCTCTCTCTCTCTCTCTCTCACACACACACACACACACACTTGCATTGGGGATTGTCACAATTCATTTCTGGATGTCAACATTCACCAAACTTTGGGTACTCGCATATAAAATACTTCTGACATACAGATCATGATTTAGCAGCCTGATAGCTGTCCTAAAGATACAAAGCATTTTGTGTAGGCTAAATAATATGCCTGCTCCCCACTCCCTCTCCAAAACTGAAATTGCTCAATGTCTATCTATTTAAACTTGAGAATCCCTCAAAGAGATTTGAATGAAGTGCTGGTTAAACACAGAAACACTGCAATGTTTCTTTCATCTGGTTGGTTTTCAAAATGCTGGGAACCCTTCACCCCTTTGATTTCACTTCCAGTCAGGCTGCCCCTTTCTTTGCCCAGCTATTTTATAACTGGATGATCAATATCACATGAAGGGTGTCCCCCCCCCAAATCAGGCTTTACAAACATCACTTGAGATTAAGAAAGTAGATACCAGTGCAAGAACTTACAAATTGTACTTTGAAATGGAACCGAAGTCAGGTACATTCAAGTAGCTTGAGTCTGAAAGAATTACTCAGCTTCCAAGAACTTTTCAAAATGGGCCCTTTGGTGTGCCAAGGCACCCGCTGGAAGTTGCTTCAGCTTCCCAAGTCAATGGGGTTGCTGTTTGAAATATTTGTGGAACTTTTTTTAGCAAAACCTTAATCACTTCATCCTCTGTGTACTCAGTAACTATATAGGGGCAGGGGCAGTTCTCCTGTTGCCTTTTATTTCCCTCTCCCCCTTTTCATTTTTTTAAAATTATGTTTAAGCTGTAAAGCTATCAGGGGTTCAGTACCCCTATTTAAAATGAATGGGAGGTTCATTATATCCCCAGCAACGTCTTAAAAAGAGGATGGGGAAAATAACATTTGGGCTGTATCATAAATTTCACTTGTTGTGGCTATACCACTTCAAGAGTACTGCAGTTAGGGTTGCCAGGTCCATGACCTGAGACTGATCCTGTATCTTTAGGAGAAGAGAAAGTCAGCCAAGTGCAGGTGTTCTTGCAACCCTGTAATGGGAAAAACCACAAGGTGGAATTCTCCCTCCCCCCTGCACAACTTTTAAAGATACAGAAGACCTCTTGGTTGCCAGGCCCAGCCTCCAAGAGGTCTTCTGTATCTTTAAAAGTTGTGGAGGGGGGAGGGAGAATTCCACCTTGTGGTTTTTCTCATTACTGAACCGCTGCCTGGCCGCGATAATGGACTGGATGAGAGCAAACAAACTGAAGCTCAATCCTGACAAGACTGAGATGCTGCTAGTTGGGGGGCCCTCTGCTCAGATGGTTGATGTCAGACCTGTCCTAGATGGGGTTACACTCCCCCTAAAGGAACAGGTCCGTAGTTTGGGGATCTTATTAGATCCGCTTCTGTCACTTGAGGCCCAGGTAGCCTCGGTGGCACGAAATGCGTTCTACCAGCTTCGGCTGGTAGCCCAACTACGACCCTATCTGGACAGGGAGAACCTAGCCTCAGTTATTCACGCTCTGGTAACCTCTAGATTGGATTACTGTAATGCTCTCTACGTAGGGTTACCTTTGAAAACGATTCGGAAACTTCAGCTAATGCAGAATGCTGCGGCCAGAGTTCTTACTGGGACGAAGAAATTCGACCACATAACACCTATTCTGGCCCAACTGCACTGGCTTCCAATATGTTTCCGGGCCAGATTCAAAGTATTGGTCCTTACCTATAAAGCCCTTAACGGCACTGGACCGCAATATCTGATGGAACGCCTCTCCCGCTATGTTCCTACCCGTTCACTCCGCTCGACGTCTAAGGCCCTTCTCCGGGTCCCAACCCATACAGAGGCCCGGAGAACAGTAACAAGATCTAGGGCCTTTTCAGTGGTGGCCCCCGAATTATGGAATGCCCTCCCAGATGAGATACGCCTGGCGCCTTCTCTGTCATCTTTTCGGCACCAGGTAAAAACCCACTTCACCCAGGCATTTTAAAGTATTTAAGCTTTTAATCTTATTTTTTTTAGTTTTCTTTCACTTTGTTTATATAATGTTTATATTGTCTGCGCAATACACACTTGCTGTATTTTAAATATTGTGGTTTTATCATGTTGTACACCGCCCTGGGAGCTGCTAGCTATAGGGCGGTTTTAGAAATGCAACTAAAAAAAAAATAAAAAAAAATACGGAGTTGCAAGAACACCTGCACTTGGCTGACTTTCTCTTCTTCTAAAGATACAGGATCAGTCTCAGGCCAAGAACCGGGCAACCCTAACTGCAGTAGATCTGCCGCCTTTTGTCATTTGTTTTAAAACTGTTCACCTCTGTGTGTACAAAATAAATATATAAATATTACAGGGCATTGCAAGAAGTCCTTGGACCTCAGGAGCAAATTTTACTCTATGGGGTTAATTCTGCTTCAGGTTGGCTTTGATACAGGAGTTAACACTTTCACATTGCAAACTTACAACACTGTGTGTGGGTGTGTAATATATTCTTTTGAAGGGGAAAAACCCCTATTAGGCTATTAGTGTGGTGTTGTGGTTAAGGTGTTGGACTACAACCTGGGAGATCAGGGTTCAAAACCCCACATAGCCATGAAGCTCACTAGGTGACCTTGGGCCAGTCACTGCCTCCCAGCCTCATGAAAACGCTATTCATAGGGTCGCCATAAGTCGGAATTGACTTGAAGGCAGTACCGGCTATTAGGGTACATTGGATTCCTTCCATTATTTACTATTTAATCAACACATTTTGTTTCTAATTTATTTTCCCTTCTGTTATTGCCCAAGTATTTATTTGTTCTGCAGTTGCAAGGAATTGATCCTTTAGTGCAGCAGCACCTACACTTTGAAACTCCTTGCCCATTGATATTAGGTAGATGCTGTCACTATCTTCTTTTCAGCATTGCTAAAGCTTTTTTTGTTTCAGCAAGCCTACTCAGACATGTAAATTTTATATGCATTTTTAATTTTGTTTTACAATGTATATTTTCAAAAGTGCTGATTTTATTGTGAAATTTTTAAAGCCAGCTTGTTTTTAAAAATCTGATTCTATTGGTATTTTTTTAAAATGAATTTTGTCAGTCATTTTAATATATATTTTATATTAACTACTTAGAGGTTTTGATTATTAAGCAGTATGTAAATCTGGTTAAATAATAAATAAATAAATAAATATTTCACCTATACATCCCTTCTGTTATCTCCTCCACAGCTTCCTGAAAGGATAGCCCAATGAGGAATTTAAGTTACCATTATGGGGATCTGTGAACCCCAGTAGCTTTAGTGTTAGACTGTGGTTTTGAAATACGGTATCAATAAAATCTATATTTTTAAATGTTGAAACTGGAGTCCTTTGGAAATCAGTCATTAACTTTATTTCCAACTAGGGTCTCAACAGCAGATTGATACTGTTTAAAAAGTGGCCTGCCAGACTTCAGATTCTGCTCAAACAACAGTGCAATGCTGAGTATATCAACTAGGATACTTTTAGGTCATTTTTCTTTCTAAGAAAACACAGCTGTATTTTGTATGTAGACTCTGTTTTATCCAAATGATGCAGTTTGTATGCATGTATACATTTTAAACAGTCAGCAAGCCAGCCAGCAAACAGAATGAGGCTCACAGGATGAAAATCAGCGTTAGTGGTTCCTCTGAGTATGGTCATTAAAATCGGAAATATTAAAACTCTACCCAGCATAAATGCACTAATGTTGCTCCGTTTAAGTTGTACCCTTGAATATCTATTTCTCTGTAAGTAATTTCGCTCTACGGAATCAGGGTAACATAATTATTGCGAGGCGGGTTTTTTTTTAAAGAAGATCTCCCACCCCACCCCACCCCCGTGGAAATTAAAAACACAGATTTGCAGCAAGGTGCAGGTATTCTCTGGTTTGTGATTGGACAAATCAGGCCAATGAGCTCACAGAGGAAGGCAGGACTTATATAGGCCGGGGAGGAGGAGGCGGTTTGTGTCACCGCCTGAGAGCGAAAAGGAGATTGTCCAGTGAGAAAGCAGGAACTTGCTGTAGCTGTTTTAATTTTGGGTTTGTTTCTTCCTCCAAGCAACAGAAAGGTAAGGAACGGCGACAGAACGTTGACTATGGTGGCGTTCCTTTTTGGAATGTTCGTTACAGCTGCTGGTACGTGTTTCTCCCCCAGTTTGCGTTTCGAAAGGAGGTCGGATTCCTGTGTGGGATGGAGGGGGGGGTACCTGCAGGAGGGTCAGACGGGGTAACGTCTGGCTCTTTACCGCAAAGATCTGATTTATTTAGTTCTACAAATTATTGTTCATCCGGCTGCCCCTTCCTTTCCTGTTCCTTTCTCTTGAAGGCAAAATATTCAGGAGAAAGATGTATTGTGAGCGGAATATCTGGTTTTTGTTGAGGCCGCTGCTGCCCGGGCAGAGAAGGGTTATTCCTGGATGAGCTATTCACGCTCTTGCTTTCTAAGGGGGAAGGAGGCGGAGGACCTGCACCTTCCATACTTGATCGAAACTGGTCGAAGGAAGACGAAAGTTTATGGCGCTTTGATTTAAAACCGAAGATCTGTTTTTGGGATCTGGGAGATCGGCGGTATCAAATTTGAAGAAAATCTGTTTTAAAATCGCGGGTCAAAGGTGCAGGCAGTTGGGTGGGGGGAGTAATCTGCCATCCGCCACCCCTTCGTTTGAGTGATAGCCTGTCCCTGCTCCCGTCTCTCCTCGTAAATCTCTCTGGCTTTTGATTCTTACTATGGGTAAAACCAGAAGTGGCTCCAACAAATCAGCAGTGTTTTATTTTAGATCCAGCATTTCTGTTCTCAACGAGAGAAACTACCAGGCCAGTCTGAGTATTGTGCATATTTACTCAGAAGTAAAGTATTTCCCCCTCAGTTGCAGTGGGCCTTTTCTCCCAGTTATGGCTACAGTTCTATATACACCTACTTAGGAGTCGCAGTAGGACACTCTGGGATTTGCTTCCAAGGAAACATACATAGGAGTGCAGTGTGTGTAGGACTGCAGCCTTAGCACCTTCCCCAAGTTCTAAGTACAGACTCCCTTTTCCATTCCACAGGCCGCTGTGTGCTTCCACATAGAAAGGTGGATCTTGGCTCAAGGGGTCTGTAAAGAAGACTCTCTTATGTCCACATGCAGCACAATGTGGTGACAGAATGCTGAGGTGGTAGAATGGGTCACTTTACCACTTGAGTCTGCAGGAGGTTGCCACCACATGTGAGAATGAAACAGAAAATGGGCACACCTGGGAGAAAGATTATGTATAGCCTTGCCCTTTGTGCAACGTTCTGGTTTTCTGTTTGCAGGGAGATTTTATCACAAGGGAGCATTTGGAACTGTGACCTTCTGTCTGCAGTCTTAAGTGGTCCTTTCTACTTCCTTTGCAATACGTAGGAAGCTGCCTAATACAGACTCGGACCATTGGCCCATCTAGCTCAGAATGATCTGCACTGATTGGCAGCACCTTTTCCAGGGTTTCAGACAGGGAACACTCCCAGCCCTGCCTTGAACATGGAGCCTTCTACATGCAAAGCAGCTGACTTTTGACTTTTCCCTACCACTTCATTTTAGTTCTTGTGTAGACTGGGCTAGAGAGAGGATTTTAGAGGGCAGAAGAATGAGAATAACAGAAGCATCTGTATAATATCATATTGACAAGTACAGCCCTCATTAGTTCAACAGAGCGCCAAAACAAAGCTTTTAATACATTGTCCATGCTTTTGGCAAGTGTGCCAAATTTCTACTAAGTTTCCTTTTTCTTCCTCTTCTCAGCTTCCGATCATGAGGAAGAAAGCTGAGGCTTGGAGGAGAGGCTCAGATCCCTGGCTTTGAAGTGCAAGTTCTATGTAGCCTCCAACCCTGCAGGAGAAATGCATTTTCCATAAATAAACTCTTCCCTCCCATCTGATGCTCCGTCTGCTGTGTACCAGGGGCTTCAGGCCTCTTTGAAACAAAGGATGGTCCTGTTCTGAGAGGATCCGCCTGCCTATGTGGGAGTGAGCGATCAAAACTGAACTTGAGAAGAATTGGGAAAATGATGGAGGACTTTACCACTAGTACCTATGGGACCAGAGGGCTGGACAACAGGCCTCTCTTTGGAGAGACTTCACCAAGGGTAAAATGAAATCCTTCATGAAATCTTTCTACCCTCCAGAAATGGGGTTTGTTTGCAGGGCTGGCCCAAGATAGTTGGCTGCAGCCAAAGGCTGCATAGGTATTCCCTGAGGTCCATTGTGGTGTTGCAACGGATGCTGGCTGTGGTTTGACTTGAGTATTGTTGCGCACAATCCAAAAGGTTTCAACCAGCTTCTTGAAAAAGGCTCTGTGATGCACCTTTGTGACCACATGCCTGTTCACTGGCACCTGTAAACGAATAGCTGCCCTGAGTAGCTGTGTAAGTGATAGTGTTTCATGTACAGGCGGAAAAATCTGTGGCATTAGTTGTGTTTTTCCTCACTGGCTTTTCAGTTCCTTAGTGAGTTATTGGGTCCATGGCTGGTGATGTGTGACACATCCAAGGGTTACCTTTTCTGTCAGATTGTGTAATGTGTACAACCCTTGCACAATCACATACTTTTATCATATAATGTTTACAACTCTTGCTCACTTTTCTGATAAAGAGCACTTTGTGCTTCAGCAATTTGACAAAGTGTTTGCCATGACTAATTTACCTTGGAATTCCCTTGTTCTTGATTAGATTATTTCAAGGGCCGTTTTCCTGGAAGAACCTACCTTGTCATCTAGTGACCGGAACTCTGTAACTAGACACTGTGAATTATATTCATTAATACGTTGCGTTCATATGAATATCCATGCTCATCCAATATTGGTCATACAGTACAAAAATTCTTTGTTTAGGAATTAATTATGGAATATTGTGTCTTCAGTTGCACACTATTTTTTAAATCACTCTTCCTCTGATATCTCTTTCAGTCCTGTATAGGCCAGTGACAGACATCTTTTTGGATAGGACGTTAGTCCATTTTCTAGGCTCTTCCTTGTTCATTGGGCTGAGTAATTTTTGTGGGGGGGGGAGGGTTGCAGCAGTGTTATCATGGCTCTGCACCACTTGTACACCCTGATGATATCCTGATGCTGCATTCCGCTGAACGTGCAAAATGTAAGCTTGGTAGTACGTTGTATGGATAACAGGGACAACAATGTGTGTTGTCAATAACCTACAATGGCAGTGGTTTAGCTGATACTGTACCCACATATATGCACACACACTTTAAAAAATACTACACTGCCTTTACACATGAACCCAAGGGGGCTTACGGTAAATAATACATATGTTGGGTATACTGTATCTAAAATGTTAGCAATTTGGAGGTGTTCCCAGCATCCCTCTGATGTTGTAGGTGACACTACCGTGCATGATTTCATCCCAGAGGTATGTCCCTGGCATTCATTGCAGCCCTCCAAAGCATGCTGATCAGTGTTCCTCAAATCATGTGCAACTTAGGCAGGAGTGTTTTGACTCGGCCTCCCATTCCTTCTTTCCTTGCTTGGTTGTGATTAGCGATTGAGGAGTATGCAGTGGTAATTAGTATGCTATGCATATACTATACGTGTGGGGTTCTGCAGTTGCTAGTCCATATTGCTTTTGTGCTTTGTTTCTTTTCTAGCTGCATAAGGCTCTGATTTTCTTCAAAAATGTGATGAGCTGTGCTCCTTTCCTTCTTTTCCAGCTCCCACACTTGTTTTGGGATGGGTCCCATTCATCTAGTTACTCGCTTGGTACCCATGGGTGACCAGAAATTCCATGCAGGCGATTAAGAGGGCTGGGGAGGGATCGAGGGCTCTGTCCATCCTTTGTAACCAAAGTAAAAGCTAAGAAGTCTGCCAGAGGAGAGAAGCAGTTGACTGCAGGAGGAGGGATGGAGCTGTCTGCCAGCCTGCAGCAGGTTAGTAAAATGTTTTGCAGGCTTGTAACTTATTGGCTTATTTTCAAGGATGCTACTGACAGTGTTGGAACTGTATGGAATAAATGGTAAACTCTGAACACTTCTCATTAAAAAGGTTTTTAAATGTGAGACCTTATTGATTACTCCTTCCTTAACTTGCGTATATTTGTTATTTATAATTTCACAGTGCAGTAACATATAAAATAGTAACAACATCATCATGGAAAAAATCATTAAAAAAGAGCAGACCAAAAAAAAGAACGAAGGGAAAATAAAATTGAAAAGCCAAATAATTCGTATCATAGATAGCATATAGTTGCTATCTAACTTTCTCTCTCAACAAACCTGCCAACTTGATATATCAAATAACTGCTTGAGAAGTGTTGATTTTGTTCATAAAGCAATATACCTCCTTTTGAAAAGCTATTCTGAAATGCAGGGCATTTGGGGAGTTTCCCAGTAAACAGCTATACAAATACTACTGTCTTAATTTGTGGTCTTAAAGAATTTCTCTGTACAGGGTAGCTCTATTGGAAAAAATGTAGATGACAGACATCACCTCTGGTGATGGAGTAGATGAAGCAGGAGAAATTATAGTTGTAATGTTTGGCTTCTGCGTTGAATGCTGAATAACTGCCAGTTCCAGTTGCTTGCAGGCAGTAGTAAATACTGTGTGTGTAGGTCACTTCAGAGCTCCCGACTGTGTTTTTGAAAACCTAAGCGCACTCCCTTGCCGGTGGATTGACAGCTTGGTGGTAGAGCCTCTGCTTTGCATGCAGAAGGTCCCAGGTTTCATCCCCGGCCTTTCTAGGTAGGGCTGAAAATGTCTCTTGCCTGAAACCCTAGAGAGCTGCTGCCATTCAGTGTGGACAGTACTGAGATAGGCAGGTCAGTGGTCAGACTCTGTATAAGGGAGTTTCCTAAGTTCGTGTGATAAAAAGAGAACCAAGCCCAGAGCAAAGAGCATTGTTGATCTTGCATAAAGGCTCTATAGCATGTGGCTTGCTTAGCATTTAATTTAATATTACAGTGGGGAGTCATATAACATGGTTCCGGGTGAAGAGGGGCTGTAACAAAATGAGGATTAGATACTTTTTTTGGTTGTTCATTATTGGGGGGGGGAATCAGGCAGACTGTAAGTAAAAAAATAATAATCAGGCAATTGAAGCAACTTGTGCCATGCGTGTGCCTGGCATATGGGGGTGTTAGATTAACAATTTAATCGTAGATGCTTCTTGGAAGTAAATTCCATTGTCTTTCATTGGTGCTTACCTCTGAGTAAGTGCAGCCTAAAGTTACAGTTTAAAGTCAGCTGTCAGTAGATCTTTTCACAGCTATAGGTATGTATCTTTCTCTGAGTTTCCTGCAGCACCAGCCTATGCATGTTTACTTGGGAATAAATCCCACTGTGAGGGTTACTCCTAGGCAGTGTGTTTTAAGCATACAGCTTTAAAGGAAAAGGTTAAAAAAAAATAGAGGGAGGATGTCAGAAGCTTTTTCCCTATTAGTCAAGTGTTTCTGGCTAACCACTTGTACTCACTGGGGTCTTTACCTTGCAAGCCCTTTTTTTCTAGGGGCTACCTTATTGGCCACCATTCTTTGGTGTGAAGATGTTGCATGATAAATGTACAGAACTAGGCTGAGGGGAAATACAGGTACCACTGAGCCTCTTGCTATGATGTTGGCCTTTCTCGCTGACCTAGTTGCATGCATTCTCCAGGGTTCTTTTTTGGTATATATGGCCCTAATTTGCAAGAGCACGCTCTTCTTTTTTGTATGGGGACGTAACATTAGCTCATAATGTGAAAAGTGAGCATGCTAACTACTGGCTGCCTAACCCCCCCCCTTTAATAACTCTTTAGGCCAGCCTTGTAGACAAATGCATAGAGGTTACTAGCTTGTAATTCTTTGTGTTTAGCTGGCTAAGAGACTAGTCGCCTGAGTTTCTGTGCTGGCCATGGAGGAGGGAAATCTCCCTTCTCTGCAGCCAGACTACTAGCCTCTTACTGATTTTGTTTTTTACTTACTTACAGTAATTCTGTACAGTAACAAAAGCTTTCTGGACTCTTAGCCGGCAATTAAAAAAAAGCCTTCCACCAAATGGACTGGTGGAGGGAAAGCAGAGGGATCTGTGATTGCCCCCCCCCCCCCCGCTGCCAGCTCAAGGGTTGATTCCATGCTAGTTGTGGAGGAGGAAATTCCCTTTTCTGCACTGATTACAGAAACCCATCTCCCAGTGAAGTTGTTCAACAAAAGGCTGCTTTTGTTTCCTCTTCTCCCATGAGCCTGCTCCAGTCATTCCCAAACTGTCTTAGAGCGCACAGGGGCGTGGAGATAAATGAACTAAGCCATGGAAGGCTCCTGTGAGGACCCAAGTACCCACCTACAGAGGTGGCTGCCTGTATGACTTGCTGCCTCCTTCAAATCAGCCGTGGCTGCGGGTGAGCAGTTTGGCTGCCCCTTTCTGTACTGGAGGCAGTTGGATTCTTCTGCATTGCTTTTGAGGCAGAAGAATCGCCCACCTTGCAAGACTTGCTTGTCTCCTTCTACTGAGGTGGCAGACCCAGTATGGTGCCTTGTGCAGGAACACGGCGACGGTCCAGTCAGTCTTACTCTTGCATGCTCTTTGAACCCTTTTGAGTGTTAGAGTGAAGTTGCCTCTGGTTTTTAATTCAGAAAAAAGATGTGCCTCCCCTATCGGGTATCTAGGACACACTAAACATCCAAACTAAAGGGCATACAGATAACCCCCTGGAGACACTATGTGACTCCACCATGCTTCTTAGCTTCCTTCCTTTCGCTTCCCGCCCCTGTTACCCTGTAATGATAAAACCTGGATGAAATTTGGATTGGTACATTTCTACCGACTCCGACTCCACCCAAAATTGCTTCTGACTCCACAGCCCTGGTACACGCATGAGGGACGCATGGGCAGTGCCCCCTTCCCTGTTTTCTAAAGAACAAGGGTTATTTTACAATTGGACTTGTACTCCACACAAAATGTGGAGCATTCACAACTCTTTTTGACTATTTAAAATGGATCTGCTTATCCTTATGTGTGCTTTTTTGACAGAAGCTCAGTAAATATTCAGTTCTCTTTGCAGCTAAGGCAAATATCTCCTGTAATAGTGAGCAGATGCCTTTCATACCGATGCAGAAATTGTTGCACCAAGGGGATACACTGCCCAGGTTGGCAATCTTAAGGTAGGGGTGGCTGAACTGTGGGCCCTCTCGATGTTGTTGGACTTGGTTCCCATCATCCTTGGCCACTGGCCATGATGGCTGGGGCAGATGGGCATTGGAGTCCAGTGGTATCTGGAAGACCACAGGTTAGCCACCTCAGTCTTAAGAAATCCCAAATAACCTTTTCAAAGCAAGAGATATAACTGACTCCTTAATGTTTATTCTACACTTTTGGGGTTTTTAGTGTGTGGTGGATTTTTCCAGTGAAGAAGCAAGCAGTTGCTAGCCGACAGATGAGATTCACCCAACTTTTCACAAAACAATCCAGATTATGGCAAAGTAGGAAAACTTGTCCAAAACACACTGTGTGTGTGTTGGTGCACATTACTATGAAGAACTATTCCTGTTAACTTTAAGGCGAAGACAGATGTAATATATAAGAGGAGCTGTCTTCACCTTAAGGTTAACAGGAGTAGTTTTTCATAGTAATGTGCACCAACACACCCACAGTGTGTTTTGGACAGCAGTTGTCCTACTATCCTGAGCCCAGTTTTGCTACTAAAACAACAGATGTGTGTAGCACTGAATAGAAAGCTAGTTCAGACATCAGTCATCCCTCTTCAACTATGCTCTTGATAGGCTGATTCGTTTTTAAACTTTTGAAAGTGCTGTAAAAACTTATTTGCTCATTTGTTGCCTTACATATTACAAGGAAAATTGCACACAGGCCTCTGTTCAAACTTGCAAAGCTCTCCTTATTTCATAGTCCGATCCTGGAATAGGCTGGATTTTGTGATGGAACACAGTGCCCTTCTAGAGCAGTGCCACAGCTGTAAAGTTTTGTCTGTCTTCACCCTTGGAATTCATAGCAACCTCAAAGTATAGTGTAGCTTTTATAAACTTAGTGATGCCTTTCAACTCCTCTTGAGATTCCTGTCTGTCCCTCGTAGATTAGTGTCCTTAGAGACCCAGGGCCTGCAGGAAGAGAACATCACCGCCCAGGGAAGGAGAGTCTGCTGCTGCTGCTGCTGCTGTGGGATCACCACCTCCACCACCCTTCCCTGTGGGACTTCTGCCTGGCAGACCTGCATCCTGCAGGACCAGGCCCCAGGTACCCAGCCAGCTGGGACTGATTGCTACCACCTGTCCCTCTCTGGAGGGATACATAAGCTGGCTGGCTGGGGTGGCCTGGGTGTTTGTTTGTTTTTTGTGTGCTGCTTTTGTGTGTGTGTGTGTGTGGGATTAAGGAGGATTAATTTTATGATGTTTTAATTGGAAATTGGTTTTAAGTTGTTTAGGACTGTGGTTTGTTTTTGTATATGTATATTATGTATAGCTTTTTGTTATTGTAAGTCGCCTAGAGTGTCCACTAACCTGGACAGATAGGCGACCAATAAATAAATTATTATTATTATTATTATTATTATTAGAGATGACTGTGGACTTGCCTGTTGATTCTGTCGTCTTCGTTTAAAGTGTTTGCAGATTTGGTGTGCCATAAATCTCAGTCAGCTGTTCTGCAGAAAGCACAGCCTCGGCTTGAGTTACAGTGCCATGATTCCTGTCATCCTTTCATCTTGACGGTTTTGGCAACTAGCAAGAGTTTGGGTATATTGATGTTGCTGGCATCTTATTCTTCAGTTGTTTGGGAATGCCAAAGCCATGAAAATATCTGTTTATCCCTTTCTTTGATTCTTCAGATGGTAACAGAAGACCATAATATGGCTGAGATATCTCTTAATACTTTTCTCCTTAGATTAGTTATTGTCACAGTGAATTGTCAAAAGGCTGTTTACACACAAATGGGGGAATATCAGGATATTTGTGTGCATCTCTCTCTCTCCCATTCCGCCCCCCCCCCCCCCGGTTGTTTTGCTGATCAAAATCAGTTGGAGATCCAACAGTTACAGCTTTTATTTTTGGTACTTGTCTGCAAATCAGTACTCAAGCACCTATCAAGGCTGATTCACACATTTATTTATTTATTTATTTATTTATTTTATTTAATTACATTTCTAGACCGCCCTATAGCAGAAAGCTCTCAGGGCGGTGTACAACAACACATGGTGCTACATCGCTCTGTGGGCTAGTTCCAACATACATGCCACCATGTGGTGACTGCAGTATCAGGTGAAGACTTGGATATTGAATCTTGCTCCACAGAGAGAGCTTTCATATCTCCTCCCATTGCCCCACAGGCAGTGTTCTTCATTGGCACTGATACACATGCTCAGCTATGTGAAATCAAGTGGAGAAGAGACATCCTGTGATGGAAATGTTTGTGTGAATGTGCAGGGCCGGCACTATATATATATTTGCATTTTTCCCTTTTTTATGTAGAAGAACTGTGTTTTTAATTTAGATGTAAAATTTGGGATTAGATCCAGCCATAAATTAGTGGTTTTACATCCGATTGATTCCAGTGGGAGGGAATTTTAAGCCTGTGCTTAAAGCATTCAGTTGAAATCAATTGGGCTGACCGCTATAATCCTATGCAAACTTAAAAATATAGAAAACTGCCTTTTATGGCATCAGATCATTGGTCCATCTAGCTCAATATTGTCTGCACTGGTAGTCTTCAACCTTTTCAGACTAGGGACCCACCTTCAAGCATACATTGAGGGCCCACTTCTTCATTTTATACCATATATCTATATAGTGATAGTGCTGCTTTAACAACCCACCAGCAGTTGAAGACCAATGTTCTACAATGATGGTTAATGACTCTCCAGGGGTCAGACGGGAATCTTTCCCAGCTCTGCTCGAAGGTGCCAGGAATCAAACCTGAGACTTTTGCATGCAAAGGGTGTACTCTTCTACTGAGCTATGACCCCTTATGGGAAATTATGCTGTCACCTCAGTTCAATTGCTAGTACAGCAGCAGTGTACTCAAGTAAATTCCTTGACTGCACCCTATGGCCAAAACATGCAATAATAGCCTGTTTAACTAAATTCCTTTGGTACCACTTTTGGCCAAAATGTGGAACAAGAAATTAATTTGGCCTTGCTACCTTTACTGCTGCAACAACTTAAACAAGTCTTAATGGCAGAAATAGCTATAGACCATGTAGCCTCCAGGCAAAATTTAACCAATGAATTAGATGGTCGTCCACATCAAGCAATAGGTGGTCAAGTGTCAGCCTCTCATTTGTTCCCGAACTCACAAAATGCCCCCAGGGTCAAGTGAGAAGAAATCCTTTGATTCAATAGCCGCTCATTCAATAGCCGCTCATCAAATAATCAACATTTGGATGGCAACAACTGTGTAAACCTCCTTGAACCAGATAAGGCAGAGTGAGTGATGGCTCAGACATGGAGGAGCAAACCTCTTCAAAGCTGTTTCACGACTCGCACTATATTCCATTGCTATGTAAAGCAATGGCAGCTCTTGACTTTAAAGGAACCAGTGCCCAAACTTCAGTGTCTTCAATGTCGGAGAGTGCAACCGTACTTCTGGATCCCAAACAAAATGAGAAACAGGTCCGAGTTCAGTAGATGCTAAAGAAGATAATGAAAACAGAATTGAATCAACCAATGCACTCAAAAGAAATATGTAACCTATGCAAATATTACCTCTTAGATCCGGAATTAATGGAGCAACTGAAACCATCAGCTGTTCATGCTCCCTTAGCAGCATTAATATCTAACAATTTCCTGTCAAAAAATGGGAATGCTCAATTGTGCAATCTTATGGAATGTAAACTGAACTTTCTTCTTAAGAAGGTTCATGAAGCATCGGCATTAGCCCAGAGGGCTGCATGTACAGCTTTGTTCTTCGCAAGAGCATCTTTCCTGAGTATGGTGATATCTAGATGATACATCATAGGACCCTGATCACCTCCAAAAGACTGATCTGAAGATTTCAAGAGTTTCGGCATTATTGTAGATGTGACAATGGATGCAGCTCAATTTGCAGCTACAGCAGTGGCTGCTGACTCATTGTAGTGAGACTCATCTTGTGGCTTTGGCACTGAGAAACAGGCGCTAACTGTAGGCTCATATTGGCTACAGTACCATATAATAGAAAGAAACTGGTGAGTGACAAGGCATTAAAAGACATCTTGATAGAAACAAAGGACAAAAAAGCTATGCCATCCACTACCCAAAGGGAGGACAGGTGCTCCTTTTGCTGCTTTCAACCTTATCAGTCCTTTCAGTCATCATGCTTTGGCATCATGCTTTTTTCAGTCTTTCAGATCTGCCTGGCGGTGCCCCAGATTCCAGCCTAGAGAATAACAGCAAAGCTCTAATAGATATTCTAGAGGAACATTCTTCAGAAGAGGAAGACAACAAAAGTGTTTGACTCCCCAGCTCCACCTGTGGGGGGCAGATTGATCAAGTTTGTGGCCTGGTGGGAATCCATCACCTCCGACCATTGGGTGAAAGAGGTGATACGTTATGAATATCAGACAGAATTTCAGCATCTACTTCCAGGCCAGTTCATCCCATCCCCAATAACAGCCAACCTGGAAAAGTGAAAATTAATGCACACAGCTATACTTCATCTTCTTTAGATAGCAGCAATAGAACCAGTGCCAGCAGAACAGAAGTTCTCAGATGTTTATTCACTGCTATTCATCATTCTGAAGAAAGGGGGCACTTGGAGAACAGTATTGTACTTTAAATTCCTAAACAAATTCATATGGTATTGCAAGTTTTTCATGGAAACATAACTCCATTGGGGAAGTGCTGCAATCAGATAACTACCTATCATTGATAAACCTCACTGAGGCATATTTAAATTTCCCTATACATTCAGGCCACAGATGGTTCCTGCATTTCTCTTATGTGGATCAGCATTTCCAATGCAAGGCCATGGCATTCAGTAGCATCAGCCCCAAGGGTCTCCATGAAAATTATGGTAACCTCCTTAGTGGCTTATCTATGTCAGGAAGGATTTCATCTGTATCCATACCTGGATGACATCCTAATATGGATTCCTTCCATTCAGGCAGCTTACCAGGACTTGAACATAACATTGGCAGCTTTGAAATACTACGGGTTCTTAGTCAACACAATAAAGAGCCACTTGCTTCCATCTCAACAGCTTCAGCATTTGGGAGCCACATTAAACACCAACAGAGAAACAGTAGCTCTTTCAGAAGAAAGATCAAGATCAAAGCAGTAGAAGATATTCTCCTATTAGCCAAGGTCCTTTGAATGCTAATGTTAATGATACAGTTGAATCTATGGGCCAGACTTCACTCTCAGCCCCTACAGTTGTCCTTGGTCCCCTACCAAGCTCACCAACACAAATTCACCTTACCAACCAATTTTGAGCTTCACTTAGGTGGTGGATGAAAGACAATCTGCGCAAGAGAGTTTAATTACAAGATCCTCCACACAAGACAGTGGCTACAGATGCCATCCTAATGGCCTAGGGCACTTACTGCAGGGGGCAAGTGGTACAAGGCACATGGAGTCAATGCAAAGTGAAACACAGCTTAAATTGGTTGGAGCTAAGAGCTGCATGGTTAGCGCTCCAACACTTCGTACCCACACAAGGACTACACAATGTGATGTTGTGGACAGACAATTCCACAACAGAAGCTTGCATCAACAAACAAGGAGACATAGAATCCATGATATTGCAGATAGAAGCAAGTATTTAACTAAAATGAACAGAGAAACATTTGAGATGCTTGGTGGCAGAGAACGTCAGAGGCACAGACAACATTCAGGCGAACTGGGTCAGTGGACAGAGCCTGATGCTGGGAAGAGAGAATGGAAACTGAACAGTTCAGGGGCATACAAAACAAGTTTGGGAAGATGGATGTGGATCTTGCATCAGACCAGAACCACCAGCTCTGCAGGATCTTCACCAGATTTCCATCTGTCGTAGCAGAGGGATTAGATTCCCTCAACATGCATTGCCACACCACCTCCTGACCCTCCTCTATGTGTTTCCACCTTCACCGCTGATAGCACGTGCAGTTAAAAAAAATGCCTAGAGCAAGCCACAGAAGTCCTAGTGGACCCATATTGGTCAAGGAGGCCCTGGTTCTTGGAGCTAGTGCAGTTAGCCGAGATGCATCCCTGACAGTTACTAGTGTGTCGGGATCCACTTCAGCAAGGGTCAGCATGGCGAGCTAGCTATGCTTGGAAGCTGAGCAGAGGTGCGGAGGTGCTTGATGAGAGCAGGCCTTCCTGCCGAGATGATAGAAACAATTCTGGCTTCATATTCCTGTCTACCTTTTGTATCTTCCAGTACACATGGGAAGGATTTCTTCACTGGTATAACAAACAACACGTCTGTCCAACCAAAGGTGGCTTAGCTGACCTTTTATCATTTCTACAAGATGGACTTCAGATGGCTCTAAAAGCCAATACATTGCGGAGGCAAGTATTGGTTCTTTCATCAGTCTTATCAAAATCTCCTTCAGCCTCACTAAATGCTCATCCCTTTCTGAAGAGTTTCTGAAAGGGGTTCCACTGACTAGTGCTCCAGTGCAGCATTGCTTTCCTATGTGGGATCTTCACAAAGTCTTGGTGGCACTACAAAAATACATAAATTAAGGTACAAGGTAAGTAAAGTTTGCATTTGTTTGGCTGTTGTGTGGCTTTCTGTGGCCACAGGTGGCAGTGATTAGATGTTCACATTCCTGCCTTCTCTAATCTTCTGTATGTCCTTGGATGAAGGTGTATGGCGAGACATATGGATCACTGTAACTGATGGCAAGTAGATACTGGATGGGAAGGAAGCAAAAATAAAAAAGTAAAAAATCCAGCTTTGAAGAATATATTTCCTAAGCAGCAGACCTTATCTGTATCTATTCCAGTCTCCAACCCCATGCCTTTTTCTTGGACAGCCTCAGATTCTTACTACTTGACAACTTCAATTTTTTCTCTCTTGCTCCTGAGGCTTGTTTGTAGCCCAGCGAACAATCCAGCCTGTGTCCCTGCTTCTGATCAGCTAAGCCACCTCCTCCTTGCTAGTGTATTTTTGACCTTTCGCTGGAATAAGCTGCCAGCAAACCATAATGTTACAGGGTGCCACAGGAAGGCGGCCTGAAATCAGTCCTGGGATTTCTGGATGATTTGCTTGTAATCTTGGGATCCTGAAATGCCTGGCTTTACAAAAGGGGTGTATTGTGGAGCTCTGCGTAAATGAATTGGTGTTTTCCATTTTACACACAACAGAACTAGTTTGGATTGGCTCCTTGCTTTGAGACTATGTTGTTACCTCCTGGCCTATTACCCTGATCCTGCTACCCTCACCCTTCGCTTGTCATATTGGGAAACTTGTATTTGGGGGCAATTTCAGAAACTTGTATTTGGAGCAATGCAGGACCAGTTGGTTCAGAGAATGATGGCCTAAAGGCACGTGATGTCATTCCATCTCTGAAGCTAAGCAGGTCTGAGTATGTCCAATATCTGGATGGGAGACCATCTAGGGATGCCATGCAGGACAGAAATGTAGACTGGTTATCAGGTTACAAAAGAGGACAGGACTCCTGTTGTGTAGAAAAGGCAATTTTGACAAGAAGTGAAAACAGTACCTTCTAGTACAAAGTGATTAAAGAAAGTTACAGGGATCCTGTCCTGCTTTGTACCTGGCTAACCTAAATGTAGCAGTGTTCTTCTGGATTGATTAGCTGGATGCAGTAGTCATACTAAGCTGGCATATTCCCTTCTGATAGTGTCAGTAGTAGTAGCCCTTTTCAGAAATTATAAAATTGTAACTGTGTTGGAGGCATGGGTTTATGTGCATCACTCCCTGCATCCCTGAACTTGCCATGTTCTGTGGCAAGATCTGAAGGGGCTTGTAAGCATATTCACTTGAAAGTGCTTACAAGCCTTCCTGTGACTGGCAATCCTGTCCAGTTGGGATTCCCGATTCCTGAGAGCTGTATATACATGTTGAAGCAAGCACGCTTACTAGTGCCATTTAGACTTTTGTGTGTTCAGCAGCAAGGCTTGGGTGCAGGGGGTGGTCCAACATGCATGCCTCACGTGTGATCACTGCTTTGGCTGCATGCAAGAGACGGACGGTGTACAGCATACAGATCGTACCTTTTTGGAAATTTTCAAGGGAAACAATTCAAATGTGTGATTCTCCCACCTGCATACTGAAGAGGTGCAGTTGTCAGAGGGTTCTACCATGTACTTTTCTGAAATATGAAGACTGGCAACAACTTTTTGAGATTCCACTCTTAGTCTCTCAATCTGACCTGCTGGCAAGCCCTGTTTTCCCCAGACTGCTCTGTTTGCACAACCTGTTTCACTCTTAGAGTGACATCTTGAGGGCCACTCGGGGTGAGATGGGGGCTAGATATGGGTCAAGGGATCAATCTAGATTAGGGATTAACATCTGTGTTGGACTTGGTCTCAGAAGAATCCCATTAGTGTGTGCAGGGTATGACTCTTAAAGTTACACCTTAGTCATATAATAGGATGTTTTATTTATCGAAGGTGCAAGGGCAATCATTTTATGAGTGGTTATTTGGCTGGCTGGAGTAGCTTCCAGTGTACTGTGTAAAGGTAAAGGAGAAAAGATTTCTGAGCACTTTAAAAAAAACCTGAATGATGTTTGTGCTTGATGGAAGGAAATAATGATTGTGCTGAGTTCATTCTGAAGATGGAGCGTTGCAAATAGCCAAATTGAAATTTTACTCTGTTTCTGAAATGACAGCACAACCATGATGGAAAATAAGCCAAACCTTTCCTGTGTTTACCTTTGCCTGACAACACCTGTTCTCTCTTTACTCCACAATCCCAAGCAAGTAGCTTTGCCTAGCCCTCCAGTGGGCTCCTGGAAGCTGTGTTTTGGCTTGGTGAGCCACTGGTTGCATAGGCCCAGCTTGAGCCTTTGGTTAGACATGTATAGGATTGTGGTGTAAAGCTATTTAAAATGTTGTTACGTCAGGAGAGACCATTCCCGTGTGATGGGGGGGCAGTGATAGACGGCCAACCCACACCTTACAGTAAGTGTGTAATGTGCAGTTCCATATTTGTGTTTTTATTTTATTACAAGTGCAGGGGCCCCCAATTTTAATGGGAACTGCAGCCTGGAGGGAGGTTTATTCTCTCTCCAGTCCCAATCCAGACACCCCCTACTGGCCATGGCTGTGAAGCTTAGGAAAAAAAACTAGTGGTGTCAATGGGAACTTGGTTTTTCTAAACCTTTTAGACATGCTGAGGATGGGTGGTGTTGGGTAGGAAGTTTTTGTCCCCAGATCATAGTTGGAGAGAGGAAGGATAAGGCTCCTCTTCCCACGCACTGCATTCCCAGTCACTCTTGGGATACCCATGTCTGCTAATTTTTTTCTTCAATGTTGGCACCGCATGGTAAGCCTTTAACGTAGTGTGTAGTTTGGTCCGTGATATCGCAAGAGGCCATCAGATTGGATGGCTTTAAAAGGAATTTAGACAAATTCATGGAGGATAAGTCTATTGGTGTCTACTAGTGTCGGAGGCAGGCTGCCTCTGACTGCCAGTTGCTGAGGAGCATGGGTGGGGAGAGTGCTCTTGTACTCATGTCTTGCTTGTGAGCTTTCCAGAGGCATCTGATTGGCCACTCTAAGAATTGGATGCTGGAGTAGATGGGCCTTTGGCCTGATTCAGCAGAGATGCTCTTATGTCCTTACTGACTGCTCTGCTACGAACTTGTAGGACTAATGTGTACATTTCCAGAATAGTGTGGATGCTGTTTCGTTGTGGTCCAGTCCCACACAACTCTGATAATATCTGTAAAAAGGAACTGCTATGGAATTGGCTGAATGACACAGTTTGTTGTGATACCAGCATTGTCTGTCCCTCAGTAAAACTTACTGAGCTAGCACAAATTAATATATTTCACTTTGGAAGCCAATGTGTTCATGTTCGTTCCCTCTCCCCCCGACTCCCAAGAATAATGTAGGACATGATTACCAGCGTGTACAGATGAGATGTATGGAAAAGTTTAGATTTGTTGCTAGAGGGCAGTAGCTTCCTGATGGCCATGCTGTTTCAGCCTTCGGTCTTGGACGTACAAAGGACTTTTTCAAGGGATGAGGGTAAAATAAATACTCCGAATAAATACATAAATTAGTAAAGGCTAGTTTTTCACAAAACAAATGAGGATAATAGTACCTGTACATTTTACTTCGTATCTCAGGCTCTACAAATGCTAGAAACGTAATCTTATTTTTTTTTTTAATGAAAGCTAGAAATCTGGGGATCATTATTCATTTGAGGGGGGGTAATTACTCCCTTACACCTTGCATGGATTCCCATGCCTTTGGTACACATTGGCACCTTTGCTGCAAAAAAGCTAATAGCGGAGGAACTATCTTGAAATCATATGCCACCTTCTTTAGGTGGTGGGATGGGATGGTGCATGGGATTGTTGTGGAATGGCTTAGGGGGAATTAGCTGCTAATTCTCCATGGAAGGCTGCCAGATTCCATTTAATGCTGTGACAACAACTGATCCTAATCCCACCATGGGTCCTGATTACAGCTGGACAGGCCAGCTTGCTTTTGGTTTGTGTTATGTGACTTGTTTTCCTCAAAACAAGGTATTCCTAATTCTGTCTTCACTTAACTTGCTTGCTTTTTGTATTTGCGTCGCATACTCCCCCCCCCCCCCCCGGCAGAACATTAAATATTTTCATTTCAGGGTTTGTCACTGACTGGGGAGGAGCTGGCAGAGCAGTTGGGGATGCAAGAAAAAAGACTTGGTGACATTATGGCCTAAGAGGAAGTATGCTAACAGCAAGCATTCCAGTTGTCCTTGTTTTACCAGGAGTATTCTGGTTGTCTGTAGTATCTTATCTCGAGTAAATTACTATCTCTGTCTTGCCTTTTGGTAAATCTCTTTAAAGTGCCACAGTGAACTGCTAGAGTTGCCTTCCTCAAGCATCAGTCTTTCCCCCAGATTTTTAAAAGTTACTGTGTTTATAAATGCATCTTGGTCTCTAGTGCACTCGCATTTTACAAGCATGTACATGAACATTTAAGGCACTGTGCCATGCCACATGTCGCCACTCAGTGTGGTTCTTCTGGAACTGTTTATAAGAGAGAACTGTTGCATCTCTCGTATGAAGTCTTTAACCAAACAGAACACCACGTTTGCTGTTCAGGACAAAAGGTTACAGTCTACAGCAGTTGGAGAACAACTTTTTGCATTTTGAAGTAGTAGTGGAGCTATGAGCTCAGGTGGTCCTGCTGGGTGTAAAAACTTTACAAGTGTCTCTTTTTATCTGGTGAAATGTTAAGTAGGTATATAATGAGACACCTTTTTTTAAAATGAGGGTAATAATAATACACTAAAGCCACTTGAGCCTTACTTTCAGGTGTATTCTGCAACATGTCATTGATACAGTGACAGTGCACTAGTGGTGAATTTATCTGGGCTGTGTCCACACATCATTTCATTGTATTAGTTCTGTGATGCTTTCCCAGGGTTATCTCATTATTGCTGTCTGGAGGGACACTCTTGCACTATAGCACAACAAAACCGGAACAAGCCCCCGCACCCGCTGCTAATATTTGTGGTTACAGGATTTTAGTAGGAGGCTACACGACATGCACGGACTGGAAATGAAGCAATATGTCTACTCCAAAACTTTTGCCCTAAGTCTCATTTGCAATCCATGGGACCACATTGAAGTCAATGGGGTTAGGACTGGACTGCAAACTGGGAAAGCAATGAAGGGTATACCTTGTGTAGACTTCAATAGCGGACCCTCTGTAGCTGCTAATTTTTTAGAGAAACTAAGCCAAATTCTGGGTTTTTTTCATCTCCCTAATCCCACATATTGGCATAAAATATGAGTTCTTAAGAGGTCAGATTTTCTGGGTTCTTGTGAAGAGCTCCTGGATTTCAAGTTCATATTCTATGTTCCTGGCTGTGCAGCTGTGTAGATCTCTCAGCATATAAGAATTGGTAGCCATTGCCCTTTTCTGATAGACTGCTGTAGTCGCTAGTCTTTGGTCAACATGGATAGCAGTGTTCATTTTATTGTGCTTAATCCAGCCCCATGCTCTGACCTACCAACCTGTGAGCTGCTGCCCTTTTGATACACCTGTTTTCTCATGGTTGTTCCTTTGCCTAGATAGGGTTGCCATTTTTTTAAAGCTGTGACTTTCACAACAGCTTCGTCTGCAGATATCGGAATTTCTGCAGACCAGGCTGCTGTTATAGGTACAAGAAGAGGCCATGTCAGCCCCAACCACAGTCCTGGGCACTATGCTTCTCTTATTTTGAATGTCATAAAACAGCAGCCAGGACTGGGTGGTCTTGCCCATTCACATCCAGTAGTGTTAAGTGCAGAGATAATGTTGAAGGAAAGAGTTGGTGCAGATGTTTAGCGGTGCTGTTGGAGAAGCTTGCCAACCTTTAGTTGGGTAGAGATCCGCACTGCGTAAAGGACATTTTCAGTGTCTTGCATGGTTTTTATCCCAGGGTTTTCATAACTGTGCTGTTGTACTTGCCTGAAACTAACGTGAAGCTCACATACTCAAAGTTCCAGTACATCGAACTGTCCACCCATTGGATACATGAAAGAAGTCCTCAAGTTTTACTTGAAGAGTGTCTGTTCTGCTGGAATTTTTTAAAAAGAGAGGTAGCAAATTTTGATTCCTAAACTTATTTGACTTGAGGATTTGCCCAAGGCAGGGTTTTTTTTTGTTAATTAACAGCTGGTTTACGTGTTTGTGTGTGTGCCCATTGCTGGCTGGCAGCTGAAGGTATGAGGTACCTTTACTGGGGGGGGGGAATCACTTGGAGGCAGTATTGATGTTTCAATCCTCAAGTTGCAAACGTGGGGAAGAACCAGTCTTCAGTTGTCTTTCCACTCTTTAATTTTAAATCTCTTCAGTTGCCTCTATCTCTGGTATGTCTTACATTTATTAACACTCTTAGGCATCTAATCTAACTTGGGCATCAAATGCTATTTGTTTGCCATCCACCACAATTAGCACCAGATGTCAGTGGACTGTTATTGGTGCGGTTTAGAACAAGCCTGTAAGGGAAATAGCAGATTGTGAACGGGCCCGCAATACCTGATGAAACGTCTCTCCCTATATGAACCTACCCGTACACTGCGCTCAACATCGAAGGCCCTCCTCCGGGTGCCTACTCAGAGAGACGCCCGGAAGGCGACTACAAGAAAGAGGGCCTTCTCGGTGGTGGCCCCCAAACTATGGAACACCCTTCCTGACGAGGTTCGCCTGGCACCTACATTACTATCCTTTCAGCGCCAGGTGAAAACCTTCCTCTTTGCCCAGGCATTTTAATATTTTAATATTTTTTAATATCTTTTAATAGGTTATTATTTGTATTTAATGATTTAACAGACAGTCATACGACACACCTTGTTATAATTGGATGATCGCTGGTTTTAAATTGTTTGTAAGTGTTTTTATCTTACGTACACTGCCCAGAGAGCTTGCTATGGGCGGTATAAAAGTTTAACTAACTAAATAAATAAATAAAATAAATAATTGTCCTTTTCTTTCTTCCAGGATAGAATAATCAATTTAGCTGTTGGCAGCATAACATCCTTGTTGCTCATAGTAAGTATTCAAACCAGTTTGGCAAATGTACAGTGTAATCTTATATACGTCTATGGAGAAGTAAGCCCCATTGAGTTCAGTATAGCTTACTCCCAAGCAAATGGGTATAGGATTGCAGCACATCCAAAAACAAAGTCTTGACAATCCTGCGTTAGAATTGCCTTGCTAGATGGTCCTCAGTGGGTGTTAGGGTGTGTGTGTGTGGTTTCTTAGGTTTTATTTTTGAAAGATTTTTTGGATTTCTACAAAGCTGAGGATTCCCCCTAAGCACAGTGGAGACTGGTCCATTTGAGCAAGTGGGACACTGCCCCACCAACCTCAGTCTGCTCACAACCCCGGCCTGCCGTCCCACCTACTGTTGGGTCTCCTTGACTTCTACCCCACCAGTCTCAATGGACATCAGCCACCACTGCCTAAGCATGTGATACCTTCCTCATTTCTCAGTTGGCCTCTGAAATCTGTTGCCAGGTATGTGAACATATGAGGCTGCCTTATACTGGAGGTTGAGATTTGGCCCATCCAGTTCAGTACCATTGGCTTGGCCTTTCACAATTTCTTAGACAGAGGTCTTTCCCAGCCTTGCTACCTAATAGTCTTTTAACTAGAGACACTAGTGGCAGCCATGAGCTCTACAGTAGGACCCCGCTTTTTGGCATTCCGTTAATACGGCACCAGTGGGGCGATCAGCTGGAGGGGGGGCTGGACCTCCCCGCACTCCAGCTGATCGCACCAGAGGAGGGGAAGATCAGCTGTAGTGTGCTACAGCTGATCTTCTCGGGGGCGGTCAGACTCACGCACTCCAGCTGATCGCGCTGGAGGAAGGGGAGATCAGCTGTAGTGTGCTACAGCCGATCTTATCCTCTTCTGGCGCGATCAGACTCGCGCTTGAGCTGATCGCGCCTGAGGAGGGGAAGATCTGACCTTCTCCTCCTCTGGTGCAATCAGCGGGTTAGGTTCCAGACCCCCGCGCTACAGCTGATCCGCTTTTCAGCGGTTTTCGCTTTCTGGCGGGGGTCTGGAACCTAACCTGCCATATGAGTGAGGCCCTACTGTTCTATGACTTCTCAATGGAAAATCTTGGCTTGGGCGGGGGGGAACCTCTGTGCAACATTAACTGTTATAAAACTTAATCAGATCTCATCCCACCTCCATTGGGCATCTTTTCTCTAAATTAAACAGCTATGGATGTATTAGCTTTTCTTCAAGGGAAGACATTCCAACCTCTTCTTCATTTTAGTTGGCTCTTGCAAAGCTCCTAACAATTTAAATGTCATGATGCCCTTTTAGTTTTGAAAAGTTTTTGTAAAATACTTGTTTTAGCATTGGTACAAGAAGAGAGATGTCCACTTAAATACTTAAAAAAAAAAAAAAACTTGAATATGAACTGTCTAAATCAGTACTCCCTTGTCGGATAGTAGGATTCTTTGTTTCAGAGTAAAAGGCTCATATGTGCCCTTAAAAATATTCAAAGCCCAGGCAATGCAAAAGCACTCTTTGGCATGGGGATAACAAGTTGCAGTCATAATACTCAGTGTGCTTCTGATTTCTGCATTCTTTAAATGAGCCAGATGGTTAAACAAAGGCAGTGTGGTAAGCTACAGTACAGACATCCTGAATTTCCAAGGAATGCAGTTTGTAATTGGGTTTTGACAGTCTCAACTTGAAAAATATAGTTAGCTGATGTTGCCAGCCCACCCACCAAACTTTCACTGAGCTGGCCAGACGCTTCCCTTTGTTGAGCAATTAACTAAAAGTAGCAGCCTGTTTTAGAAGCCTCATTCAGGAATCCTGCTAGGTGTGGAGCAGCAGGTGTAGACCAGGCTTGTAAATAACTGCTCATGTTGCCTATGGGAGTAAGAATTACAGAAGCTGGTATGACCAACATAAGTAAGCGTTGACTAGTAGCTTTTGTAGACTCTTGAAGACGGTGTAAAGTTTGTATGTCATCTGCGTTTAAATCTTTGCAGAGAAAGATGGAGTGTAAATTTACATGGAAATGGATGGATCACAGTCTTCTTCAAAGAAATGGGGGAGTTCCTGATTATAAGTAGCTACCTTACTGGAGTGATAATTTGTTTAAACTGGCCTGAGATTCAGCTGCGTTCCTATTAAAATGCAATGGGGATTCCCCATTGGATAACACTGTGTAGAGAGAATACTTATTTTGTGTGAAGCACCTAACAGTTTTAATTTTCTCTGTGAAAGTAATGCCCCTACCCTTTCTTTCTTTCTTTCTTTCTTTCTTTCTTTCTTTCTTTCTTTCTTTCTTTTCTTTCTTCTTTCTTTCTTTCTTTCTTTCTTTCTCTTCTTTCTTTCTTTCTCTTTCTTTCTTTCTTTCTTTCTTTCTTTCTTTCTTTCTTTCTTTCTTTCTTCTTCTTTCTTTCTTTCTTTCTTTCTTTCTCTTCTTTCTTTCTTTCTTTCTTTCTTTCTTTCTTTTCTTTCTTTCTTTCTTCTCTTTCTTTTCTTTCTTTCTTTCTTTCTTTCTTTCTTTCTTTCTTTCTTTCTTTTCTTTCTTTCTCTTCTTTCTTTCTTTCTTTCTTTTCTTTCTTTCTTTCTTTCTTTCTTTCTTTCTTTCTTTCTTTCTTTCTTTCTTTCTTTCTTTCTTTCTTTCTTTCTTCTTTCTTTCTTTCTTATAGGTCACTCTAATTAGTGCTTTTGTCTTTCCTCAACTACCTCCAAAACCGGTGAATATATTTTTTGCTTTCTGCATCTCCTTGTGTAGTGTTTCGGCTGGCATTCTTGTAAGTATTGCAACATTGGATCTTGCTCAAATTGTGGTTGAGGCGGGAGAGTAGGGCCCAATAGTTCAGCAATGAAAAGATTAATTCAGAAAGGGCATAATGAGTAAGGACTTAAAATGCACAAGTCTGGATTTTATGTAATATGCATGTCTAAGGAACACTACTTCTAAAGCAGTGTATATACATTCAAATTTGGAATAAGAGTTGGAAATGACAGGATTTGCATATTGCCTTGGGGAGAATACACAGTCTATTTTTGAAATGTTTACTTATTTGTGCAGGTGAGGGTCTGGAGGTGGTGGTGTGTATTTTTAGGACATAATTGAAAAGTTCTCTACAAACTCCCACTGAAACGAGGAGGGCTGCACTGGATTGATACATAAATTACTTAGTGATGGATAGAGAACATGCAAAAAAGTATCTATTTGTGTGAATATCATTACCTAAATCCCATTAGTAAGGCAAATTAGCATCTGCCAATATCTATACCTAGTCTTGAAATATGGTATTTTAATTTAAGTAGGAGTATAAAGCACTGTATCTTTTGGGAAAATGAGACAGGTCTATTTGTTTCAACTAAAGTGAGTATAATGCATCGTGAGGCCACTTTGCATTTTACTGTTGAGGTATAGGAGCTATTTCACCATACCTTTCCTTAGCATAGTAATCATCAAGACAAGTACTGGCCTACCCTGCATAGTTCTTGCTTTGCCATAATGGTGTGTGTGTCAGACAGACAGACAGGATGGAGTCTTTAAACCTTTAGTTGAACCTCTGCTTGAATTACTCATCTAACACAGTTTTTTCCCTCCCTAGATCTACTGGTATCGACAAGGAGACCTTGAGCCTAAATTCAGGAATCTAATTTACTACATTTTGTTTTCCATTATTATGTTGTGTATATGTGCCAATCTCTACTTCCATGAAGTGGGGAAGTGACTCTTCATAGGGCATGCCCCCAGAATGCATTAAACTTGTTCAGGGCACCACTGTGTGAAATGCTCTCAGACTGGATAACTACCCCCAAATGGAGAAGGCTTCTTCTGTGCAAGCATCAAACGGGTACTTGAGTTTTTGTATAGATGTATATTTTAATAGCCCTGCCTTGTGGTGGGGTGAAGACTATTGCCATATGCCATGACATCTTTGCTTTTGGGGGTGGGGGAAGAAAAGAGCTTCTAGTGCACTTAATGAACATTCCAACTCTACACGTATTTCAGAATGGCACAAGCTTTTTCCTTGTGGGGAAAATGCTTTTTTATTACACTGTACAAAAACTGCAACACTGCAAATGTCTGTACTACAGTATAAATAAAAAGGCACCTACTATTACAGAAGACAAATAGGTTCTTATTTGTATTAAACTGAACAGTTATTTCTGTTGCCCCTCTAAGCAACCAGCTGCTTCTGTTAACGACAATATCATTTGCTCATGAACAAGAAGCAACAGGATAAAGACAAACTGACTTCTGTGGAAGCTAATTACAGCAGTCAATATTGTTGTAGCGGTGAGTCCTATTTCCCATCCAAGTTAGACTCCAAGTTCAGCTTAGTGTCTACTCTTGTAGCCCTCACGTATGGGCAGGAATAAAAACCCAGCAGTCACTACTAAGCTTGCGCAACTGAAAGTTGCTGTAAAAGTATGGTCTCTACTGTACTAAACACACCCCACTCACTATAATTATTTCAGTTGTGGAGGTGTTTTCAGCTTCTGTAGTACGGTTCTACATAAGCGCTGGAAGGACTTTGTGTTTATTGCATGGGCAAGAGGGGGAGTTAACAGGCTTATGCTTCCTTTTCTTCTCCTATACTTGTGGTGATAGTGTGATAAGTTTAAGCACTGCATCTACTAATTCTGGGGCTGCTACATCCATTGCCAGCAACAGATTCCCTATTAACCACCACAATCACAGACTTGGATCTATGACAGTAAATTAAAGACTGGAAATATAGATCTCTACTGCCACTCCTTGTTTTCTTTAGTTACTGCATTAAAACTATATTTTGTCCTGAAATAGGTACTTTGATGCATAATAACCGCTTCCCTTGCTAACAGGACCTGCTTGCTACTGCACTATTGACCAGCATAACTCCCTCCTTACCAACATTTGGTTCCATCCCCAAGCAGACTAGTAAGGGATCAGTACCATTACAAAGGAACAGCTTCCTAAGAAGCAAAAAAACATGGTTTGAGCAGCTGTGCCTATAACCCTTTAATAAAAGCATATGAGCGTGCTTCTGTGCCCAATAAAGGTGGGCTGAAGCTGTTTCAGAAAACGTTTTCCTTTGGAAAGGTGGTTCAGCAGTTAGATAGTTCTTTTTGTGACACTGTGGGATGTACTTAGTGACAGCTCACTAAATCCTCAGCATCCTTGGCGTCTTCAGAAGCAAGGCTGTCCAAAGAGGAGCCAATAATATGAGAGTTCTGTCCATGCCATTGCAATATGGGATATGCAATGAATTAAATGGTTGTCGAATTATAAACATTCAAAAGTTGATACTTGTTGCTTTAAGTCACATAAATAAATTCACAGTTCTGGGAAAATCCCCTATTCCTATCTTATCTCACCCATAGGGATTTTCTAAAACGGCTTGCTTTTTCTCTCTCCTTAAATTTAAATGGATGGGCTGAATAAGACTAGAAATTTTACAGAAGTGTTTTGCTCAAAGTAAAATCACTCACATTGGGTGTGATCACTCTTCTAATGGTGACGTGGTTCAGTATTACAGGAACAAACTTTCAGTTTGCCCACTTCACCCATGGGAACAGACAAAAAACAGCACAGAAGCCACAGTTCCCTAACTATTGTTAGTAAAGCATTATAATCATATAAGCAGGGCTGGTTCTAAAGGGCGGCCAGGTTGGGCACTGGCCTGATGGCCCCCGGAGCTACAGGGGGCCCCTCAACTGCTCCTCCACTCCCCTTCTGTGATCCGCAGTCCCCCCATGTCTCCCCACTTACCTGTCTGCTGTCTTTTACCGTTGCCCTTAACAAAGATGGCAGCCACGGTTTTCCTAAGGTACTGAAGCCCTTGCCGCCATCTTAGTTGATGGCAGAGATGTGTGCACGTAGCACGCACGTGTGCCATCAACAAAGATGGCAGTGGAGGTGTCATCCCCTTAAGGAAACCATGGCCACCATCTTCGTTAAGGGCAATGGTAAAAGACAGCAGACAGGTAGGTGGGGGCCCGTGTGTGTGTGTGTGTATGCACGCATGCACACACACACACACACACAGGCTGGGCCCCAGGGCAAGCTGATGCCCAAGGGCCCTGACATTCCTGGAGCCGGCCCTGCATACAAGTATGGTTTGATATCCTCATTTATTGTAACTATCGATAGTTGGAAGAAACTACCCCCCCACACACACACACACATTCAGACTTCATGAGGAACTGCACTTGGTTCTAAATGTGAAGCTTCCAATCTCTTTGTTGTTTGTGATGGTGGGAGATGAGAGCATATAATCCTGAGGGTTGGACAGGCTTATTCCATAATGCTAAACTATGGTTTAGTGTAAGGATTGTGGGTACATGAGAGAAATGGGATCAAAACAAAATTAATGAAACATTAGCCCTTTCACATGTATGACTTAAGGAAGTTAGAAGTGGCATTGTCTACCCTGCCCCCTGGAGTTTGTACTGGGTACCTGTTAGCGTTATCAGAGGCAAAGCTGATTCACTGTCTATATCATCTGACGTCTGTATAAAGCCACAAGGAGAAGGTAAATGAGGACAGTTTCATCCATGGCAGGCTGTTCAACTTGTTCTTCCGTTGTTGAACTGAGATCCTGTATAACAGCATTTTTCAGCTAGTGCACATAATAGAAATGTGTTTTTTTTAAAGCCCACAAGATCAAATAAATGAAGTGCATTACAAAATTGCTTGCTTTAAATACGCCACTGTGGGTAGTCGATGAAAATGTCTTTATCATGATACGCCTTGCCTCTTAGTTGTGAAATACAACAAAGCAGTTACTGGATTTCTTTGCAAGTGTGAAGGCTTATCTAAGGAAATAGCACAAAGAAGAGCTCTCAGATCATCTGTCGTTCCATCTTGCCCTGAATAAAAACGCCAGAACTCAAGTAACATCAACAGATTTGTAATGGATTTTTAACTGGTATAACAGCTAAGCTAGACATAAGCTCCCATATAATTTTTTTGCCAAAAGCAAAGAGAGGTGGGTGGGTGGGGGTGTGGGTGTGGGTGTGTGGGGGGGGGAGGGGGAGAGAGAGGGGGGGAGAGAGCGAGAGCGCTGGATGAAGACAGTGGCATTGGGGGAGAAGAGTTTAAGTTCTTTCCTCCATGTCTTTTTCCTAGTGAAACTCATCTGTCCTTAAAGGCTCTCTGAAGCTCATTTTACTTCTGAGTGCTTAATTGCCACAATCCATTTGGAGAACTGCATATAGCTTTAAACAGCCTATAAAGAGTGGGAAGCAGAATCATTAAAGAGCTGCCTTGGGTTAAGTCGGACTACTGGTCCGTGTAACCTGCTACTGTCTAGTCCGACCAGCAACACTGCTGCAGGTAGGGGTCTGTCTCAGCATTGCTACTCAACACTTGAGATGCCAAAGACTGAATATGGGATCTATGTTTATTTTGTTATTATCCCACTTAAGTTTTCATGTTGCTCAGAGGTGCATACATATTACTCTGTCCCCACACATATACACTTGATCCATTTTCATATAACTTTATGACCCTTCTCAGACATGCTCTATCACTGAACTTTCAGCTCTTCCTTCAGTTGTAGCTGAAGCAATAATTGGGCAGGGGGACACACAAAAGCCAGTAATGCCGCTACTTTAAGGTGAGCTCCCTTTGGGAAAACTGTGTAAGTAATATTTGTACAAATAGGCCAAAAAAGCAGGACCATTTTTTCACGCATCAGCATTCTCATCCAGTTCTGAACGTTTCTTACGGCTATTTCATGCATTATACTGTGACAAGAGGAAGCTGCATCCACTTGCAGCTCTCAGACAAGAGCCCTGGTATGAATCAGGTTTATTGTGTTCAGAGTTGAGCAATCTTGCATGTACACCTAAAGATGTAATGCATGTGGTCTTCCTTACTCGGCCTCAAAAAGTGGTAGAAGTAGCAGATGCTGTTGCTAAAGATCCAGCCATGCACCAAATCCGTCTCATACTGTCACACAGTTACATATTGTTTTCCTTACCTCAGAATCATAGGTTCCAGCCAATTCAGACTGACAATCCTCTTTGCACTTGAGGTCTGTATGCAAAATTTCTTCTCCAGCTCTTACCATGACCCTGTCAATGAGTTCATTGCTGCTCCTGCCACCAAATTTGGAGGAGTTGCCTTCGTTACATGCAGACTGCTCTTATACAGTCAGCTTGGATGGGTGGATGTCATTTGGAAAAGCACCTGCTTCCAGAGAAGCTAGAGGGTCCACCAGGTCAAGTGGCTGAATGTTTGAATCAACAGTAAGTTCCACCTGTGTTATTTATTCATCTATTTATTAAATTTATTAGTCGCCCATCTGGCTGGTTGTCCAGCCACTCTGGGCGACGTACAAAATAAAAACGTACAAATACATTAAAACATTGAAAATCTCAACAACAATAATAAAACCTAGCCCACCCCCAAAGCCTGCCTGAAGAGCCAGGTTTTCAAGGCCCGGCAGAAGCTCATCATAGAGGGGGCATGGCGGAGATCATTTGGGAGGGAATTCCACAAAGTGGGGGCCACAATTGAAACCCTCTCCCTAGTCCTCACCAGTCTAGCTGTTTTAACTGGTGGGATAGAGAGAAGGCCTTTTGAGGCTGATCTTGTTGGGCGGCATCGCTGCTGATGCTGGAGGCGCTCCTTTAGACAGACTGGGCCGAAACCGTATAGGTTACAGAGGGAGAAATTTCTGCTGCTGCAACGGTGCAGATTATGACACTTGGTGCATGACACTGTACTGTGACATCACTGGCATTCAGCAAGTGTTTTGGCTGTGAGAAATGGCCATAAAATTTGTAAGTGCCATATTAAGTGCTTAAAGTTTCTCAACTGAGCTTATCTTACATCAGCAACCTGATGTTTGTTAGTGCTGGATGGCTAGTTCTGGATTTCAAAAGATGCTCGGTTTGTTTTCTGATGTTGTGGCCTGAGTTACACAGACAGGTGTTTCATTCACATGCCCTTACTCGCTATTCTGCATCACTCTGGCACTGCTACCGACCCCAGTCTTTGTGAGGGATGGGGAGGGAAGGAGACACCGGAGATGTCATGTGAAATTGCACAGAGAGTGGCACTGGTCATGCCAAAGCTGTGCAGAAAACCCATGAACCACCTGCAGTCTAGTTATCTGCCCCACACAAAGCAAGAGAACGTGCCCTAAAAGTCTAATGCAATGGTGAAGAGGACTTGGAGAACGCTCACTGCGTTCCTAACTCTGTTGCCCCTTCCTGTCTTCTCCCCACTGCAACCCACACCATGACTTCCTCTTCTAAACAAAAAAGGGGGGGAGATGTGGCAGATGGCATCCTTAGGGACCAGAGCCAATCCATGAACCTTTAGTTGCCAACTGCAGACAAACAATTTTTGGGAAAGAGATCTGAAGGCTTTTCTAAACAGTTTATAAACTCTGATTAATGCAAAATAAAACTTACTCCTTGAGTTTTTCAACTTCATCAGGAGTGTACCTGTGAAATATGTAAGCAGCATATTTAATTAACAGACATGCATATAATTTGTTTTTTTAGCATCAAGAAATATTTCAAAGTGCAATATATCTTACTGGATAGTTAGCAACAGTAATCTCACGTTAAGGCAAAGAAATGGACATAGCTTTTGGCAGGGTTCTTACAGTTCTGTAGTTCCTACCCATAAGGACAAATAGTAAATACACCAAACATTCATTAATCTTGTCAATGTATTTATTTAAAAGCAAAAAGTCACATGTGAACAGTGTTAGGATTAATGATGGAAATTAGTGTTTAGTTAGATATGATTTCAGAACAGAGTAGAAAAATAATATAACTATTGGTAAAAGAAATAAACTACCAAGTATTAATCTATCTGAGCAGCATTGAGAGCCCTAACTTGAGCCACATGGCTCAGCAATTTCACATAGGTCCCCACCATGCAAGTCCTACACATGAAGGGGCCCATGGCCCATCTTGGGCTCATGCACTCTTCCCCACTATGTAGAACTTCATACCTGAGCATGAATCTAAATGCAGTCTGTCCAACACACACTGTACATGCATACTGATGTAAGGGTGCACTGGCCCACAACTGTGTGAAGTCTTACATGTAGGTAGTTGTACGTCTCACTCCCATGACTCCATCACAAGTGCAGTCCAAGCGACAATTGAGATTCTCTCAACTTACTAATGGTGAGAATTGAGAATCATGGTATCACACTTATAGCAAGTGATTAATCCATAGATATATATACCTCCATTGCTTCATGCTATATCATCATTTTTCAAGATTTTTTCCTCCCACCTTAATTCTTCAGGTTGTAATACATTGCTATGATTTAAAGGGGGCATCAGACTATTCATAACTGTAATACCATTTAGTCAAACATTAGAAGGTTTCATACTTGCCGACATGGTTTTGATCATCATACATGCAAAATACTTGTCTATAAACAGCAAAGACAGACCGGTTCAGACCCCATGCAATGGCCCTGTAGAAACCTTTCATCTTTTGACATCTCAAAGATTATTTCTGTGGCATCTTTTATTCCATGTGACTAGTCACATTAAGATTTGGATGACATATTAAGTTCCCAAGATTTTACACTAAAGACTGACGCTTCATTAATTACAAATTCTGCAAAACTATATCAAATCCTGAACATCTGAATTATTTATTTATTTATTATTTATTATTTATTTTATTTAATTTATATACCGCCCTAAGCCAAAAAGGCTCTCTGGGCGGTGTACATAAATAAAATGTCTTGAGACATCTTCTAACATATATCCTCAGTTCGAATGGGTCATGTGCCAGGCATGTTGGGCCTTGCCAGAACTCTGCATAAATTGGAGTAGAACATACTCAACCTTGATGTTGTACATTGCAGGGAATGTTTAGTTAGTGGGGAGGCAAGCTGTTTTTGAAGAAAGGACGGGAGCTCAGCAGCTAAGCACATGCTTTGCACACCGAAGATCCAAGTTTCAATTCCTGTCATCTCCAGTTTAAATAAACTGGTGATGGGAAAGTTCTCTCCTCAGACCCTGGAGAGTCACTGCCAGTAAGAGAAGGCAAAACCTGGCCATATAGTCAAATAGTCTGACCTGGTATAAGGCTGCTTCCTAAAGGAATCATCACTGGTTATCTGACAGAAACCACTTCCAAGGACCTGTAAAGTTCACCAGAGCAGTTTGAAACCCGTCACTTCAGAGTGAAAATCTTACAAGCAAAACTGCTCTGCCCAAACTGCAGCATACAAATACCCAAAGAAAATCCAGCAGATCCTATTCTGCATTACATGTTGGTTAACTCTTTTTTTTATTGAAGACATTTATATATCGCTTAATCATTAGCATTTCTAAGCGGTGTTAACTATACTTTGAAATAATATGGAGAAACTATAGAGTCAAATAACAGTTGTCTAGATCCTATGGATAGGGTTTTCATGAGGCTGAGAGGCCGTGACTGGCCCAAGATCACCCAGTGAGTTTCATGGTTGTGTGGGGATTCGAACCCTGGTCTCCCAGGTCCTAGTCCAACACCTTAACCACTACGCCACACTGGCTCTCTTTACATTTTATACAGTCAAATAACAGTTGTCTATACTATCCTGAGGGCAGTGAAGAATAAGGTTTCCTTCAGTGTGTTGGGTCAAAGTCACAGAATTCACGTTTTCTACTATCACTGTGTCAGACTCTTCTTCAACTATGCTCATACTCAAATCTAAAAAGAGAACAGCTCACAGATTAGTAATCTTTAAATAACCACTTTTATTTTGAGCCTGTAAGCTATCTACTACCCCGGAATCAAGATGACCTCATGCACTGGTAAAATGCTAAGTACAGAAAACATGACTGATAGGTAAAAAACCACATTATAGCCAATGCACAGATCTAGATAATAAACTCATAGCTGAGGAACACACATCACATCAAGGGACTTGGGTACGTCATACTGACTCACAGAGAACTCACTTCTGAGTACATATAGTTGTGAGTCCTCCTGAATTCAGTAGGGTTTACTCCCAGATATGTGGGCCTAAGATTGCAGCACACATCTCTAGAACTCTAGCCACACAAGAGAGGAAGGAAAGGAAATCAGCAATGAGGAACAACAGAGAAAGTGACATAGTGCCAACAAAGGGGCATTTCTCCCCCTAAAAGAAGAGCCAACTTTCCTCCCATATAATCATGTGGAGGTGATTCTTGTTCGCAGGCAGCCAGGTAAATGGCACTGCATAAACCTGGAATATTGAGCAGCATTTTCACAAACCATAGACAAAATATCTCATACAGAACAGAAAGCAGATTAGCTGTATAATCTTCTGAAGTCCCTTTAGGAGCTCCACCCCAAGTCACTGGAGCACCTAGCAGATACCTCACTTCAGCAGCTGCAACAAAGCATTTCACACTGGGAAGCAAGTGAGGGCCCATCAAGGATAAAAAAAAAAGGATGGGCCACAAACAACAACCATCTCTCACACATCTGTATACACTTTGCAGAACAGAACTGGGTGTTTGCAGCATGTGAACATCAATACTCAGCAGCAACTCTGCAACATGCTCAATGCTGATATAACTAAAGGATACCTCAGTTTTGCAAATATATCTATAAACATTACTAGCATTTAAAAAACACACTAAACCATCTACCAATCCTTGCCAGTGGTAGTCACTTTTGGCCTAAATGAAGAACTAGCTCTTAAAATGCCTCCCTGCCTAATCACATGGATGCTATTTTTGCCACAGGCAACCAGATGAAAAGGTATTAACAAGACTATAATACTGACTAGCCTGTGTCTATGCAAGCAGAGACAGCTATCTTACCAGGACTGTAAACCTAAACTACAGCAAGAAAATATTTATTATTTACACAGTTTTTGTTGTTGTAATCGACTTGAAGGCACATAACAACTTATAGCAACCCTATGAATCAGTGACTTCCAAGAGCTCTATTATAAACCACCCTGTTCAGATCTTGTAAGTTCAGGTCTGTGGCTTCTTTCAGGGAATCAATCCATCTCTTGTTTGGCCTTCCTCTTCTTCTACTCCCTTCTGTTTTTCCCAGCATTATTATCTTTTCTAGTGAATCATCTTCTCAGTATGTGTCCAAAGTATGATAACCTCAGTTTCATCATTTTAGCTTCTAGTGACACTTCTGGTTTAATTTGTTCTAACACCCAATTATTTGTCTTTTTTGCAGTCCATGGTATGCGCAAAGCTCTCCTCCAACACCACATTTCAAATGAGTTGATTTTTCTCTTATCCACTTTTTTCACTGTCCAATTTTCACATCCATACATAGAGATTGGGAATACCATGCTCTGAATGATTGTGACTGGTGTTCAGTGATACATCTTTGCATTTGAGGACCTTTTCTAGATCTCTCATAGCTGCCCTCCCCAGTCCTAGCCTTCTTCTGATTTCTTGACTATTGTCTCCATTTTGGTTAATGACTGTGCCGAGGTATTGATAATCCTTGACAAGTTCAATGTCCTCATTGTCAATTTTAAAGTTACATAAATATTCTGTTGTCGTTACTTCAGTCTTCTTGACGTTCAGCTGTAGTCCTGCTTTTGTGCTTTCCTCTTTAACTTTCATTAGCATTCACCAATCAGTTTGTCCAGAGTATAGGTTGCTCATCAGGACAATCAGATGTTGTGGCACCCCCATTTCTTTTAAAGCATTCCATAGTTTTTCATGATCTACACATTCAAAGGCTTTGCTGTAATCTATAAAGCACAACGTGATTTTCTTCTGAATTCCCTTGATCCGTTCTATTATCCAACGTATGTTTGCGATATGATCTCTGGTGCCTCTTCCCTTTCTAAATCCAGCTTGGACGTCTGGCATTTCTCTCTCCATATATGGTAAGAGCCTTTGTTGTAGAATCTTGAGCATTACTTTACTTGCATGGGATATTAAGGCAATAGTTTGATAATTACTGCATTCCCTGGGATCCCCTTTCTTTGGAATTGGGATATATATTGAACACTTCCAGTCTGTGGGCTATTGTTTAGTTTTCCATATTTCTTGACAAATCTTTGTCCAAATGTAGACAGATTCAGTCTCAATAGCTTGTAGAAACTCTATTGGTATGCCATCTGTTCCTGGTGAGTTGTTTCTTCCAAGTATTTTAACAGCAGCTTTTACCTCACATTCTAAATTTTCTGGTTCTTTGTCATATGGTTCCTCCGTGAATGAATCTATCATCCTTGCATCTCTTTTATAGAGTTCTTCAGTGTATTGCTTCCATCTTCCTTTTATTTCATCTCGGTCAGTCAGTGTGTTGCCCTGTTGATTATTCAACATACCTACTCTTGGTTTAATTTCCCTTTCATTTCTCTAATCTTTTGGAATAGGGCTCTTGTTCTTCCCTTTTTGTTGTCTCCTTCTGTTTCTATGCAATAACTATTGTAATAGTTATCTTTGTCCCTACGTACTAGTCACTGTATTGTTGCATTTAGGGTTCTGACTGTGTTTCTATCTCCTTTTGCTTTTGCTTTCCTTCTCTCTTGAACAACTTTAAGAGTTTCTTCAGTCATCCATTGAGGTCTTTCTCTCTTTTTAAGTAGAGGTATTGTCCTTTTGCATTCTCCCCGATAATGTCTCTTGCTTCACTCCATAGTTCTTCCGGTTCTCTGTCAACTAAGTTTAAAGCCTCAAATCTGTTCCTTATTTGATCTTTATATTCTTCTGGGATATTTAAATTGTATTTTGGCATTATGATTGCTTTATTGTTCTTCTTTAGCTTTACTCTGATTTTCGATACAGCCAGTTCATGATCTGTACCGCAGTCTGCACCTGGTCTTGTTTTTGCTGAAAGTATAGAACTTCTCCATCTTCTGATACCAATTATATAATCAATTTGATTTCTATATTGACCATATGGTGATGTCCAGTCATCTTTTCGGTTGCTCAAAAAATGTGTTTGCAAGAAACAAATTACTGACTTCACAGATTTCAATAAGTCTTTCTCCTGCTTCATTTCTGTCTCCTAAGCCCCATTGTTGTGGTAACCTCTTCTTCAGGCACTTGTACCCAAATTGTGTTACTGTTCCTAAGAACAATGGTTCCCTTTGTGAGTAAACAAGGCCTTATAAAAGAGCCTCCAATACCTTTCTTAGTATTATAGGAGAGACAACTTATTTTGAAGAAGAGCCAGCAAGAACAACCATGAATAATACAACTCTATTTTATTTATCTATCCCTAACACAGAAAACATTTTCCCTAAGAATGATTAAAAGAGTATTGATCAAGTCTTACAATAAAAAAGTATGTCTTACCAAGCCTGGGACTCGATCTCTTGGAAGCAGCCAAGGTTTTGATCACGAGCAACCCTTACAGTCTAGGGTACTTGTATTTATACCTATTTTATGATGTCATACATCTATAGATGAAATGCATAATGAATCTCGGGTTACCACTAAACTTAATTTTACTCCATGGTCTGTTGACATCATTCCGGAAGAAGCCTCACTGAATGAGCTGTTTAGCCTTCTGAACCATCAGAGCTCTTCCAGGTTGCGTGGAGAAATTAAACAATGTATGCCTTGCCTTACAACGAAACATATATTTCCTCTAAACTACTGTATTATACTAACAATCCTGGATGGGTTTCTGTTAAGCAATTATTGGATTCTAGGAGCATATCTTATACCATGAGCTACAAAAGCTACTTGGATTCTCTTATATGTTTTCTATTCTTTAAAATGCATCATCTGCCTCATAATATTGTGGCTAAGCAATTAATTGTCACTTCAAGTTCTCCCTTGTGGTTACTGCATAGAGCTAGCATCCTGTTTTACCTCTGAGAGCTAAACTAAAGGTTGACTCACTTCCTGGTACTTCTTATTGTGCTTTGAAGTGGCTTTTGGTACTTTGAGATAGAGGTGAACTGCTGTGGGTTGAGCCTGTCTATGTGTCTCATAATCACATTGATTGATCCAAAAGACCTTGCAATGTACTTTCGGAATCTTCCAAACCTTGGATGAATGTTTGGCAGAATTACAATGGTTCCCTGGGGGAAATTCCTATCTATCCAGGTCTGCATTCAAGTGTGGCTAACTGGATTTTCAAAAGTGCTGGAGAGATTCAAGCCACTGTGGGCTCGTTTTCCTGTGACACCATTTCCCCACAATTCCTAGTTCTCCTCTGTTCCCTGCTTTTGCATTCCAGTCCCCCATGATTATCAGAACATTTTGTTTTGGTGTGTGATCAACTTCCTCCTGTACTTCTGCATAAAATCTCTCCAATTCTTCTTCTGCGTTTGCTGTTGGAGCATAGACTTGGATGATGGTTATGTTAATAGGTTTCCCATTTAATCTCATTGATATCACTCGTTCAGACCTTGTATTGTAGCTCCTAATTGCTTTTGCTACATCTCATTACTAAAGCAACCCCGTTTCTTCTTGATTTCTCATTTCCTGCATAAAATATTTTGTAGTTGCCTGATTGAAAATGTCCTATTCCCACCCATTTTAATTCACTCACGCCAAGTATTGTAATGTTGATACGTTCCATTTCTTGCTTGACAATTTCTAACTTTCCCTGGTTCATACTTCTCACATTCCATGTTCCTATTGTGTAAGTCGTACAACTCCGGACTCTCCTTTCACATCTGTGCGCATCAGCCTCTGGGCTTCCTTTTGGCTTTGACCCAGCTGCATCATTAGTCACAGTGCTACTCGTACTTGTCCTTTGTTCTTTCCCAGTAGCTCGGTGAGTGCCTTCTGACCTGGGGGTCTCATCTTCTGGTGTTGCATTTTGGATATTCTGTTCATAGGGTTTTCGTGGTAAGAGGTATTCAGAGGTGGTTTACCATTGCCTTCCTTTGTGTTTGGATGCATCTTAGTCTGGTGTCTCAGCTTTGACCATTCCGCCTTGGGTGCCCCTGCTAGGAGTCTAGCCTAGGAGGACTTTGCTGTCAGCTTCTTCAACACTCTCAAACCCCCTCACCACGTTAAGGTGTGCATCCTAAAGGGGGTATTTACACAGTACCTATATAAATTAGGTGTTGCACATAAAGCAGAAGTCACAATATACTTTAACAGTGTTAATTTTATTGTAGGATTGCAAACTGCAAGCAAAGTCTTTCAAGAACAGGTTAGTTTAATTCAGATATAGGCTATCCAAAAGCTACAATACGAATATTTGTAGGATCTGTCAGACAATAGATTCCCAGTTGTGCTCAACAAGTCTACATATGTATTTGGCTTCAGATCCACTGGACACTGCTCTTCTCTGTTAAGAGATAAAGAAATTGGGTGTGCTTCAGTATTTTCAGATTTTCAGGATCCAAAAATATTAGAGCATTATTTTATAAAGGCACACCAGCTGTTAAGAAAAATTAGATGTGCACTTTTGATCATCAATCCAAGAGATCTATATTTTGAAGGTTTTGAGAATAGCATCTACCTTTTGAAGGTTCCATTCTTACCATATCTTTTAACAACAAATGTAACTATAGAATCTTTCTTCAGAATCTCGTATTATTCAAACTAACAGGCTATCCACATACTAAAGGTTAAAAATATCTAGAACTAGCAATCAAGTCATTAAAACTGTGAAACCATTAAACAGAAATCCTCTTAGGCAAACATCTACTAAGAATGGATCCAAAAATGAACACAGTTTGCATATAGGATTCCTAATATTTATTTAAATATTTATAAACCGCACTTTCACATCATAAGGCAGTAAAAGGCATATGAATCTTACAATCAAGAGGCAGAATCAATTGGGGGGGTAGAGGGACATGTGTATGCTGCCATTGACTAAAGACGTACTATCTCTATCACTAGAAAACACTTTGATCTTAGAGCCTTTGCTTCTGGTATTGGGCCACAGAGAGAGACTGGTGTATCAACTATCCTGCAGCCCAGCAGCCTCCCTGACCGAGATTGTCTCTAGCACAGTGCTGGAGGAAACCAGGATGATAGTCCTGGGCAACTTCAATATCTATGTGGTGGCTACTATTGGTCTGGCTTGGAATTTCATGGCTTCCATAAAAACTATGGGGCTGTTGCAAATGGTTATGAGTTCAACACACTGGGCAGGGCACACCCTTGATGAAGTGTTTATCCAGAATGATGCAAAGGATGGACCAAAGGCAAGAGGGGTGCAATACACTCCCTTATCATCGTCGGACTATTATCTAGTAAAGTTAGGATTGGTAATGATAATTTCCCTCTGCAAGTGTAACGGATCCATTCAGATGGCCTGCCCTTGGAGACTAATGGCTCCTGATGAGTTCCCAAATGCTCTGGGAGATTTTCCAGTGGACAGAGGTGACAATGCCTGATAGAGGTTCAATAAACCACCTGTTTCAGCTGCTTGCCTGGAAGTGAAAAAGTGAGAGGTGTGGGTATGTCAAACAACTGGTAGGTCACACCGCACAATGATCAGACCCAGAATGTGTAGCTTCAGCAATGTAGCTGTATATGTACCTTCTGATCATGCCTTGGGACCAGCACTGACCAACTTTAGTTGGGAAAACTCTATCATAATCTTTGGATTATTTCTATGAGCCTCTGACTTCAGCTCCTTATTTTAACTGCTGCACTATCTATCCTCTCCATCTACAATTTACAGTTCTTTTTGAGAAGATATTCTGTCAAAGATTAGACAACATGAATCTTTCATGTTTCACAAATTGTCATCGAGGTCTGACTCAACAGCTCTCTAGAGTGCTATGATTCATGAACAGACGTTGTGATCTAGAATTCTCTGCAATATCACAGCCCTTATTACTGTGAGGGCCTTTGCCAAAACATGCAAGATTATCCAGAATTTTTATATAGCATAAATTAAAACTCTGTGAGATCTCTCACCTATTTTTTTTAATGCAAAAGGTTTTCAGAGTTGCAATTTTCACTTTTGCTTAAGTGCATTTTTCATAGGATTTTTTTTAAAAATCCTGTCACAGATCTCATTCTCATAGAAAGAGCCATATACAATGATAGAAATGTTATGTGTTGTGAATTCTGGAGTAAAGGAGATGGGGAGACAGTCTGTCCTGGATGGGGTTGCACTCCCCTGTAAGGTTCAGGTCCTGGAAGTATGACTTGGCTACTGTACTCCATGCTCTGGTAACTTCCAAATCTGATAATTGCAATGTGCTCTACATGGGGCTACTCTAGAAGACTACTCAGAAACTTCAACTCTTCCAAAATGCAGCATCCAGAGTACCAGCTGTGGTTCAATTTAGATCTTATTACACCCTTTTTTGAAGAACAGCTACATTGGTTGTCAGTTCATTTCAGAGCTTGGAAAAGTTACTTTTTTGAACTACAACTCCCATCAGTCCAATCCAGTGGCCATGCTGGCTAGGGCTGATGGGAGTTGTAGTTCAAAAAAGTAACTTTTCCAAGCTCTGGTCATTTCTAGGCCTAATTTAAGGTGCTCATGCTAGTGTTTAAAGCCCTAAATGACATAGGCCCTAAAGATATGAAAGATCACCTCCTTCCCCACAGACCCTCTTGGTTGTTGAAATTGGCAGAAGGGCCCCCCTTGGTATTTCCAGAGCTTGGAAAAGTTACTTTTTTGAACTACAACTCCCATCAGCCCCAGCCAGCATGGCCACTGGATTGAGCTGATGGGAGTTGTAGTTCAAAAAAGTAACTTTTCCAAGCTCTGGGTATTTCCACCATCCTCAGAAGTTCAAGGGGTGGTGGCCTGGCAGAGGGCATTCTCTGTGGCAGCCCCTAAGTAGTGGAATTCCCTTCCCACAGTCTGCACCTTCATAGTACATCTTTGTCATATGCTGATGATGCACCTCTTCATCCTGGCTTTTGATACTTGAGATATATATTTTTAATACCCTCTCTAGTTGTGCATTTATATTTTAAACTGTTTTTAATACTGTATTTTATATAGTTGTGATTTGCTTGATCAACAACATAGGCCCTGCAACCCCCAAGGCCGGCTTCTCCCCTCTCCTCAGGCAGCTTTTTGGGTGCTGCGAAGGAAAGGGTCCGGGCACCTGAGAAACTAGGATGGAGGCTCCAAAATACCAGGATGGAAGCGCCCACCGGAGTGGCGGCCTCAGCAGCAACGGAGCAGACGGAGGGAGGGGGCAGGGACAGTGCACTCTGAGGAGGAAAAGGAGAAGGAAGGGGAGCAAGCCAGCGACGGGCCAGGAAGTGGCCCTCAAGGCCCTGCCTACGGCTTCCATTCAGGGACCTGCGGCACCACAAAGATTGCAGGAGATATAGCTAGGCAGTGGGGAGGATGCGAGATAGTTCGCAGTTCGCTCTGTTCCCCTTTGGCCAGCCTTACTGTCTCACGTGTTTATTGCTGGATTGGGGAGGAAGAGGAGAGATGACGCTTCGTCTCATCTCTCATGAGATGGCAGGATGATACAAGGAGACGTCCTCCCACCACTGCTTTGAATCACCAAACGCTGAGGAGGGCAGGGTTTTACTTTTCTTTTTTGTAATGTATTTAAATATCATAGTCCAGATATATTTTTGTTAGGAGGAGAGAATGTCGACATATGCAGCTTATTCTTTGTGAGGCAAGAATGGGGAAAGCCTTTTCTCTGCCATGAGACTTTGTAAGAAGAGTCTTTCCAATGGCCATAGGAATAAATGTACACCAAGTTTTCCAAATTATCTTAGAACAAAAATGGAAGAAAAGATTGCTGGGTTTCTTCTGTTTAGTAGAGTCTACTACAACCATATTTTAAAAAAGCAAGCTAAAACTAAAGTCTTACATCACTTTCAAGACTTAAGGCTGCATTATTGTCTGTGCTTACCTGGGCATAAGCCCGATTGATCACAACGGGACTTGCCTTTGAGTGAAATTTGTGAACATTTGTTACTGTTCTGTTAGGAACTATCATGAGATAGTGAAACAGATAGATTGTTGTGGAGGTAGGTAACTACTCTTCTGAACGGCCATTAAGTTACAGAACAGCTCTGTTGTACGCAAGTAATACAAAAAATGCAGAAGATATGGATTCCTTTCACTTTGTTCTACCACATGGTGTTTTTATTTGTTTATGTGAAGGACTTTCATCCTGCTGTTCAGCCAAAAAAGGTTCCCACCACAGCTTATAAATAACAGTAGTAAAATGGTCTCAGGCTTACAGTCTAATGACACATCAGAAATGGGATTGGGAAATGGGAATTAGAAGGGAGAAGGGAAAAAGTAAACTCATGCACAAGTTTTTAGTTACAAAATCACTCCCTCTGCTGTTCTGTGTAAGGCTGCTTTACACTGGGCATTTACTGTGCAACAGACATGCTTTATTTGATCACTTTTTCAGGGCATCTGTATGTGCTGATCAAAATGTCCACCTCCCATGTTTTCCCTGTTCAGTTGTGTTTTCTCTCCCCAGAGCTCAGAAAGTTTAATTTTTTTTACATAATGGGAGAGCTGCACAATTTTATCTGATGCAGTTAAACCATCACACAGCTGTTCTGGTATATAGGCAGGTAATTTATTTTTATTTATGTATTAATTACACTTTTATACCGCCCCATAGCCGAAGCTCTCATAACCTCTATAGGTGTTCTAGGCTATTTCCTTCTTTGTGGTTTCTCTAGGAATCAACCTTAATATTTCCCTTTCCAAACAGCATTGCCGTTATATCATTTTCTTTTCCCTCAGTGGGAGCGATTAGGAGTACAGCAAGGGAGTAATTAACCTCCCTCCCCCAACTCCATATTGGAAATTATTTATTATTTATTTATTTGATTTATATTCTGCCCTTCCTCCCAGTGGGAAATTAACAAACCTTTAACAGAACTGGACACCCTGATAACATTCACCATCTCTTAAGAAAATTGTATCAACTCTCTACAAAGTAATAAATAAAATTATAACTTGTAAAACATCAGACTCCAAATCATAACTACTACTAATACATTAGACTCCAAAATAATCTGGGAAGGGACTTAAATATAAAAATTTCAGATACCCAATGGAAACAGCTTTGGACAACCCCCCCCCATCAAAATCTGTTTTAGCTGCAATTAGGGAAAATACATTAAAATTACACATTGTTGACATCTATCAAATTAGGCAATATAAATAAATCTCTAAGAAATGTTGGAGAGCATGTGACACATTTAGTATATTTATCTTTGGTGAGATTGTTCAAAAATCCAAAGTTTTGGCAAAAAAATAATAATTCTGGAAGAATAATAATTCTGCCGCCCTGGGCTCCTGGTGCCATTTCCTTCTAAGGGAGGCAGGTCAGTAACAAAGTCTAGAGAAATAGCTTTTCACGGTCCTGAAGGGGTCTGTAGTGGAAATAGTAATCCAGCATATTTGCCAGGTTGCTTTAGATGAATGGTGGGTATGGCATAACATCTGCATGGAGCCAGGGCCCCTACAATTTCCAGCTGCCTAAAGGGATGGTCTAGAAAAGGACAAAATGCAGCAGGTTGGCTGTTATGGCATAGAGGTAGTGCCTCCTCCCTGAGAGCCCCTGGTGGCATTTAGATGTAGCCTTGGTGGTGGTGGAGCTAATCTTGGACTGTATACAGGATCTCTGTATGGCTTTTGGAACAGAACACCTGTTGTAAGAAGGCCTCTGTAAAGGGGACTTGTTTTTGTTACTGCCAAGTCTGTTTAGTCATGGACAGCTGTACTAGACTAGTTTTCTGGCTGAAGAACTGTGGAACTAGATCCTCCTCCTTAGAAGTCACATAGGCAGGTTTTTGAGAGAAGGCATCTACCTGTTAATTGTGGGGGCTACAAATGTAAGGAATTGAAATTAAATCAAGAAAGAAAAGGGACTATTGAATCTGCTGTTGTTTGAGTTTGCAGATTGTCTGTAAGTATTCCAGGTTCCAATGGTCTGCACGCATCTGGAAAGGATGAACTGCATCCTCCAATAGATGCCACTGGGTCTCTAAGACTGCTTTGATAGCTAACAGCTCCTTATCCCAAATGGTATAATTGCTATCCATGGGGCTGAGCTTTTAGGAGTAGCAGGCACTGATCAAGCTTTGTCAGACTGAGCAATACTAGGGATCTGGATGCTTCAGATTGGATTGGAGGTGAAGAGTTCTTTGAGGTGATGAAACACTCATGGTGGGAGGGATGGAGGGTGACCTGGAGTGGGGCTGGTGACCCATAGGGGAGAGTTCTGGTGAGCCATGGGAGGAGGGAGGGGGAGTGCTCGTGACCCATGGGGGGAAGGGGCACTGGCAACCCATGTGGCAGGGTGAGGGAGGGGGACTGCTGATGAACTATGTACAGGGTGAGGGAGGGGGGGCGCTGGCAACCCATGGGGGGTTGGCAAGCAAAATGAGCAGGGGTGGAGCCCCTAGGAAGCCTCCTCTTGGGCCTTTGCTGGGAAAACAGATCTATACTAGGTTCACATAGGTAGTAGGCACTCTCCCTAGATATGGGGCAGATGGTGGATATAGCCAGTTACTTAAAGAGCCAGAACTGTGATATGTACTTATCTCCTTGATGAGTGTTTGAAAACTTCAAAACTGGAAGAAAAAGTTCCAAAGTTTCTATGTTCTGTCATGAGAATGTATAAAGTGGATTCAAAATCCACTTAATAAACTGCAAGCAACAATCATGTACAGACATATTTTGTGTGGCTATCTGAATTATTCACTTTTCAGTAGGATTGTTTTTCACCTGATTGGTTCCTTGCAACCACTAGATGTCCCTGTTGCTCACGGTTGAGTTTTGTTTTTGCCTACTTTCATAAATGGGGTCTATTTTGGTTTGTTCAAGTTCTGTTAAGGACAAATGTGAATTGCTATACAGCAGTGGTCAATGTTGTGGTGCCTGGCGCACTTTCAGGTGTCCTCTGAGACTACTATGAGAACAAGTGGGGCTGCAGTAAAAGCCTTGTTTGCAATGAACAAGGTTAGAAGGTGCTTCTACACATGTACAAGTGTTTGTGGGAAACAGTGTACAATTGTTGATTTGTACAGCTCAACGATTTGTGCACTCAGATTGTACACTTGCTGAACATAACATGTGAACACCCTTTGTATGTTGCAGCATGGAGTGCTCCTGTTCAGAGTTCTAGCCATCTAGTCATGCCCTTTCACATTCATTTATTAAATTTATATTCCACCTTTCCTCCCAGAAGGAGCCCAGGGTGGCATTATTCATTCCATCCCCCTGCCAACAGATACTCAGCATTCTATCTCCACTGCACATGCTCAGTCCTCTCTGGGCTGTTTTTAGGTCTGTCCCTCCTCCCTGCAATTTCCCTTCCCCTAAATATAGATTCTTTTACTTCATCATACCTTTGGTTCCCCCAAGCCTGATGTGCTTGGATGGTGCCATTTCCACTACGTAAGGATCTAAATTCAGAGAATGAGCTTGCTATTTGGATATCATAGGGGTAGCCAACATGGTGTCCTCCAGAAGGTGTTGTTGAACAGCCCCAGTGAGCATGACCAGTGGACAGAGATGATGGGACTTGCAGTTCTACAACATTTGGCAGGCACCATGTTGGATCTCCCTTGTATAGGATGCTCATACGATGAAAGTTTGTATGCTTCTATCATATGCTGAAGAGGCAACCCTCTATCCAGTTTACATTTTTAAAAGTAATCTAAACAGCAACTTTTCTCTTCAGCAGAGCAAGTGGCTGCTGTTGAAGTTCAATAAAAAATAGCTATGCGCATTCTTCTCCTCTGTGCATGCTTTGTTGCATTGTGAGCATAAATGACAGACCCATTATTGAGTTGCAGTTAAATAAGTTTTTCAAGCATCCTTCCATGCAGTAACTGTAAGGTAACAAATATGTGTTGATGCGGGTGGGCATGCGGGCTTCAAATAGCAAAGAAGCTAAAATAGTAGTCCTCATTCAACAAAGTTAAAAAACATAGCCCAACAATGGTAGTTTTCAGACTGTCTTTCAAGGAAAACCTGGGATTCCTTGGAAGCTGATCAGGATTCCTCAGAGAAAATCAGTAATGGTGGTGGGCAAGCTTCCCTGGAACCCAGCCTGCCTGTCTGTTACTAATATTCGCCTGTGATATGCAGATGCAAAGAAGTGTTGTTGACAGTGTGTTTAGGTCACATTCTCAGTTCAGAGTCCAACAGGTCTGGTCAGTGCACTATACAAACTCTAGATTGCACCCAGAATGCACTGCAACATACTGGGATTCTGTGGTAGGCTCTCATGGATCGGTTCTTCACCAGACCAGGATATTAATTTGGGGAAATAAATTAATTTAAGTTGTCTTTAGACATGGTTTGGAGGTAATTAAGGGGGTAATTGAAGGAAGAATTGATTTGGAGCTAGGATTTTTTGGGAAATTAATTGGGGGTTAATTGGGAAATTAATTGAAGAGAAAATGATTTGGGGTGAACTAGCATGGGGTGCAAATTAACAGAAGAACTTATCTGGGGTGATTTGAATGGGAAATTGATTGGCTCACCTGTGACACTTAATATCTAAATCTGCATCTATATGTATAAATCAGCATTTGCAAATGTGTGACTATGGGTCCATGCCCATAAGTACCTAGAAATGCCCCTGTGCAGGGATTCCTCTGAAGACAAGGCAATGCAATAGGGTTTCCTCTGCAGTTGCAGTGAGCCAGCATTGCAACACATTTCTTATCTATGTCATATTCTGGGGATGCTTTATAGGTATAGAAATTTAAGTCTGATGAAAAGGATCAGACTCAATGGAGCTGATGACACATCAAAATGAGTTTGAAAAGGCTTGAAAGTAAGCTAATCAACTCTAGCATATCATCATGCATAACTCTCCTAAACTTAATCATAGACTAGTTGTCTTTTTGATTTGGCAAAAAGTACTACAAACAGAGGTAGCTAAGATCTAATAGTGCTTTTTTTAGAGCACATGGTTTTATTTATTTTTCTTGCACAGATCTAAAAGCCTCTGGCTGGGTTGATTGTATCATTACAAAAGTTAATCATGAAGATATTTTAATGTATAACACTGTTTTTTTCAGTGGCAGTTTTAACTTTTTGAGTCCTTTCAGGTCCTCACTTAGCTGGCTGTCAGATATGCAAATGACTGGTTCCCCCCCTTATTCTAAGTAAGTTGAGCAACTGAAAAGAAAACTGTACACGTGGACATCACCAAATGGTCAATACAGAAATCAATTGATTATATAATTGGTAGCAGACGATGGAGAAGTTCTATACTTTCTGCGAAAATGACCAGGAGCAGACTGCAGTACAGATCATGAACTAGGAATATCGAAAATCACAGTAAAGCTAAAGAAGAACAACAAAGCAATCATAACACCAAAATACAATTTAAATAACATCCCAGAAGAATATAAAGATCAAATAAGGAACAGTTTGAGACTTTAAACTTAGTTGAAAGAGAACCAGAAGAACTATGGAGTGAAGTCAGAGACATGATCAGGGAATAATGCAAAAAGACAATACCTCTACTTAAAAAGAGAGAAAGGCCTCGATGGATGACTGAAGAAACTCTTCAAATGGTTCAAGAGAGAAGGAAAGCAAAAGCAAAAGGAGATAGAAACACAGTCAGAACCCTAAATGCAACACTTCAGCAACTAGCATGTAGGGACAAAGAGAACTATTACTATAGTTACTGTATAGAAATAGAGGAGGACAACAAAAATGTTAGAAAAAGAGCCCTATTCCAAAAGATTAGAGAAATTAAAGGGAAATTTAAACCTAGAGTAAGGATGTAGAATAATCAACAGGGGAGCACACTGACTGACTGAGATAAAATAAAGGGCAGATGGAAGCAATACACTGAAGAACTCTATAAAAGAGATGAAAGGATGACAGATTCATTCACGGAGGAACCGTATGATGAAGAACCAGAAATTTTAGAATGTGAGGAGAAAGCTGCTGTTAAAATACTTGAAAGAAACAAATCACCAGGAACAGATGGCATACCAATAGAGTTGCGTGCCATCAACAAAGATGTCGGTGGAGGCGTCATCCCCTTAGGGAAACCGCAGCTGCCATCTTCGTTAAGGGCAATGGTAAAAGACAGCAGACAGGTAGGTGGGGTGTGGGGCCCCCTGCATGCACACACACACACACACACACGCGCTGGGGCCCAGGGCAAGCTGATGCCCAAGGGCCCCGGCATTCTTGGATCCGGCCCTGCAACAGAAGATTTATGTAACTTTAGAGTTGACAATTAGGACATTGAACTTGTCAAGGATTATCAATATCTTGGCACAGTCTTTAACCAAAATGGAGACAATAGTCAAGAAATCAGAAGATGGCTAGGACTGGGGAGGGCAGCTATGAGATAACTAGAAAAGGTCCTCAAATGCAAAGATGTATCATTGAACTCTAAAGTCAGGATCATTCAGACCATGGTATTCCCAATCTCTATGTATGGATGTGAAAGTTGGACAGTGAAAAAAGTGGATAAGAGAAAAACCAACTCATTTGAAATGTGGTGTTGGAGGAGAGCTTTGCGTATACCATGGACTGTGAAAAAGACAAATAATTAGGGATTAGAACCAATTAAACCAGAACTATCACTAGAGGCTAAAATGATGAAACTGAGGTTATCATAATTGGGACACATCTTGAGAAGTCATGATTCACTGGAAAAGACAGTAATGCTGTGAAAAACAGAAAGGAGAAGAAAAAGAAGACCAAACAAGAGATGGTTTGATTCCATGAAGGAAGCCACAGACCTGAACTTACAAGATTACAGGGTGGTTTATAATAGATGCTCTTGGAGGTCACTGATTCATAGGGTCACCATAAGTTGTAATCGACTTGAAGGTATATAACAAGAAAGTTCTAAGTATCAGCATTACCAGATTTAGAATAATTCTGAAACAAAGTGCAGTCGTACTCCTGCACCTAACTTCTCCAGTGAGAGATGTCAAAACAAAAGAAAGGGGAGGGGGAGAACTTAACCAGTAGGGGGCCCAGCAGGGACAGATCTCAGCCCACCAACTTCCCCCCCGGCCTTCCATCATACATCCCCTCCTTTCACTGAAGATGGCAGGACCTGGAGGGAAGAAAGCTTATCCTATCTGGTTCTCAGTGGTTTCCTTCTGAGGGAAAGGGCAATTATTAGAAAATATGGAGGATGATGCCAAAATTCACCACATCTTGTGTGCACTTTTTTATTCATTCATTCCATGCGCTACCCATACTTGTGACAGGGAATTTTGAGGTTCGCTGGACTGGGGGTCCTTGAGGAAATTGAAGACACAAGCTTGTAGCAAAGTTAGGCCTTTATTGTTTACGTGTGCATGGTCAGTCTCCAGTGATGTTGGTGGAGCTCTGCAACATGGCACTGTTTGCTTGGGATTTTTATACATTCCAGGACAAAGACTGTAACATATACCAATCAGGACATTACACATCAGCATTTCATAGGCATTACATGAGCATTGCACTGTATACATTATGTTGTGGCCAATTTGGCCGATGTTCAGTAATTCACATACCAGTACATTTCCTATGAGATAAGTACTCCAGCTAATGAGCTAATGCATTTTTGTTAATGCAATCGTTTCTATGTCTTGGAGAGTACAGGGATGTTCAGTGTTTGTTCAGTGTTATAGAGTTCACGCTGTACCATACATACCAGCACAGTCAGGGAAGACAGCTCCAAAGAGAAAAAGGTTCTGGCTAGCTACTAAACTATTAAAACATTATTAACCTTTATAGCTTTATAAAAGAATATATTTTGCTTATTGTTTAACATATATAGAATTCCCCATTACTTGAGCAGGGCTTGAAATATATGAATGACAGTCACATAATTTAATCTTGGGGCACCTTAAGAGACTAACAAATTCATTACAGCATAAGCTTTCATAGACTAGAATCCACTTCATCAGAAAATTGTAAATGAAAGGCATCATAAGTCTAACTTTTACTTTTCATGCATGCCATCTGTTTACTTTCAAACCCACAAGGACTCTTGTAGTAGTCTTTGATATGCAGTAGAGGAGCTATGAAGCTATGCAAGGAAGACGGAACTGCATCTTAAGCAGATTTGTGAGTTGTTTCAAAGGATTCACAGGAAAGCAACTATGGAGGAAAAAAAGAAGACTGGAAGATTCTTGGAGATGACTATATGGTAAAAATAAAATAAAAATGCTGGAGGTTGGAGAAAATGAGTTTGAAGAAGTGTCATTAAAATGTACAACACAAGAGCAGGAGGGACTAAGGCAAAATATGATGCCCAGATTATAGCTTAATGACAAGGTGAGTGGCAGTGGTGACAGCAGTGATAGAAAAAGGCAGCAAGGTTAAGAGAGCAAGGTTTAGAGGAGTAACAGCATATAGTTTCCTTCATGTCATTTTGACCTCATTTCTTTCTTCAGATGTGCTCCTTTAGATAAATTAATGTTGACACTGAAATGCAGGAGATGGCACATAAAATGTCTCCAGAAATCCCAAAGTTATTTCTTGCTGCCTGCTTCTTCAGATTTTTGTTTTATTGTGAAAGAATCTTGAGGCACCTGAAAACAGTATTCTTCAGCCTTGTGTCCCCAGATATTGCTGGAGTATAACTCCCATCATTCCTGACCATTGGTTAAGATGGTTGGGAATGATGGGAGTTACAGTCCAGCAACATCTGGGTATTGACGGTTGAAGATCCTTTAAAAGACTAATGAATTCATTATGGCATAAGCTTTCATAGACTAGAATTCAGAGCTTGGAAAAGTTACTTTTTTTGAACTACAACTCCCATCAGCCCAATCCAGTGGCCATGCTGGCTGGGGCTGATGGGAGTTGTAGTTCAAAAAAAGTAACTTTCCCAAGCTCTGCTAGAATCCACTTCATCCGAAAATTGTAAATGAAAGTTATCATATGTCTCGCTTAGACTTGCATGCCATCTGTTTACTTTCAAACCCCCGAGGACTCTTGCAGGTCCCCAGGGGCAAACTGTGCCATAGTGCTCCACCAGAAAATTCCTCAAGAAAGATGGTGGCAAAGAAGAGCTAGAGGGCATGTTTTAGCTCACGTTCTGCAACATTGCAGAGAGAAACATGGCTATACAAAATGCACTCACCATCTTTGTTGATGGGTTCTTTAGCAGTGGGGGACCCAGCATGCAGGGCTGCCAATGGGATTTTCTAGACCTAGTAAGCTTTTTGAATTCACCTTACTAGGGTGGGGCCTGGTTATCCAGTAGCCCTTCTAAGCTCTGCCCCAAACAGATTGACCTGGCTGTCCACTACTCCTGATAATGGGTTGGATCCAGACATAGTCATGCTTAATGGGAGAAGTTAGCTGTGACTGACTTAAGTCCAATTGATTTCAATGGGTCTACTCTAAACTGGGGATTGGGGAGAAATTTGCTTTGCATTTTAATATGAACCTACCTAATTCGCACTTCCTGAAACAGTATGCAAACTGCAATTCAACTATCCTTTGAAATTTGCACTCTTCCAAATTTTGCAATGCAGTTCTCCAACCAAACAAATGTGTGCAAAAATGAGGGGAAGGTGTGCCTAAAAATACTAGTGCAAATAACATATAGAAATGCATTATATTAGGGGAAATTGCACGCAAAAATGTGTACATTAGGAGAAATACGCATGAAAATGCTGACTTTTAAAAATTTGCAGACTGATGCAAAAATGTGGTGAACTGAACATTGGGAAAAGTAGCGGATCCATCCACCCCTACTCTAAGCATGCCTAAATCTGGATCCAATCCAACTCCCCAACTCCAAGACCTTTAATGACGTTATGGATGTGTGAAAAGGGAAAGCCGGAGTCCCAACAATTGTGGGGGAAAATGGGGCAAGTCCTAAAAGGTAATATTGGGCTTCTGCTGGGAGGAAGGGGGGATATAATAACAATAACAATAACAATAACAATAATAATAATAATATTCTCTGAAGAAGCACCTTGAAATTCAAAGCAGAAAGGTTCTGTCTGTATCCCCCTCTCCATCTCATAGTAGTGCGGTGATGGCTTTTGCTGTCTTTTCTCCCAGTCCCTTTCTCCTGTTTGCAGCAGCTCTTTGAAGATGCTGATGAAGATTTTAGCTGTGACAGACAATGGGAAATTATTTAAATGAGCTGGAAACACCCACATTAGATTCGTCATGCTTGGTGGTATCATGACAGAGCCTCCGGAGGCAGGCAAGTATTTGTCGGAAGATACAGAAGCTAAGGGGCATATTTGACTCTCTTCCCATACTTTGGGTCCCTCCTGATAATTTAATCCACTCATGTTAATTCCCAGTTATACTCTCAGAGGAGTAACATTAAAGTTACGTGATTGTATTTGTGCAAGTTATTTTGTAAATAAGTGTGGCTTTTCATGCGAAACAAGTCTGTCTTAGAACTACTTCCTGGGTTTGGCTTTTGATGTGAATAACACGATTATAAAATGTCAGAAGCCAAATTGAAAATCTTTTCACATTTTTATTATGTATTTATTTGTACCGCAGCATCTATATACATGATGCTTCACAGAACAGTATTACCTGCCCCCTCCTAAAAATAAAGATGGGAGATCCTTGTTGCAAAGAGTTTATAATCTAAATTTAAACACTGGATCCAGAACACACACATATGGGAAGGAAGAGGCAAGGGCAACAGAGGGGAGAGGAATGTAAAGAAATTCACTTACATGTTCTTTGATTTTGTTTCAGTTGGGGATGAGAACTGAGGGTTCAAACCAATTATTACATTTCATCTAAGCAAGAGGAATCCTGAACGTGCACTTTACATTCTCCAGTTATATGACAACAGTATTGTAGATTTTGCTATTCTGTTTTTCCCACCCCACCCAATATAGGCCTATCAATGGAGGCTATGGGTGCTTCCACACTAGATATTTAGTGTGAAATTGCCGTGCTTCATTCACTCATTTTTGATGGGTTGGAGGGGGGTCCAAACAAAATCATTATCCATTTGTGACTTTCCTGTGTTTTCCCAGTGCATCTTCCATTTCCCCTCGAGTGTAGAGTACTTCCAGATGAGGGCTTAATATTGTAAACGGGTCACTGAGGTATCACAAATGGATCACTGGCAACAGTTTTTTTTTAATTTGTTAGATTTCCCCCCCAGAAAGAGTAAATTCAGATTATATGGGGGAAAATATAGGCTGGCATTTTTATGGTAACAATGTGGTATGGACATTGGGGAAAAATTGCATGCATGAGGAGCACCCATCCCACACTAAACACCCATCTGGAAGCACCCATAGAAAATCCAACTTTTTACAAAAAGAACTGAATCTTACTGCATTCCTCACAGCTGTTGATGGTCCTTAGCTTTAGCATTCCTGTCTTTTGAGGGATGTATGGTTTGACTCTTACAGTGACATTCTTGGGGATCATGACATATTGCTGTAACACCACACCTCTTGCTTCTTGCATAACCATACCTGAGCATGATTCTCTCATTTTATGACCAGTCACCACCTTTGACAGGTGTCTCCTCAGTGGGAGGTAGTCCATTAGGACAAATGAGATACTATTCTACCAGTTTCAGTCTGCCTTCAGCCGGTCCCCATCTGCCTATCTTCTTAGTTACATCCAGTCCAGGGTGTGGCACTGGCTGACAGCTTCCTCCTACTTAGTCTCAGTGTTGCCTTTGTAGAACAGAGCAGGAAGGAGGATGGGAACAAAACTAGAATTAGTTGGCTCTGGCTTTACCTACTGTTGGGCTGTCCACCTTCCACCCTACCAGTCCCAATGGGCACCAGGCACCACTGATTTCTCTCTCCACTCCTACTTGGCAGGTCGGCTCCAGAAGGTGGTGCTTGGGGAACATTGCTCAGCACCCTGGACTCTCCGGTATGGGATTCCATAGGGATCAGTTCTGTTCCCCATGCTGTTCAACATCTACATGAAACTGTTGGGTGTGATCATCTAGAGCTTTGGAGTGCATTGCCATCAGTATGCTGATGACACACAGCTCTATTTCTCCTTTTTATCTTCTTAATGTGAGGCTGTCACTGTACTGAACCAGTGCCTGGCTGCGACAATGGATGAGGGCTAATAAACTGAGGCTCAATCCAGACAAGACTGAGATGCTGCTAGTGGGTGGTTCTTCTGACCAGATGGTGGATGTCCAACCTGTCCTGGATGGGGTTGCATTCCCCCTGAAGGAGCAGCTTCATAGCTTGGGGGTTCCCCTAGAACCATCTCTGTCATTTGAGGCTCAGGTAGCCTCGGTGGCATGGAGTGCCTTCTACCAACTTCGGTTGGTGACCCAGCTACGCCCCTATCTGGACAGGGATAACCTGGCTTCAGTTGTCCATGCTCTGGTAACCTCCAAGCTAGATTACTGTAATGCGCTGTAAGTGGGGCTGCCTTTGAAGACGGTTTGGAAGCTGCAGCTTGTGCAAAATGCAGCAGCCAGATTGGTAAAATCAGTTCAAACATATAAAACCGATTCTGGCCCGCTTGCATTGGCATTTTAGCATGTGTTTTTAAATTGTTTTTTTTTAAATTAAATTGTGTTTTTAATTTTTTTGTGTGTTTTAAATTTTGTATATTTGTTTTTATTGTTTTTAATTGCTGTAAACTACTCAGAGAGCTTCGGCTATGGGGCGGTATATAAATGTAATAAATAAATAAATAAATAGTATATCTTGAGTAATCATCTATGAAAGTGAGCATGTAAAAATTTCCACCCTGTGATTGCATTCCAATGGGTCTACAAAGGTCAGTGTGAATTAATACTAGAGGACTTGTAGTTTTCCTTTCACTTTTCTTACAAAATTTTGGTTTCACACTTTTTGTCTTTATACAACATTCACATTTTTCTGTAAATTTATATTGTTCAATTTTAATGCCTCCAGCCAAATTTTCCTTCTCTAGAGCATTGATTCTGGCTAAGCTGGCATGTCCCATTCTTCGATGCCAAACATGGAGACATCCAGAATCACAGGTTTCTTTGGCTGTATTTGCATGCATAGTTTCAAAATATTCCAAATGCAGAAATCCATTTTTCAATTTTGCAGTACAACATACTTCTCCTTCATCTAAAACTTAGCAAATTTTGTCACTTAAAGTTCACCTCCAAGCTGCATTATTTTAGTGACACTTATTAAATTATTTTTAAATGCTGGAACAAATAGGCAATTTTTCAGTTCAAGCTCTCTGGTGCCCTCTGATGTTTTGCAAAGTGGCTCCACAGTGCCTGTTCCTTGAGAACAGAAAACATCTCCTGATGCTGTAATTACATTTTGTGTATGGAGGCTAAAGTTCTTAAACACATTTTTATTATTTACCAAATGTGCGGTAGCCCCAGTATTGATTAAAAATCTGGTTTTATAATCATCATTCTTTCCATCAGATACATAGTAACTGGAATGCTTCACATTAGTTTGGCTATTTGATTTTTTTCCAGCTTGCTTCTGTTTAAAAGCAACTCTTTGTCCTGTCTCCCTTCTAGAACAATCTCTTTGAAGGTGATTAGGAGATTTGCATTTGAAGCACTTCTTCCTTTGTTTGTGTGTGCCCTGCTGTGGCTTCGGGGCATGACTCATCTCTCTATCCTGCCTTTGGTTGCTGTTTCTGCCCACAGTAAAATTTGCTTTTTCAGACAGAGCTTGTTCCTGTCTCTCTTTATAGTCCTGATCTTTCAGATATGCTATAATCTGATCCAGATTCTGATCTGTCGAGGTATGCAAGCTGTGATATAATGGCATTCATTTAGAGAGGCCAAGAGTATGACTTTTTGTAAATCTTCATCTAAAGATCTTCCATATCTTTCTAATTCTTGGAGCAGACTGGTAAATCTCTCCAGATGTGGATTCAGATCTATGCTAGACTGTTTCAGCATGTACAGTGACTTATAGAGAAACATCACATGATTTTTAGATTTTCTCTGATACACATTTTCAAGCTTTCCCCATATTTCTTTAGCATTCCTACAGCCCATGCAAACATTAAGTGCCTCATCTGATAAAGCAGAAAGTAGAAGAGTTCAATTTGGTATGCTTACACTTCTAGGATGCAGTGGCTGCTTCATCCTCTGCTGAGGGTTCAGGATCAGTCAGGACTCCATGAAGATCCTCCCCTTCTAAGAGTGCTGTCATTCAAAGACTCCAAATTGCATAATTGTCCTTCTCCGGCCTTGGGATGCTTGTCTTGTGTTGATTCTTCAGCCATGGTTTCCTATATTTTGTTCTGCTTTTCCTTTTCTAACCTAAAGTCTCCTTTTGATCTCTTTTGTAAATCACACACAATACTGAGCCTTTTTAGCTTTCAGGCACAACTTGCAGCTTACTGGACTGCTACAACCCTTTGTTATGGAAATATGCAGATACTCAGCATCTGAGCTGTGTGTGTGCCAGTGTATGGATTTACCTAACTAGCAGGCTTTTACCCTGCATTTAGATCACTGAGACTTAAGGCTTAGTAAAATACAAAAAGCTACTTTATTTATAGAAATACATAGTAGATAGGAAAGACATACCTTGTTCTAACTAACTAAGTTGGAGGTGCAATGCCCAGACTTGTGTATTGCCCTCACAGCTCAGGAGAGAGAGTAAAGACAAAGATGTCTCCTCTCTCCTCGGACAGTCAAAGAAGATGAAGGAGGGGCAGGTCAGCTTCCCTGAGCATATCAGTTTACAATGGAAGGAAGTTAGGTAGAGAACAGCACAGGTAAAGGTAGGCAAGCCTAGCCAGCTGGAGGACCATAACTCTATTTTCCTTCTGGAATACAAAAAAGAACCCAGTCAAGAGTTGCTCTTGCCCAACCTCCAACACAAGTTAGGACTACAGTTGACTGACAGCCTATTCAATAGAAAGGAGTCATCAGGTGATCTGGAACAAACCTTTTGGGACAGAGTTTGGACATTTGAGATTGGACATGCCTTGCACAGTGACACTTCCCACTTTGGAAGTGGGCATATTGAAGGCTGACTGATTCTCCCCCCTTCCACCTCACTTCTAAAGCCAAAAGTAGTTCACTACAGGGGATATCAGTAAGCAGACTTAGAGGTTCTTGGTTCAAGTCCCAGCTGTATGTCCTGCTTGGTTTTTTGTTGTTGTTCTAGGCTAAAATACACTGTGCAGGTGATAAACAGGTCTCATTTGATTTGTTCCTCACAAGCTCAGCAAGACTTCCTAATGTGGGTAGAGCCATGGCTGCTGAATCATGATTAGCACTCAGGACAAACCATCCAGATGACCCACTTATCTGTGTGTGTAATTTTTGTGTTGGGAAGGTGGAGAATCTTATGGAAATATAATGTTCCTTCACACTACTTTACATCTTTACTGCAAGAAACACTAAAACAGAGTGGTTGTTGGGTGCATGAGACCGGAATAATTAGCCCTTGTACTAACCAACAAGAGCTTGGAAGCCATATTTATTTCATAATAAAACAGGGGATTTAGGAGGAAACAGTAATCTGAACAGGTAGACTGCATCACATGATATCCATAAAGCCAATGCATGTTAAAAACATGCTCATTTAATTTTGGACCACTGATCTTGAGTTATCTGTAGAGGACATACTCTTTCCTCCATCTAATGTGACTTGATCTTAAGGACTAACCAGAGACTTCTTTAAATCTGCGTTCAGTGGACGAAATGGCTTGCACAGTGTCAGGAGCACTGACAAGCTGAAAAGGAAATTAAATGAAACAGGCTTTCTAAAGGAAACACAATCCAATTAAAGGCTTCTCATTCCTAGCTACCAATCTGAAAAGTAGATTTCTGAAAGCGTTAGCTATCAATTTAGCAAAGTGTGATGTTCATCTGATGACTGTCGGGCTACTCTTACACACAAAGTCAATAAATCAGCAGATGATTTATTGTTATGAATGATTATTGTTTCTTTAGTACTTAAAAATTAAACTCTGTACAAAAGTTAAAAGGAAAAAATCTTGCCTACAGGCTGATGACTTAAAGGACAATTTTCTCTCAAATACACATTGACACATATAACCTTTGAGAAAATAGTAGATGCGGGAAGATTTGGAGCAGGCAAATTGCTGAAAAGGAAAGTGTTAAGGACACCTACTCTTTCTTCCCCAACTGTGCTGCTCAAACTGGCAGTTTCTCAAGGTTGCTTTTAATTTGAAAAAGAATAAAAGAATTGGGGCCACCTTAGTTTCATTTCTGTAGTTTGCCACTGAAGAAAGCCGCGGAAGAAAGCAAAAGAAGGAGAAAGCTAGAGGTTGCAAGGTCTTTACTTGGGAAGGCAGTTTTTGCAAGATAGGTTTTCAGGTGTTGTTTAAAATAGGAAGAGGTGGGATGGAGCTAGCGATGGATGAATCTCTCAGTTTCAGTTTCTCTCATTTATCCAACCTTACATACAGTTCTCCACATCACTGTGCAGTTTTTTTTTTAAATAAAAAATCCTCATGAAAATTCATCAGCATTAATTTCTCTTAATATACACAGTCTTTGTGCAGTTTTGCCTAATATAATGCATTTTGCCTAATACATTTTTTGCAAAGCAATTTCCCATAATATAGCACATTTTGTATGCTATTTTCACGGATATTTATAGTATACACATTTTTGCACACACTACTTGGCCGGAGAACTGGATTGCAAAATTCAGAGAAGTACAAATTTTGAAGGATGGCTGTTACTTGGTTCATGTTTTGTTTTGGAAATTGCAAATTTGGTAGGTTCACCTTTAAATGCAAACCCCAGTCCTAGATGGAGCATGTGCCAGAAGGGGGACAGTAGAAAGAGAGAGAGAGAGAACAAAGACAAGGATCTTCCATTGATAAGATGGTACCAGAAGAACGTAGAGTGTGAGCTACGAGTAGTGATGGAAGGAGCTATCAATTTCAGTTCTCTAAGTTTCTCAATTTTTTTCTAATCTTAAATTAAGTTCTCCACATTTCTGCAGCAATTTGCATTTTAAAAACATCCTCACAAAAATTCTTCAGCATTTTAGTGTGAATTTCTCCTAATAAATACATTTTTGCGTGCAGTTTTGACTAATGCACACATTTTTGCAAGCAATTTCTCCTAATTCAACACATTTTTGTATGTTCTTTCCACCAATATATTATTTTTGTGCACTCTTTCCCCTAATACATGCGTTTTTGTAAACATTGCTTGGTTAGGGAACTGCATTTCAAAAATTAGTTAAGTGAAAATTTTGAAGGATGACTGTGTTTCAATTCTCATGCTGTTTCAGAAAGTGCAAATTTGATAAATTCTGCTTTAAATGCGAACTGAATATCTCCCCCATCCCTAGCTGCATGAGACTAAAGAATGAGAAGAGAAGTGAAGAGAGAGAAGTATGGTATATAGGCACAGTGATTTTGTTCTCAGGACATTCAGAGAACACCAAGGTGGTGAGTACTCAGTGCTAAAAGAGTACAGGGCATTGTCATTCCATGCCAAGGCAACCCAAATTTTATGTGTATATATTTCAGTTGTGCAGCCTATAGAAATTATGAAAATTAACCATACTGGCTTTTGTTTTTGTTGCATTATTTAATTTGCTTCTGCTCGACATGTGAAGGGGCAGGGAGTTCTAAAATGCGTTGAAGCCCCTTCCCTCACCACTCACATCATATTCAAAGGAGGATGCAGGTGGTGCACCAAGTATAGCTGCCAAGAGGTGCTCCAGGCCACCGGTTTCCACCTCCATATCCTGCAACAACATAAAACCCAAGAACATCCTCAGAAAAAAAAATATTATAACAGAGAAGGCTTAGAGTAGACCAATATTAGAGTGCATCAGTTTAACACATTCATGGAGCTTCTGCAGTCTGAGGTGGTCTGCCCAGAATTCGACCACCTCAGCCTCATTCTGCGCAATGTGTATAATGGCTCTAAATCAATGCTCGGGATTAATATCTTTCTATCCTTACTATCACTCTAGTATATATTTACACGGATCCATGGTGTTGCTGTTAATGCTGCTTGCTTGCCAGAAGTTTGTGAATGCAGCTTTGTTTCCTCTGTGTAGCCATTGTTTAATTAAAGGCTTTCAGTGTAGTTGGGCTGATCTGTGTTATGTGAGTGAAAGCATAATAGCAGAGAACAGAAAGGCAAAACGCACTACATGTCCCTCTTACACTTTGCAATTTCATCCCATTATTTATTCTTTAAAAACCATGGAAAAACAAGAAAAGAAAGAACTGCTATTATTTGTGGATGGAAAAAGACATCCAGTTTCTACCAGTCTTGCAAAGAGGAAGATAATTTGTGTTACTCCACTTAAGAACAAAACAAAAAACAAGCAGCTGGTAATCTTGCAGTTGGATTACTGTAATGTGTTGTATGCGGGCCTGTCCCTGAAGATGGTTTGGAAGCTGCAGCTAGTGTAAAGTGCCATAGCTAAGTAACTGAGTGGGGCAATCTCCCTGGATCATATAACATTGGTCCTGAAAGAGCTGCATTGCTGCCAATATGCTACTGATCAAAATTTATAGTGCTTGTGATGACTTACAAAGCCCTATACCAAATCTGAAAGGCAAACATCCCCAAGAATGTTCCCAGAGGCAAAATAAGCATAAAGTAAATACAATGATTTACTAGGAACAGGTACCAGAAAATAAGTACTGTCTGGGATAGTGAATGGAGGCAAGTGGTCTTTGATGAGGTTATATTTCAGCTGAAGAACCAGGAGGTGTTATCCTGAACTCTGTGGAAATGCAGATAGTGTCAATGCCTAGGAGTACCTTTTACCAGCTTAGGCTGATACACCAGCTGTGCCCCTATCTAAAGAGGCTGAACCTAGCTTCAGCTACCCATGCACTAGTAACAACCAAACTAGATTACTGTAATGGGCTTTATGTGGGGCTGCCCTTGGAGATGGTCCAGAAACTTCATCTAGTGCAGAATGAGGGCACCTGAATGTTGGTTGAGGCCTGGCAGCTACAGTACGTGATGCTGATTCTGTAGCAGTTGCATTGGTTGCTGATCCATTTCTGGGTCCAATTCAGTGTTGGTTTTGCAGTTTAAAGGCTGCCTAGGCATTCAGATCTGCCTTTGTGACCCTGCGTGTAGATCTGCCATTGAGATCTATTCACTTGGTGAGCACAAGAGACAGTCCCTTTTCTATGGTGGCCTCAGGTTGTGGAAATCCTTCTCTATTGAGCTACATTTTGACCCCAACATTACAACCCTTTAAATGTGCTTTAAAAAGCTTTCAGGACTGGTCACGGAACTGAAACAGCCTTGGTCGCTCTGGTTGATGATTTGAGGAGGGCATTAGATAGGGGAGAATCCACCTTTCTTGTCCTCCTCGATCTCTCAGCGGCTTTTGATACTGTCGACCACAGTATCCTTCTGCTTCGCCTGGAGGGATTGGGAATTGGAGGCACTGTATTACAGTGGTTCCATTCCTTTCTCTCCGACAGGTACCAACAGGTAGCGTTGGGGGAGGAGGTATCAGACCCTTGGCCTCTCAATTGTGGTGTGCCACAGGGCTCTATCCTCTCTCCCATGCTATTTAACATCTATATGAAGCCGCTGGGAGCAATCATCAGGAGATTTGGGCTGCAGTGTCATCAATATGCAGATGACACTCAGCTCTATCTCTCGTTTAAATCTTCACCAGAGTTGGCTGTGGAGACCTTGTCCAACTGCCTGGAATCCGTGAGTGGATGGATGGGAAGGAACAAGCTGAAGTTGAACCCTGATAAAACCGAGGTACTACTTGTGGGGGACAAGAGAAGGTTGGGCGACATTGACCTGAAGTTCAATGGGGTGAGTTTACCCCTAAAGGACCAGGTCCGCAGCCTTGGGGTTGTGCTTGATTCCAGGCTGTCCATGGAGGCTCAGATTTCGGCAGTGAGCCGGGCAGCCTGGTACCAACTACACCTCATACGAAGGCTGCAACCCTACCTTCCTGTTCATCAGCTCCCACTGGTGGTACACGCCCTGATCACCTCTCGTTTGGACTACTGTAATGCGCTCTACATGGGGTTACCCTTGAAAACGGTCCGGAAATTACAACTGATACAAAATGCGGCGGCTCGACTACTTACGAATAGTCGCCGCCGAGATCACATCACACCAGTGTTGTTCGACCTACACTGGCTTCCAGTTGTTTTCCGAGCCCAATTCAAGGTGTTGGTATTGACCTTTAAATCCCTATACGGTTTCGGCCCAGTTTATCTCACGGAGCGCCTTCAACGCCACCAATTATGCCGCCCCACAAGATCAGACACACAGGGCCTTCTCTCAATCCCGCCAACAAAAACAGCCAGATTGGCGGGTACAAGAGAGAGGGCATTCTCAGTGGCGGCCCCCACTCTTTGGAACTCCCTCCCACAAGATCTCCGGCATGCCTCTTCCCTAAATGTATTTCGGAAAGCCTTAAAGACCTGGCTTTTTCAGCAGGCCTTCGGGGTATCCAGGGAGGGTTAATCGATATAATTGTAATGCCTCCTACCCAGTTTTAATATTGTTGTTGTAGATCTATTGTTTTTATTGTATTACTGTATTTTATTAATTGTATTTTAATAATTTTGTAAGTCGCCTAGAGTGGCCATTGGCCAGATAGGCGACGAAGAAATTAAATTTATTATTATTTATTATTCTTCTGTTTTAAATAATTGCTCAGTCTTTAAAATGTTTTTAGTCCTGTGTCTCAATTATTAAAAGGGTAAGTTGCCGTTTAATTAATGTTTTTATTAATCCTTTAGTTTTTATGAGTACTGTGGTCTATCAGGCTCATAATGCAGTTTTCATGATGCTGAGCTGTTTTGTAATTGCTTGGAAATTCTTGTCTTCATTATTTGTATTATACTGTAAGCTGTCTTGTGTGCATTATATCCTAAAAAAAGGTAGCCTTTAAATACATTTATAAATAAATGAACATGTCCTGAAGGACAGTCGAAACAATTTACTCTTTCTACATTGTAACATGCTTGATAATTTGTGAGTGTGCATGTTTTTAAGATAGAATGTTTCTGTTCTAAAATGTTTTTACTGTTCTAACCCAATCCTATGCATGTCTATGCAGAAGAAGTAAGTCCTGTTGTTACAAAAGGCAAGACCCTCAATGTTGGCCTGCCTACCGTGGCCCCCAATTCTCAAGTGCACCGATCAGGAATTGGAGACAAGACCTGTATATTGTGAAAGCGTGCCTTTATTCCTTTGCAAAGGGAGAGAGGGCCAAAGACATGCAAGTCCTGACCTCCCTCCTCTCTATTGGTATAGGTTCCTTAAATACTCTATGTAACCGTTATTTCTTAAGATACAGTGCTCATGTTTCTGACCACGACATCTGACATCTGCTTCCTTATTTTATTTTGGGGTTAGCACAAGACACACAAATGCATGTTATTTTTCCAAGCAAGCTGCTGACTCTTAGACCATATTTCTAGGGGAAAGGTTTATGTATATTTTCCCAGTTACATTAGTGCTTAGCACAGCAAGCTATATTTTTCCAGCATTTACTTAGCATTATTTTTCCCACTGAGGCCTTTTCCAGCTTTGGTTCACAATCCTTCCCCAAGAGCCTTAGACAATCATTGTCTAAGGTCTCTTTACAGTTGTACCAATTGCTCATACAGGTGCTCTTCTTGATTAATCAGCTGTTGATACATTACACGTTGTTGCGCCATGTGATGCTGGTGCATTACTTTGCTCAGGCTTTGCGTTACAAGCGACACAATACAGGGCATGCAAAGCAAAATCAAGAAAACGATACAACCTATTACAAAAAGATGGCGCAGCCAGGGCCAGTTGGGCAACCAATCTGTTAACCAGCTCCAATATAGCCCATTCCAAGTCTGCACTCCCACATGTGCCACCTTCTCTGCATCCTCTATCAATTGGTGGATGATATTGCTTTTATCATCTATTTCCATACAGCACGTGCCTGGTGTAGCATTTAAGGCTGCACACAATCCTCCTATGTGGAGGAAGAGGATGTCCAGTCCCTTCCTATTGTTCATTTCTTCCTTCCGGAGTTGCTGGACTTCCTGAGAGAGTGCCAAGATTTCTTGGCCAGTTGCATTGGTGACTATTTCCACAACTGCTTGTAGCCTAATTATTCCGTTTGTTAGGGATCGTGCCCCCCTGATTCCAACAGAGCTCCAGGTAAGCGGCTCATAGTACTCAACCAAATCCTGTGGGGTCCAATATTTTTGTCCCCACTGCTGACTGCCAGCATGTAATGTATGCCTGGGTTGTCTATACCGAGGGACCAGGATGTGGTTTTTATCCTCTACCTTTTGAAAGGCAGGGATAAGGTATGCCAGGTAGCAAGTCCCTTTCCACCCTGGGGGCAAGGCTGTATAGGCTCTATTGCCGCAAACGAAATAATGGTGAAAAAGGGCTTGCCTACCACCCTGAGGCAAATCCCTTTTCTTCCTCTCTGCACTGGGTCTGGTGCCATTTGGTAGTGAACGACCCCCTGTGTTCACTTGGTACCAGCCGCCCAAGAACAGTGTTGTGAATCTCATGGTAGAATTCTCTGCATATTGGCACCAATGAAATGACTGGTTACCCAATACCCGGTCACACTGTGCATCGTACCAGTCATCTTTCAGCACCCAAGTCCCCGTGGCAAACCAAACGGTGTTGTTTGGGAACCTCCATTTTAAGGAGGTGGTGTTGTCCTTTAGGGTGTGGGTGTTATTTAGACTTCTGCAAAGGCATGCCTGCCATGCCGAGCGATAATTGACATTCCAGGGTGAGTGGAGGCCCAAGGTTTGTCGGGTGCATTGCGTTCCATCATATTCACTCCAAATTATTTCCTGGCCCTCTTTATATGTCAAATGTGTCCTATTCCAACGACCAGTGCAGTTTATCATCAAGGTGGTCATTGGATCTGATTCCCAGGAAAGGGTGTGTTTGCATTGGCTATCCCCTACATACACAGGATTGTCGCTTGGTTCATTTTTCCAACACCAGTTCCCATCCCGAGGGACCACAAACACGAAATGGTCATCTTGCCAAGTGCTGTTTTGTGGATAATCAACCACTATTTCGATGGCTGTTAAGGGTATTGGCCTTAAAGGTATGTGGGGGTGATCAGTGGGCAGGCAGACTCAACACTTGGTTAAGTTGAATTCTTTAGAGATCATTTTGAAGATCTCCAGGACCGCCCCTGCCACACCCAAGACTGCACAGAGTGCGATGCTTATTGCGACATACAGCGCAAATTGACTACACATTACAGTAAAGCGAGTATTATTCAGTCTGTTTTCTGCTTCTTTAACTTCATCTTCAGGCTGAAACCCGGTACGGTTTCCGAGAGCCATTTGTCTTCCGGCGCTTCTTTCCTACCTGCCTCTCCAGGTGGGGAGTCCTTGGTTACTCCCTTCTCGGGTTCCTGCACCTCGATAGGCGCTGAAGTCTTTTTCACTCGGGTGTGGTGGACCCACTTGGCTTTGCCGGCTATTTTTACCGCAGCGTCCGTAGTCAACAGCACCTGGACAGGTGGGCCAAACTCAGGCTGGAGCGGCTCCTTTTTCCACGTCTTGATCCGGACCCAATCCCCCGGCTTGAAGGGGTGGACAGCTGCATCTAGTGGCAGTCTCTGGAACTCCTGGGTATATCTGTAAAGTTTGGAAAGAACAGACTGCAGGGCAATAACATATTCTTTCACGACAGCGTCTCCCACAAGCTGGTTTATTTCACGGGGTTGTGTTTTTAATGCTGCAAGTACAGGCGGTCTCCCAAATAAAACTTCAAATGGGGTTAATTTAGTCTGTTCCCTGGGGGTGCAGCGGAAGATGGTCAGTGCCATAGGTAGAGCGGCCACCCAGTTCTGCCCGGTTTCTTGACAGAGTTTAGTTAAGGTCACCTTCAGGGATCTGTTGGCCCTCTCTACTTGGCCTGCTGATTGTGGTCTCCAAGCGGTATGAAGGCACCACTTGAACCTGAGAGGATGCTGGAGTTGCTGAACTACTTCAGAAATGAAATGGGGACCTCTATCAGAGTCTATGGTTTCAGGGAGAGAATAGCGAGGAAAAATCTCTTTTAACAAGGTTTTAGCCACCACTGCCGCTGTGGCCTGCCTTGTGGGATAAGCTTCTATCCAGCCGGACAACTGGTCCACAATCACTAAAAGGTATTTGTACCCGTTTTTCCTTGGGAGCTCAGAAAAGTCAATTTGGATATGTTGGAAGGGGTAGTATGCCCAAGGGCGTCCTCCCATCGGGGCCAGTACAGATGGTCCCTTTTGATTCACGGTGGCGCATGCGGCGCACTGCACCACGGCTTGGGTGGTTTCGACGTAAAGACCCGGAGCCACTATTTGTCTAATTAGCAAGTCTCCCAAAGCGCTTCCTCCCAAATGAGTGTTTTGGTGTGCCGCCTGCACGACCTGCCTCAGAAGCGGTCGCGGCACTATGGCTTGCCCGGTTGGCAGCCTCCACCACCCATCCTGTGTCTGTGAGGCTCCTTTTGCGACTGCGTCTTCTGTTTTGGTGGGTGAGTATCGGGGCTCCAAAACATTTAGGGGGGACAGTTGCAGGCCAATCATGGGGGTCTTTTCAGAAAGCGCTGCTTCCTTAGCAGCTGTGTCAGCCATATCATTCCCTTCCCTTAAGTTCTTTGCCTTTTCCCTGCCATGGGCGAGGATATGCATTACAGCCACCTGTTTGGGGAGGGTAACTGCTTTCAGAAGTCTTTTGATAATTTCCAAATTCTCTATTGTTTTTCCCACGCTATTTATGAAACCTCTCTCCTTCCATATCATTGCAAAAGCATGGATGGTGTTAAAGGCATATTTAGAGTCTGTATATATGTTCACTCTCTTCCCTTCGAATAGGGAGAGTGCCTTTTCAAGCGTGGTTAACTCGGCTTGTTGCGCCGAATACCCGTTCGGCAACCTTCTGCTGGACAATACTTGGTTTTCTTCTACTACGCCAAATCCTGTTCTCCTGTGACCCTCTATCACTTTGCTGCTGTCATCAATGAAAACTTCGTGGGCTCCTAGGAGCGGCACGTCGGAGAGGTCATCTTGGGGTTTGGTGGCTATTTCTAGGGCGTGTTTGCAATTGTGCAGCAGTTCCCCTGGTTGGGGCATCAGGGTTGCAGGTTTTAATGTGTTGCAGGTACTAAGGGTAATTCCTGCTCTTCCAAGAAGTTGCTGCTCGAACAAGGTCAGCCGACTGGGGCTTAAGACTCTAGTGGCGTCGGCCCCCATTATTTTTCTTAAGTCATGCGGTCCCAGAATTTCAACTGGACTCCCTATCATGATCTTATCGGCCTTCTTAAGCAGGATGGAGGCTGCTGCTAAGATCCTTAGGCAGGCGGGCCATCCCTGGGCTACTGCATCTAATTTTGAAGAATAGTATCCCACTGGCCTCTGCTTTTGCCCCCATTTCTGCGTTAACACCCCGGCTGCTACGCTTTTATTTTCTGAGATATAGAGGCGATATGGTTTATTTCCATCTGGTAATGCAAGCGCGGGTGCCTGAGTTAATAGGGTCTTAAGTGTTTGGAATGCATTTTGCTGCTGTCGGGTCCATCGCCAGGTTTCTTTTAATTGATCCGCCTCCAATGCTTTATAGAGGGGCAACACTATTCTAGCGTACTCAGGGATCCATGGTCTACAAAACCCAAATAGTCCCAAGACTGTGCGCAGCTCTTTCACATTCGTGGGGGGGGGGTTAATTTGCAGATTGCTTCCTTTCGCTCAGGGGATAGCATTCGGCCATGGTGGGATACCTTGTACCCTAGGTACCTGACTTCGTCCTGGCACCACTGTATTTTCTGGTGGCTGGCTTGGTACCCCTTTTCAGCTAAATGATTTAACAAAGAGACTGAGTCTTGTTCACAGGAGAGCCGTTCTGGACTACAGAGCAAAAGATCACCCACATAAACCAAAAGAACAGTGTCCTTTGGTTGGCTATGCCACTCTTCCAAGTCTTTTCGCAGGGCTTTCGTAAACTCGGAAGGGCTCCCCACATATCCTTGGGGTAACACTTGCCAGGTCATTTGAGAAGCTTGGCCAGTTTGGGGGTTCTCCCATGTGAAGGCAAACAAATCTTGGCTCTCATGATGCAGGGGAATACTGAAAAAGGCGTCCTTTAAGTCTATCACAGTGAACACGGTTGCGCTTGCTGGGACACCAGAGAGGAGTTTATGTGGGTTGGGGACTACAGGAACGTCCACTTGGACTTGTTTATTGATCACCCGGAGGTCTTGGAGGAACCGATATTTGCCGGGTTGGCCTGGCTTCTTTATCCCAAAAATCGGGGTATTGTGTGGGGACGTCTCTGCGGACCCTTACGGGACCTCAGAGGTCATCAAGAGGGACCTCCTGGCTGGCTCGCCAGTTAATTTGTTACAAAAGGCAAGACCCTCAATGTTGGCCTGCCTACCGTGGCCCCCAATTCTCAAGTGCACCAATCAGGAATTGGAGACGAGACCTGTATATTGTGAAAGCGTGCCTTTATTCCTTTGCAAAGGGAGAGAGAGCCAAAGACGTGCAAGTCCTGACCTCCCTCCTCTCTATTGGTATAGGTTCCTTAAATACTCTATGTAACTGTTATTTCCTAAGATACAGTGCTCATGTTTCTGACCACGACATCTGACATCTGCTTCCTTATTTTATTTTGGGGTTAGCACAAGACACACAAATGCATGTTATTTTTCCAAGCAAGCTGCTGACTCTTAGACCATATTTCTAGGGGAAAGGTTTATGTATATTTTCCCAGTTACATTAGTGCTTAGCACAGCAAGCTATATTTTTCCAGCATTTACTTAGCATTATTTTTCCCACTGAGGCCTTTTCCAGCCTTGGTTCACACTGTTGTGTTTGAAGGGGAGAGTTCATCTCAGGTAAGTGTGTAAAAGGTTGCAATCCTGGTACAGGAAGGCCTCAATTTCAGGGAATGGCATCAGAACATAAACAAAACCCAGCCCCAGAGGTAACCTAAACCTTTTTTTCAAGGCTGAGAAATTTCACAGTGGCATGATGGAGTTGCTCAGCTACTGCCAGATATTATATTCCTCTAATGGGCCTCCCCAGCTTTTAAATATATTTGTATTCTGCTAAATATCAAAGGTCACTTGAAGCATAAGCTACTCAGTGGAAGCAGCCTCCTTTTATTTTTGCCATTGCATTTGTGATAAATGCACAGTCTTTTAGAGACTGACTCATCTGTGCTCTTTGCTCTGTGGGGATAATTTTAGGGTGGAGCTGGGTGACAATTTTTTTTAAAAAAGCAGGAGAAGCTCTCTGCTCCAGTAACAGCATGTAAATCTTGACACATGGCATGGCACCATCCTGGGTGAGAGCTTACCCAGTCCTGCAAGTGGTACCCACTGAAGTGGATTAAGAAGACGTGTATTATGCATTGAGATTGACGAGACATTACTAAGAGAAGGGAAGGTGAAGACACAGGGCAGCTGCTTTTGAAAGCATCTAGTTTTGCCATTTTTGACTTTTGTCCGAATGAAATAGAAATAGAAATAGAAATTTTGTCTGTACATGTATTGGAGTACAGCAATATTCAGCAAGCCTTTATGGTTTTTAATGGTACAAATGTGTTGTAAGTGTAGGATACAAAAATAATTATCTTTGTTGCTTTCCATGATATTTTTGGGATGCACAACTTCTTCCAAATCTGGCCCTCTTACTTTTAACTGCTTTGAGTTTAAGGCAGCCTGAAGGAACGTTTTGAAAATGGCCTATTGCCTTGATAAAAGTGCTAAAAAAATTATAGCATTTGTAGAAAAAGAGAATATTTTTAAAAATTACTTAAGGAGGAAAGTATGCTGATCTCTTTGATGGGAATTATTAATAAAACATGAAATATAATTATTTTGTTGCTTTTATATATTGTGATTCCCATATGCCAGGATATTTGCTTGAGAGTAAGATTGTGTCTTTCCCATTGATTCTCAGGTAAGTCCCACTGAGTTCTTCCAAGTATACACAGAATTTCAGGCTTAGATTGAAAAAAATTACATATAATGTTTTGAATCCTATACCTAGAAAACACTGTGGACACTCCTGAAGATGTCAGAACAAATTACATCTGCCTTTTTTTTACAGATTGCTTTCTGTTCTGGGGTTGTGTCTTAAAAATAGCCAACTGCCCTGAAGGAGTTGGTAAAACAATCAAATACAAGCAAAGGATTGTCTTGTGTTAAAACAGCTCTATATTATCTGTACCTGAAAAGCATTGTGCACGTAGCACAAAACTCATGCTCATGGGCTCCTATACAAAAAGCCTCACAGATGTGTGTAGAAGGTTTGATGCACATAATCAAGCTTCCTAATTATTTAAAAACTATTTTAAATTATTGTTTCAAGGAAATTATCTCCATTGCCAGATGCAGTATGTCTCTGAAGACCAGTTGCTGGGAATCACAAGCGGGGAGAGTGCTGTTACACTCAGGTCCTGCTTCCAGACTTCCCAAAGGCATCTGGTTGGCCAATCTCAGAAAGGGATGCTGGAGTGCAGCTCAGAAACTGTCTCCCTGCTCTAGATTCTGAACAAGTTGCAGAAACCTGAGTGCAGCTCAGGAGAGAAAAAGAAGGCAAAAACTGTGACCCGTGGGTCAGGATTTTTTCAAAAAAATGAAAAGTATGCAAAGCATCTCAAACTCGCGTCATATGATGCCCGAGATCCGAAAGGGCAGAAAAAGTGTGCGGAACCTGTCTCCCTGCTCTAGATTCTGAACAAGCTGAAGAAACCTGAGTGCAGCTCAGGAGAGAAAAAGAAGGCAAAAACTGTGACCCGGGTCAGGATTTTTTCAAAAAAATGAAAGGTATCCAAAGCGTTTCAAACTCGCGTCATATGATGCCCGAGATCCGAAAGGGCAGAAAAAGTTTGCGGAACCTCTTTCCCTGCTCTAGATTCTGAACAAGCTGCAGAAACCTGAGTGCAGCTCAGGAGAGAAAAAGAAGGCAAAAACTGTGACCCGGGTCAGGATTTTTTCAAAAAAATGAAAGGTATGCCAATCGTTTCAAACTCGCGTCATATGATGCCCGAGATCCGAAAGGGCAGAAAAAGTGTGCAGAACCTCTTTCCCTGCTCTAGATTCTGAACAAGCTGCAGAAACCTGAGTGCAGCTCAGGAGAGAAAAAGAAGGCAAAAACTGACCTGTGGGTCAGGATTTTTTCAAAAAAATGAAAAGTATCCAAAGCGTCTCAAACTCGCGTCATATGATGCCCGAGATCCGAAAGGGCAGAAAAAGTTTGCGGAACCTCTTTCCCTGCTCTAGATTCTGAACAAGCTGCAGAAACCTGAGTGCAGCTCAGGGGAGAAAAAGATGGCAAAAACTGTGACCCGGGTCAGGATTTTTTCAAAAAAATGAACGGTATCCAAAGCGTTTCAAACTCGCGTCATATGATGCCCGAGATCCGAAAGGGCAGAAAAAGTGTGCGGAACCTCTTTCCCTGCTCTAGATTCTGAACAAGCTGCAGAAACCTGAGTGCAGCTCAGGAGAGAAAAAGAAGGCAAAAACTGACCCGCGGGTCAGGATTTTTTCAAAAAAATGAAAAGTGTCCAAAGTGTCTCAAACTCTCGTCAAATGATGCCCGAGATCCGAAAGGGCAGAAAAAGTGTGCAGAACCTGTCTCCCTGCTCTAGATTCTGAACAATCTGCAGAAACCTGAGTGCAGCTCAGGAGAGAAAAAGAAGGGAAAAACTGTGACCCGGGTCAGGATTTTTTCAAAAAAATGAAAAGTGTCCGAAGTGTCTCAAACTTGCATCAAATGATGCCTGAGGTCCGAAAAGGCAGAAAAAGTGTGCGGAACCCTTTGGTGTGATCCATCAAGGCTAGTCTTATGTTCTTATGATAAAACCTAGGTTTTTTTTTTTAAAAAAATAATAATACACCAAATATAATGGCTAAATAAAAGGGGGGAATAAATCAGAAAGGGAAAAATACTACTTAGATGGGCAAATAGCATAATAAAAGAAAACAAAATAACCCTTCATGAGATCAAATAATAAATGAATAGTTAAACAATACAGAAAAGACAGGTCAGAACCACTGCAAAATGGTAATAACACCTCTGGCAGAAGCTCCTCAGACTGTATCAGATGACCCTCTTAAAGTTTCCCTGAATTTCAGGAATATTTTCTCATATAATGGAAGGACGGTGTATCAGAAGGATGCCTCTGGGTGAGCTGTTTCACAGTGGCAGGAGGACACCAAATAAGATTTGAATGAAAATCAGCTTGAGTTGGCATCATTTGGCACCAGTCAGCAGGAACGATAACAATAACGACAGCAGCAACAGGTTTGAGGGAGTGGATCCAGACAGTAACTCCTGTAGGTCCTGGGAAAGTTCTCAATGAAAGCACCCAGACAAGCGAGGGAGCTGAGTTCAGCTGAACACTGCAATTCCGTACACATGCTTAAAGTGGTTGGAGTAAGGCCCACTGAATTCAATGGGACTTATTTCTGAACAGACATACATAGGACTGAGCTATACTTAGCAAAGCAGGTCTGCTGCACTACCTTGTAGACATTTAATAGAGCCAGAACCCTGACATTTTGAGTGGCTTTCGGGTGTGCCCTCTGTCTTTGCCAGGAGCTCAGAGGAGAGCTGAGCTGATGGAGAAGTGACAGAGCTATGGATTCCAGTTCCCCCCTTCAGGAGCCTGGCCTCACAGGCACATTCAGGACCCAGGTCCAGTTCTTCTACCTAGCCTGCAGAGTCCTCTTCTTCAGACTAGGTCTCAGTCCACCTTGAGATCTGCAGGATCCCTGAAGTAGACTCCTGCTGACCCACGGCTATAGTAGCCATTACTGCTTTGGAATCACTTTCCAAAGAGCCTGAAATATAAGAGGTTTAGATGTTTAACTGCATATTGTCAGGATACAGGATTGGGACCCTGAGGTTTCAGAAGATGAGGAAAAGGAGGGGGTCATTTGGCCAGAGCTGTGTGAAGAAGAAGTAGAAGAGGGGGAGGGAATCCCAGAGATAGAACTGTCTGGCGGTGAAGACCTTGAAAGGCCAGCAGACACAGATACTTCCCATGAGCTTCCCACGCCTTCTCCCCCTTCGAGCTCAGAGCAGTTAGAGAAGGAGGGAGGGCAAGGGGGAATCCAACCCCCTCCTGATTCAGGGAAAAGCAAGGAGAAGGAGCCAGATGCTTCAAGTGCCCCCCTGCTTTCCCCCATACCTGAGTCAGAGTCTTCAGAAGGGGAGGGGGCAGTAGCACCCCCTTCACCACGCACAAGACAACAACAAAAGAGGAGGCAAAAGAGGGAGGAGAGGAGGGGTGTGGATGAGAGCACTTTGAGGCGGAGTGAGAGAATTCGCGCCAGATTGCCCCCTTCTTAAGGGACAGGGGAACTAGTGGTTCCTTGTTCTGTCAACTCTCTTTTGCAAGTCGCAGGTTATGTTTTGTAGTGAAACTTCATGAGAAGGCGTAATCTTTGTCTGGATATTACTTTAATAAAAACTGAATTGCTTTCACCATCTGGTCTGGTTCCTGAGTCCCAACCTGGATATGACACATATAGAGAGGATTGTATTCAACTAAGTCCTACTCAGAGTAGATCCATTAAAATTAACGAACCTAAGTTAGTCATGTCTATTAACTTCAGTGGGTCTATTCTAAGTAGTACTAGCATTGAGTATCATTCAGAGCTTTTGATTCTGCCTAGGAAGCCAAGTTAGCTTTATTCTATCTAAGGCTTTTTTCTTTGGCTTAGAGATAATGTGTGTTCCAACCAGAGCTTGGAAAAGTTACTTTTTTAAACTACAACTCCCATCAGCCCCAGTCAGCATGGCCACTGAGTGGGCTGATGGGAGTTGTAGTTCAAAAAAGTAACTTTTCCAAGCTCTGGTTCCTACTGCTTTTGCTCTTAGAATATCTGCCTTTACCCACAGAGTCATTTGTGATGTAACCATGAATGTTTGGCATAGGACATTTCCAAGGGTCAATCAAGGTCTGGCCTTACATGAACACACTAAACATGTCATTTCTTTTTGTCATATCATATCAAAGTAGTTTTTGTCTCTTTGTATCTCAACATGGGCCCAAGCCACAGTAGTCCCATCGAAACCTAAATACTAGTTTTTCAATCTCTTCCCTCCATTTTCAACTGCTCATTCTGCTCAAATTCAAATATCCTGCCCATCTTCAAATTCAAATCAACCAATTAAGAGTTTGCCCACCAAAAAAACCCAAATCATTACTTGCATGTGTGTGTGTGTGTGAGTGCTGAGTAACTCCATATATGACTGTGCTAGTGGGCTTTCTTTTGCCCCTTAGAAATGAAACTGAATGAGTCACTATGATACTTAAAGCTGAAGCTATGTTTATTAAAGGTCTATGATACAATTGAGGAATTTATGCAGGTTTAAAAATAATATCATGAGTAATGCTGCAGGTGAGTAAGCCATTGTAAAGCTCCCCATCACCATCTGGGATGAAGAAAAGTAACTATTCGTCTGTAGGCATCAGGATGCTCTCTGCAGCTTCGAGATCGAATGTACCTCTGTGATGTGGGACGAGCTCCTACTCCATGACATAAGTAATAATAAGGATGCCTTGTTGAACCATGTAGCTCTTGGGGGTTCTGACACAAAGATGGCAAGATCTGTGATGTTTTGAGAACCCTCCCAGAGTAGGCTGTGCCAGGATATTGGTGGGTTGGAGAAGCCCATAACATCCATATGAGTGATGTCACAAAATATGTGTTCTTCAGTATAAGGTTTTTTACCCAGATATGCTCTTGGTAGAGAATAGCCCAGTAATCCCAGTGCATGACAGGCAAGTAGTTAAACAGGCTGATGATGGCTGTCTCCATTCTTGCCGGCTTTGGTGGCCCACTTATCTGTTGGGAAAGCAGTGCCACTGCCCACAAGTTCTTCAGGACGTTGTCATTGTTGGACTTGTTGGCTTGAATGCTCACTGCCAGGTTAGGAAAGGAGCCACTGCCATCCAGATTCAGCATAGGATGCTGTGCAATATTTCCACATTGAGTGTGGAAAATGCTGTCACTGTGACCATTGAGATCGCCAACTACTGTGGTGGTCTGGTCATCATTGATGTATAAGCTGCTTATGCTCAGTCCAGTGGCAAAGTAGTGATAGGCATGATTTTCCTAGTTAGCTGCCTTGGCATAGGTAAATTTGCGATTTCCTCCCTTGTCCTTCCATCAAGTGACATACTGAGGGGTGGATTTCCTGCTTGGTTGATGTAGTTTCCTGGCTTGGTCAGCTTGCAGCCCTTGTGAGGTGGAAACTGGCACATGTAGATCCACTTGTCACTGACACTGAGGTTCTCATGGTCCCAAGACTCGAGCATGAAAAAGGTCTTGACAATTTTTTGGTAATGGTGGGCTAGATGGTCCTTTGCAGGGATTGAACCCGTCCCAGTTTTCATTAAGACAGAATTTCATGAAGATTGGTGAAGAAAATTAAGTCCACTTAATTAAAATGTGTTATAATTTATATATGTTTGGCTTGAGTTATAGGCCTATAAAAAGGTAGGTGGTATATTTTTAATGCTTTCCTCATTTATTTATAAAGCATGTTTGGGGAGCTATAACAGTTTGACAGCAAGATCTGGGACAGTGCATCAAATGGGATAAGTTCTGTTGCCACAAGTAAGAACTTCTGGTGAAGGACACAGTAATTGTACCTCTAAACGAGGCTCCATCCTCCAATGCCCTGAGGACCGGGGGCAATTAAGCATTCAGCTCAGGGAAGCTGCATATGACATCTGACCTAACTAACAGCTGTATGGTAACTCCATCTATAAATGTGGGGTTCAGGCTGCATAAGCAAATTCTGGCAGTAGCAAAGGGATGGGTGAGAGTGTAGAATAAGGACTGAGCTGTGAATAGTGGTGCAGTTTGGTAGTTTTACACTCTGGATGTAATGGTCTTATTTGGGGGGGTGTCGTTATATGGTAATGTGCATTACTTCAGAATATGGTAAGGCAGCTTTGCTGCATTTGAGTCTCCTCCTGCTCATTCTGTCGAGTGGGTCCTGGAGTTCTGCTCCAAAAGCCCTTACAGCACTACTAGGTATGGATCAGGAATTCCTTTGGTGAAATGTCACCTCTGTGGTGAACTCACTAAATGGCCTTAAGGCACGGACAGACAGACCATGGAGCAGGATTTGGTGGTAGATTTCCACATGATTTTCAGTAGATCGGGAAGGGTTTCTGATTCCCAGCTGTTTGACGGTAGTGAAAACAAAATGGCTTCCCCCCACTAAATTAGGCTGCTGAAATTAAGAAAGTTAACCAATAGTGGCTTTTTGTGTGGAACAAAGATGAGCAACAGTTCTGGTGTTGAAAACGAATTCCTAGGCTCAGAATGTGCTCAGATCCACCCTGCCTCATTGTATTGTTTGTTTGTTTATTTGTTATTACATTTATATCTCGCCTTTCCTCCAAGGAGCTCAAGGTGGTGTACAAACGTGGTTCTCCCCCTCCTGATTTTATCCTCACAGCAACCCTGTGAGGTAGGATAGGCTGAGAGGCTGTGACTGGCCCAAGGTCACCCAGTGAGCTTCATGGCCAAGCAGGGATTTGAGTCCTGGTCTCCAAGGTCTTAGTCTGACACTCTTACCACTACACCACACTGGCTTTTTAAAAATGTCATTTGCAGCTGGCTCTCATTAGTAGATCCTGGGGTTCCAGTAAAAAACAAAGATCCAAGGCCTGCCCAGACCTTCTTAAGGAACCCACTTTATTTCAGCCTCTGTACCCATCACCAATATGGTGATAATACTACTGATTATAAAGCCTTGTTGTGATGTTAAGTGTGTTAAGCACTAATTGCTAAGTATTATTGAGAGAACTGGAAGGAGCAATGGTATATATAGGCAGTGGAATTCAACACTCCAGAGAGGGGAGTGAGGTGACCTGGAGGGCAGACCTGACCTAAATCACTGCAATACATTAAAATTAGCTGAGTAGTTATCACTGATGATGTTGATCTCTGCAGCAGCTGATGGAAGAGTTTAATTGTAAATTAACATCACATACTGATTGCCAGCTATGGGAAGATGCTTCATGCAATTTCAGTCATCATCATCTCACCTATTTGAAAATAAATAGCACTTCAGTGGATAGGCTTTGAAAAAGCAAAACCGCACATTTCATCTCAATCCATAGTGGTCCAGTCTAGTAGCTATGGTGCATATTGCAGGCACTGGATCTCTGTGTGTGCAGAAGTTGCTCCCATTCATTTCAATGTAGAATGCTTTCTAATGAAAGCCTGATCTATATAAACAGAAGAGCATGTTGTAGACGTTTTTCTGGAATGTCCAGGAACAGTAGCATTGGGAGGGTGGCGTGTTTGAATGCTCCTCCATGGACACTTTGAATGTCCCATTGTTGGTACAACTATAGCATCTGTTGCTCTGTTTTTCAAATAAATGTACTACTGATAAATGATAATGGAGTTATGCTAGGGTTGACAGGGGTATTTCTAATCCTTAATCTATCATTTTAAAAAAATAATGAATGTGCCCTTACATTTCCTGATTATTCCACTTCATGCTGCCCCTTATCTAGAATTTATCCCACTCACCATCCTGATGTTTTCGATGTCTGTTCAGTAATTTTATCCCTTGCAAAATGTCAGAAAGGAAATGTCTCTGGAAAGCACAAAGGTTTTGAGTTTCATTTGCCTGATAGGGTTAGCAGCGAAAGGTTAATGGTTTCTCTCACACTGTTATGCCAGCTAATGCACCATAATGTCAACCTAGAGACCAAGCTAATCCTGGTGGTAGGTGCTAATTGTTATCTTCAAAAGAGAGGAAGACATCTGCTTAGATTTCCCTTTTCAGCTGTCCTGATTAATAACATCTGATCAGAGGCATGTGATACAACCATGTTTTTGCTGCTGTTTGTCCACAGCTTATGGTTTAGCTGGTGGATGGGGAGATCATTCTATATTGGTTTGTGTTAGTTTCACATTTCTTCATTCGTAAGTCAATTTCGTACCATTGCGACATTAATCTGTGAATGTTTTTTTAAAAATCTGCATGAAAACCAACATTTAAATGCATATTTTATCTATATAAAATGTATTTTATCTCAATGTATGTATTTTCAATCACATTTTTATCCTAAAATACACATTTTTAACGTATTTTGGAGAAGTGCAAAATCAAAAGGATAATTACATTCTGATCTTCATGCTAATCTGAAAGGTGTGGACTGAACTGGAATTCAGAGAAATGTAATTCTCCAAGTGTTCCTAGCCTGGGGCTTTGTCTACATGGAGAAATGTACTTATTTAGCTGATACATAGGATTGTTTGCTTGATGGATAGTCTAGTGAAATATTTGTGGGTTAGGCTGCAATCCAAGCTCCTTTGTGTCAGGCTGGGGTGGTCACTGTGCAAGCACAGAACTCCCTTTTCTATCTGTCAAATGTGTGAGCAAACAGAAGTGCTGGTAGAGGGATCTTCACTGTTGACATCCCACAGAAAGCCCTGGAACAGGGCATTCTGGGGAGTGGGAGTGGTTGAGCTGGCCCAGGATCCCAAGCCGTGCTCGCTGCTATCACATGATGGCACTGAGCCCAGTTTGGGCCTGATCAGTTGGTGCAGCAATTCGCCGGCCCCCTGCTTTCCACCCCAGCCTGTGTAGTGGCAGGACTGTGGAGGTTACCCTGCCTCCTTATTAAGCCCTGCTGCTTCTTGGCTGGAGTTTGCACTGCACCAGCACCAATAACGTTTGTAGACTTATTTGCAAGGCTGTGCAAGATCTGCTCATATATGTAGCAATAGATTCCCTGCATTGGCAGGAGGTTGGACTAGATAATCTTTGAGATCCCTTACAAGTCTATGATTCTATGTGCTTATGTTTAGGTATTTGCATCAATATTTATTTATTGCATTTATATCCCACCTTTCTTCAGTGAAACATGACGTACCCTACACGAGTGACTCAGGGCTAGCCCAAGATATTTTGCTGCCTGAGAGAAAGGACAAGATGGTTCTTTCTCCCACTCCATGTATAAAAGCTGACCAGAATCACAACTGAATCTTTCTTCAACATGAATGATGGGACAGCATCCCCTGCTGTACCATCAGACAGCAGGATAGCTCAGGGGGCACACAGCAGGGCACATAGTGCATACAGCATTGTGTTCCTACACCGTCTTCCTGCTCCATGCCCCACAGCATCTGCTGCTTAAGGCAGCAGTCTCACTGTGAAATGGTCAGGTGACTGCATGATGTGGCTTCAGAATATAGCCTCCTATGGGCTATGTGCCAGGATCTGTTCTCTCCCACCCGAGCTAAAACAGCTGAACAGGAGTCTTGTGTGATATATCAATTATTGAGTGGGGAATTAAATGTTTCAATTCTTTCCCACACAAGAAAATTAATATAGTGGGGGGAAAGGTAGTCTAGAAACATCTCTTCAATGGCCAGGGAGGAGGGCACCACATTGGCTACCGCCGGCCTAACTGGACTCACCAGGTTATTGTATGAATTAAAAGGGTTGGGGAAAAAACCATATAGGCCACTTGATTTCCTTGTATGAAGGCTGGTATAAATTATTATTGTTGTTGTTATTATTACATTACTAATAAGTGGGGACTTTTTATTCATCTGTTTATTTACCCAGGCTGGTTAGAGAACTAGTGGATACTTACTGAAAATCCCTGTTGTCCAATATACACAAGGATGACCAGATCTAGCAGAGGCCAAATCTTCTGTACCTGCTTTATCAGTGATGCAGGAACAGTAGTGTAGTGGCACATTCAGAAGTGCAGGATCCCTTCATGATAGTCAGAGTCACACCCACTCCCCCTTTGTTTGCTGCTGAGTTGAGAATGAGATCCTTGTAAATGCCTTCTTCCACAACAACAGAATCCTTACAAGCCATAAGAATGAAAGGGGAGAGCGTCAGCTACTGATAAGAGTCTTCTCAGTGGCTAATACACTCCCCTTTCATGCTGATTGGCTCATAGGATGCTGGAGACATAGGGACCCTGCTCCCAAAAAAGTAAGGGGTCTAAGAGCCCCTGAGACCCCAGACAACTACACCCCTGTGCAGAATTAGTGTTTCCCACCTCTCTGCAGCAGCTTGATATGATATGCTGCATTTCCTAAAATGTCCTCTTCTGTGCAACTATTCAAGGCAGGGCTGGTCCTGGATGTTTCTCTGCCTGAGGAGCAGTGGCAATTGGTGCCCTGGTGCATCGCACCCAACATGATTCTTTGGGCACCTGGGGCAGAATATCCTACAAGTGCCTCTTCTGCTCCTTGGGAGTAGAAATACAACAATAATCAATTAAGATACCTAGGAATTTGCTGCTCTTTTGTGACCCCCCCAAAGTAGCTGCCTGAGGCACTATGCTTGATAATAGCCACCCCCCATATAAGGTTACCCTGGCTGCAACTAGATGAACCTAGAGCTGTGAAACAGCAGTTGTACTTGCAGGACATTGTATTCAATCAAACAAAAAACAAAACAAAAAAATAGACCTGCAAAGCGTGATCTTAAAACTCCCTCTAAATGTTCTCTTGTGAACACATTTGCTGGTACTTTCATGGTAGCAGCAAGAGAACATCTACAGTCTTTAACCATGTGGGTTGCTAGAACATCATAGTTAGAGACTGTATAGGCGAGGGTAGCCAACATGGTGCCTTCCAGATGTTGGTGGACTATAGCTCCCATGATCCCTGACCATAGGGCATGCTAGCTACGGCTGGTGGGAGTTGTAGTCCAACAATATCTGGGGGGCACCATGTTGGCTACCCCCAATGGAGGGTATGTGCCATTGCCTGCATGGCTGCCGACTATGATATCACAGTGATCCACATGGGTATGGTTGCCAATTGATCAGAACAAAATGGTCTGTTCTGTTCTGGTACCCTTAAAAAATGGTCTGGCCTGTTCTGGTACCTTTAAAAAAAAATTTATTCCATACTATTTAAATTATACAACAATGGGAACAGAGGAGCGAGGGATAGAATGAAAGGCAAAGGGAGCAAGAAAGGAAATGTTAGCCTCTCAATATGCATATGTTGAGGAGTTAGCAGTATCCTAGGGTCACCAAGCATAAGTTTCAGCAAACACAGACAAGATAACAACATGTGTGTCTTCCTTGTGTTCTTGCCTGTAAGATGCAAGTTAATAGAAGGACAAATAATGTAACTGTTATCCAGTATTGAACTTATCCTTCCTATGTTGTAGTATTAACTGTTCTGCCACCAGCAAATAACAGAAGATCCATTGCTCTTGACATGGAGAATGATTCCATATGGAAGGTATCCTGTCACAATACACACATCTGTAAATCATAAAGAAGTTTCTAGGACTAGGCTGAAGATCACCAGGACCTCTGCCTAGAAAGGGGGCATTGCAAAACACATCCATATCAAGCAGATATGTTAAACACCCACATCACCAGCAATTAGAGTTGAGAGATATATGTCCATTTTTTGTTGAAGTAGCCACATTTTCAGATCTAAGAAAGATCTTTTAATAGAGGTAAGCTCCACTTTCCATTGCTCTGGTGCCTTTAACAGCACTTTGATCCAGTAGACAAAGCTTTTCATGGCACAGAGATGAGCATTATCATCTGCTAATGTCTATAGATCAAGCTTTGTTAAAGCTGCCCAAGAGCAGAGTCCAGTAGAAATGCTGGCAACATACACAGAGCTTTCTTGTATCAGGATGGGAACGTCTGCACAATAAACAGCAGCCACAGTAGTAGGAGAATGGTTATAGGGGCCTGTGACTAAGACTTAAAAGTTGTGAAGAACTATGATCCAAGCAGTCTCAAAAGGTAAGGAAGATTATTGTAGAAGATGCCAAAAATCTGAGCACTTTCCAGGAGTGCTGGAAACTACAGCATAATGTAGATGACTTTTCAAAACACATTGTGCTGTAAAATCAGGTGCACTTCAATTCCCATTGCTAAGCATTACATCACTGTTAAAATCTCATGGGAGCTGAATAAGGAAAACACTAATTTAATCCCATGGCAAATAGTGCAAGAAGCAGAGTGCTTTGTTTACTTGTACTGTAATATATGCAGCCTGATCCTATGTAGAGTTAAGTGTGCCTAAGCCTATTGAATCAATGGGCTTAGGTGCACCTAGCTCGGGATAGGTTTGCACCTTTAGAGTTTGGCTAAAGCAAGGATAGGGAACATACGGTCCTCTAGATATTGCTAGACCACAACTAGGGATGGAAAGATATGTCTGTTTCAGTTCTCTCAGTTTCTCATTTTTCCAGTGTTAAACTCAGTTCTCTACATTTCTGCAGCAATCTGCACATTTTTTTATATAAAAAAATATATCATGACGATTCACCATTTTAGTGCAAATTTTTCCAAATAAACAATTTTTGTAGGCAATTTTGTCAAAGGTACACATTTTTGTAAGCCATTTCTTATCATTTCATGATTTTTGCATGTTATTTTCACTCACATATTCATTTTTTATGCACATTTCCCCCTAATATATGCATTTTTATAAATGTTTAGTTGGCGAACTGCACCCCCAAATTCTAATAAATGTAAATTTCGAACGATGGCTCATATTGTCTTGGAAATTGTGAATTTGATAAACTCTGCTTGAAATGCAAACTGAATAGGAATTCTCACCCATGCCTAACCACAATCTCCATCTTTCAGGACCACTGGACATGTGGGCTGGGGTCCAACAACATCTGCAAGGAAAATGTTCCCCTGGGCTGGGTTAAAGAAAGGAACTTTAAAGGGAGGCTCCAGTGTGAAACTGCTGACATGAATCAAAGGTAATAAATTCTATCTGGGCATGAATACAGACAATATTTTCCTGTTCTACAACGGAGTTAATTAACTTAGCAGTGCTTAGATTATTGTGTTATCACTGGTTACTGGTGTTTTGAATAGTCCCTGTGGTTATTTTGCATATATTTATGCTGGAATTGAATTGTCATAGACAATTCACAGAATTGCCTGTAGTTCTTGCATTTGTTGCAATTTGATCCCATTGTCTACATCTCCGCAATGGACACTTCATGTGTCTGACAAAGTGGAAGTAGACAAGAAAAGCTCATGCCATAATGAAATTGTTAGTTTTTAAAGGTGTCACAAGACTCTCAATTATCTATCAGGATAGCCTCTTAAATAGTGTTTGAATCCTGACAGCGTCAGGGAAGGGCAATGGATTTTTCCTCTATTACAAAAAAATTCTGAGAAGTAGCAGGGATGGGAAGAGAAAGTACTTTTACATAGCTATAATTAATCATTAGGAAAGTGATAGACAATTAGATTCTAGCGGACAATATATGCTATGAGTACTTCATCAATGTGCTAAATCCGAATGCTTTTCCTTTATGACAGATACAGTTTCTGTTTACAGAAAAATGTACACCCACTGTTGGATATTTTTTGCACTAACAGTGAAAACCTCACATTCTGCCATGTGCTAACACCAGAGATATTAGATAAACACACCATGAACCTGATACAAGCATAGTGGCTAAGCGTATGAGTAGTGAGTTACTCAAAATCTCATGAGACACAAAGTCACCAGACTGCTTTAGTCAAGCCACCATTCTCTCAGCTTCAGTGCCCTTCCCCCAACCTGTAATTATACTAACCTATCTTACAGGGCTGTTGTAATGATTACAGTGTAAAGTGCTTTGAATGCTCTAAAGCAGAAGTTCCCAAACTGTGGTCCATGGATCGCCAGTGGTCTGTGAACTTCATTCAGGTGGTCCACAGCACATTAAATATTAAAATTGTACAATTTAAATTGTATTTTATTGCTTCTTTTATTTTTTATGTTGCATTTTATTGTGTCACAATTTGAATTCTATGGAATGCAAACTCTAATGCAATAACATGCAATATAAGAAGTAAAGGAAATAATAAAAATACAATTAAAAATCATTCAGCACCTAGCACAATTGCTGCAACAGGCAGAACAATCATCAGGTGGCCCTCAGCAATCTTCAAGTGGTTCATGGGAAAAGAGTCTGGGAACCACTGCTCTAAAGTACTATAGAAGTGCTAAGTATTATTATACAGCCACGAGAGTGGCTGTATACTATAGTCAGCAGGGCTTTTTCACGTTCTACCATGTTAAATGAAAATACCCCCCCACTCCTTTCTGGTGCTTTGTATAGTCCCAATTCAAAACAAACACTTGCAAGTCTTATACTGTTGGATTCAGAATCACTTGCTCTACAACTCTGGAAGTTTTCTTGGTGATACACAACCCCCCCATGGAGAATCCACAGGTTAAAGTGAAAAACGGGAAGAAAAAAAACTAGAAGCCGTTTGGACTTTTTTTTCTTGAAATTGACATAATCTGTTGTCCTTGATTACAACTCAGAGATGACTCTAAGGTATCCCTAATCAATTGCCCGAGCTTGCCCCAAACACAGTACTTCATCTGACATAGGTTTAAATTAAAAAATCGTTATGGTTTATTTTTAATTAATTTTTTAAAAAATGCCTTGTCGTGGACTATAACGTACCGCATGCGCAGTCGAAGGCAGTTTCCCTCCCCCTTCTAAGTGGAGAGCCAGACCACGTGGAGGGCAAGGATGAAGGCAGCAGCATGGAGGTGAAGAGCTGTGGAGGTGAGTGATAATGTCTGTGTGTGTCTGTGTGTGTTTTACTGTTTCTCTGTGGCACGGACACTCCCCTGAGAGCAGAGCTTGGAAAAGTTACTTTTTTGAACTACAACTCCCATCAGCCCCAGCCAGCATGGAGACTGGAATGGGCTGATGGGAGCTGTAGTTCAAAAAAGTAACTTTTCCAAGCTCTGCCTGAGAGGCAGCCAACTGAGGAAGGGGACAGACGAGGGAAGGAGGTGGAATGAGCAAGGTCCTCTCTCTCTCTGTTTCTCTCTCTCTCTGGCCCCTCAGCCAACACGTGCTAGTGAAGTGGTGAAACTTGCTTTGTAGGAGTTGCTGTGTGAAAGTGTTTCTCTGCCCACTACTTTCAAGGAGTGCTGTGCATATCCGACCTGTTATGGATTTGGTCAGCTGTTTCTTTTCCCCCTCCAGAAATCTGAGCTGTCCTGCCTGATGGTATTCTGAGGCTTTTAAAAAATATATAATGTATATGCTGTTTTTTAAAAAAGGTTTTGGCCACTGGTGATTAGATCATGTTAAAAAGAAAATAGAAGCCATAAAATGCAACATTACATCTAGGCAATAAATAGAAACATAAGAATAAATCAGAAGATATCTTGGTGAAATTGTAAAAGCCGGTGTCATTCATATTATTTATACAGCCACGAGAGTGGCTGTATACTATAGTCAGTAGGGATTTTTCGCATTCTTTATACAGCCACGAGAGTGGCTGTATACTATAGTCTATATATGGGGTTTTTAATCTTTTTTCTAATGCTACTATTATGCAGTACTGTCACCTCTTTCCCCTCCCTTTTTTTGGTGCTGGTACCTGTAGCACTTTTTTTATACAGCCACGAGAGTGGCTGTATCAAGGAATGAATAGTGGCACCTCATTTTTAGCAAACAAACAAAAAGCTGTGTGTGTATATAACACATACAGATATTATATAGCCACGAGAGTGGCTGTATACCATAGTCAGCAGGGATTTTTCACGTTCTACCATGTTAATATAAACTGCTGACTATAGTATACAGCCACTCTTGTGGCTGTATAAAATAGGACAGAATTGTCAACCTCAGATACATCTCCATTCTTCACAGTTCTGTCCTTACTTCACCTAATGGGAATGTTAATAGAGATTATATGCTGGATGAATGTTTTTTGCCATAAATTTTGAGAAATGTCTTTTTCCATTACATCCTGTCAAAAATAATGTGTTTATTCTACATGATCATAGGATGTCACAGCTCTAATAAAATCAACAAAGATTTTTGTGGTACTAAAGGCACCAACGAGAGCCAGTGTGGTGTAGTGGTTAAGGTGTTGGACTACAACCTGGGAGACCAGTGCTCAAATCCCCACTCAGCCATGAAGCTCACTGCGTGACCTTGAGCCAGTCAAGGACCTTGAGCCGGAGGAAAGCAATGATAAACCACCTCTGAATACCACTTGCCATGAAAACCATATTCATAGGGTCGCCCGTAAGTCGGAATAGACTTGAAAGGCAGTCCATTTAATTCAAAAGGCACCAACACACTTACTGTGGTAGAAACCTTTTTCTAGGAAAGAGCCAGTGTCATTACAATGAGTTGCTGAAAACACATTTATTAGCACTACAAAAGACTTTAGTCCTGTGCTTGCTCTCAAGAGTAACCTCCACAGACCTCACTGGGGTTTACTGACTTGAATAAGATGAATAGAATGGTGCTAGTAACCAGCAGTGCTTCAAAAGTTCATTTTAAAAAGGGACAGAACCGTTCACTTCAAGTTCATCCAAATGTACCTTTAGTTCATAATAATTTATCCCTGCCACACAGGGGGTTAAAGTCATAAGACTGTTCTCCCAGTGCTAACCCTAAACCATACAAAGAACTCAAGTGAACAGTAAAAAGAAAAGAAACCACACATTTGGGAAATGTGATAATATATATTTTTAATTACAACATATTTAAAATGAACATCTCTAATTGTATAAATGTAATGGTTACAGTGCTGGATGCATGTGTTCAACCTGCTATATGGGCATGGTCTATTCAAAACATAAAGCACACCTAGAAATTTGCATATTATCCAACAATTGTTTTTGGAGGTTTTTAATGTAAATTGTACAAAGTGTTGCTGTACTTCACATATTCAGACTCTTTTCAGATTTAAGAATGTCAGAACTCACAGTTGCTTCTTAAGTGTATAATCTGTCATAGCGAGCCCTATGACTGCCATTCACAGATTAAAGCAGAAGAGGTAGTAACTGCTGATACTTTGCAAAGTAATATAGATTGCAAGATGTACAATGTTTAAAGAAAGGGTGTCAAGCATATTTCTTTGTGTATCCCCTGTAGAGTATAGGAAACATAGGAAGCTGCTTTATACCAAGTCAGACCATTGGTCAATCTACCTCAGTACTGACTGACAACGTTTCAGATAAGGAACTCTCCCAGCCCTAATTGGAGATACTGGGTATTGAATATGGGGACTTTTGCATGCAAAGCATGTTCTCTGCCACTAAGCCATGGCCCTCTTGTAAAAGTAAAGGCATTCTTGATGGTATTATAACATTTAAAATACCCGGCTGAACTATTTCTGTTACTGCTGGTGCTAACTTGCACAGGATTCCATCTCTTACCTCTCGGATTAAAAAGCAGGGAAATTCACTAATAGGCAAAAAACCTTGCGGTTTAAGAACGTACCTATAGCCCACAGCTATTTCTATCAAACTTTAAAAAGCAGGGAAATTGGGCAGCTATAGTGAATGCACCAGGGGAGCAGGAGACCTGAACTCCTCTCTGAGATATATGCTCAGAGGCACATGTTACCAAATTCTTCCAAGCTACACAGGAAGTGGATTGGACTGTGAAAGACCAACCCAAATGGTGTTTGCATTTTGAAGGGCAGTACAATATCTCAGAGAGGAGTTCAGGTCTCCTGCTCCCCTGGTGCATTCACTATAGCTGCCCAATTTCCCTGCTTTTTAAAGTTTGATAGAATTAGCTGTGGGCTATAGGTACATTCTTAAACCGCAAGGTTTTTTGCCTATTAGTGAATTATCTATTAGTATTCTAAGAACTGGTATAGCATATCCCATTGGGTTTAATGGGACAGACTCCCAAGCGGGCAAGCACATATACAGTGCCTTGCAAAAGTAATCAGACCCCGACCAATGCTATCATAATATTGAATTACAGTTTGTATATTGTAATTTTGTTCTGTATGCTATTTTATTTTGAAACACTGAAACTCCAAATCCATTATTGTACGGTGACATTGGTTTTATGTTGGGCAATGTTTGTAAGAAACAAAAAACTGAAACATGTTGCTTGCATAAATATTCAACCCCTGTGCTGTGGAAGCTCCCAGTTTACACAGAGGAAAGAAATTGCCCTGTCAAGGACACAGTTACCTTACCATTGGCCTGCACCTGTGACCCATTAAAGTTGCTGTCACATTGTCAGGATAAAACCCCCACTGTTGAAGGATCATTGGTCAGGCTGTGGATCTGAAGGAAAATGAAGACCAAAGAGCATTTTACAGAAGTGGGAGATAATGTAATACAAACACACAGATTAGGAAAAGGGTACAAAATAATATCCAAGTGTTTGGATATCCCAGTGAGCACAGTTGGATCAATAATCAGGAAGTGGAAGCTGCATCACAGCACCCGGGCACAGCCAGGAAAAAAGCCATCCCTCAAAACTCAATGCTCGAACAAGGAGACTTGTGAGAGAAGCCACAGAGTGGCCAACGATCACTTTGAAGGAGCTACAGAGTTCAGTGGCTGGGAGTGGTGTAATGGTGCACCAGTCAACCATATCAAGAGCTCTGCATAACACTGACCTGTATGGGAGGGTGGCAAGAAGGAAGCCATTACTCAAAAAATACCATCTGAAATTTGCCAGAAAGCATGAGAGTGCCCCAGCTGCAAAGGTTTTGTGGTCAGATGAGACAAAGATAGAGTTTTTTGGCCAAAACTCAAAGCGCTATGTGTGGCGCAAACCTATCACTGCCCATGCCTCAATACATACCATCCCTAAAGTGAAGTATGGTGGTCGTAGCATCATGCTGTGGGGATGCTTCTCATCAGCAGGGACTGGGCATCTTGTTAAAATTGAAGGAAGAATGGATGGAGCAAAATACAGGGAAATACTGCAAGAGAACCTGCTTCAGTCCACTCAAAATTCACTTTTCAGCAGGACAATGATCCCAAGCACAAGGCCAAAGCAACAGTGGGAGTGGCTCAAGAACAAAAAGGTGAATGTCCTACAGTGGCCCAGTCAAAGTCCTGATCTCAATCCCATTGAGAATATGTGGCGCTCTTTGAAAACTGCAGTCCAGAAGTGATGTCCAACCAACCTGAATGACCTGGAGTGAACCTGCCAAGAATAATGGGCCAAAATCCCACCAACACTGTGCAAAGCTGATACATACCTACCCCAAAAGACTTAAAGCTGTTATTGCAGTGAAAGGTGGCTCTACCAAATATGATGTGTGTGGGTTGACTACTTATGAAAGCAACATGTTTCAGTTTTTTATGTTTCTTACACACATTTCCCAACATAAAACCAATGTCACCTTACAATAATTGATTTTGAGTTTGTGTTTCAAAATAAAATATCATACAGGATGAAATTACAATGTACCATTTGCAATTCTGTAATATGAGAGCATTGGTCAGGGGTCTGATTACTTTTGCAAGGCACTGTAGATTGCAGGCTAAAAGAATTCCAATTTAGGAAAGTCCCCAGTTCAAGGCTTATTCCGGCCATGAACTCATTTAAATGGCTCTAAGCAGCCCATTTTTTTCTCAGCCTATGAGGGGATAAAGCAGCCTATCTTCAGCACTGTTGTAAGGGAGCAGGAATGGAGAAGCTGTGACCCATGAGAAGTTGTTGGATTCCAACTCCCACCAGCTTCAGCCACCATGGCCAATGGTCAGGGATGGTGGGAGTTGCAGCCCGGCAACACCTGAAAGAGAGCCACAGGTGCTCCACCCTATTGCAAGGCTCACAACAAGACGGCAACAGCAACACACCCAGTCTTGTGGCACCTTAAAAAGGAACATATTTGCTATGACTTAACCCAGCCTTTCCCAACCAGTGTGCCTCCAGATGTTGTTGGACCACAATTCCCATCTTTCCTGACCGTTGGCAATGCCGGCTGAGGCTGATGGGAGTTGTGGTCCAACAACATCTGGAGGCACACTGGTTGGGAAAGGCTGGTCTAAGCCTTTGTGGGCTGGACTGCAGTCCATTCCATCAGAGGCAAGCTAAGGCGACGTACACTCTAAAGCACTACTGGAAATCCAAAGTATCACTATGATGGCTATGCATTGTCGTGGTTTTGGAAACAGCTCCGGAGGATGGAAACCTGGCCAGCTGGTACCCTGCGCCGCTCCACGTCCTCTCCCGCCCCGTGGAAGCTGCGCCGCTACCCGGCCGGTGGATACCTGATGTCATGGCGAGAAGACCGGGCGAGAACCTCCCTCCCTCCGCTCGCGCCTGCGCTCTCCGGCCTTTCTCCTCCTTCAGGCCCCGCCCCTCCTCTTCGCTGTGTCACTCACTGGCTTTGTCAGTCTCGAGTTGCTACCCGGAGGGAGAGCGAGCAGGTGGAAGCGCCACAGCCCCGGCTGCCGCTCCGCTCCCATCAGCTTTGAGTGGAAGCGACAGACCTTGTAACGCGCATCTAGTAAGCAATCAAATAAATAAATAAATAAATAAATAATAATTAATAATAAACTCCTCTCTTGCAATGAAATGCGTAATAGCGAAAGGGTCCAGAGAAGCGTGGTGAGGTCTTTGCCTTGGAAAAGAGCAGGAGAGACAGACCGCTTCCAAGCAACCTAGCCAGCCCAAAGCCAGCGTCCTCGGTGGAAAGAGAGAGAGAGAGAAAAAAGATGGTGTTGTAGTTGGGGCAGAAGAGATCCTCGAAGGAATTAGCCAGGGCGCTGTTGCAAGAAGCCCCTGGCCAGCTCGGCGTCAGCGTGGCGAGGATTTCCTCCCTTTCCAAAAAGGAGACTTGGGGGATGCCGCAAACGCTCCGGATGACAGCGACGAGAAGGCAGTGCTCTGGCCGGGGTCTGCGCTTCCTCTCCTGGCTGGGCGGCTGGGCTCTCATCTGCTCTCAAGCTGGTTGGCGTGTGGATGCCGTCGCTGCTGCTTCCAGCCTGCAGTTGCCTCAGTGCCAGGAGGTGAGGTGTTTTGTCTTACGCTCCCCCCTCCCGCCCCAAAGCAGAGCTGAAGTTTTGCGTGGCAGTTTTTGTTTAAGGCAAAACAAAACTAATTCAGGAAACGCACACCACACGTTTCCCGTTCATCACCTTGCATCCTTCCTATTGGGCCAGTGGGCATGAGTTGGTATGGGGGGGTGGGGTGAGGGAGGTTCAGGAAAGGAAAAAAACAAACAAACCAGGGGCTGTGTCATTTTCACCAGAAGTACCTGGTTAAGCTTCCTTACCAAGGGGAGAGAATTCTGCTTAAGTAGTGTGGCCCTTTAGAACCTGTTATTATTTCAGATGGAGCTTTTTGAGGGTAAAAGAACTTCATGTATATGAACTTAGGGTGGTTTCCGGGCGACTGAGCATTCATCCTGATTTGTTGGAAAGATGATGTTGGCTACTTAATGAGCGTTCTTTCTGATTCGTTTGCAGGGAATCAAAGTGAACGTTATCCCTTACTGTCCTGTGCATTTCCACCTTGACCTTTCTTATTGCAAAAAAAGTCTAACTTTCTGGGGAAGCAGGTTTGCACAACGCTGCCCAAAGAGCTCTCACTGTGCAACCTGAATTTGCCAGTGTGTGACTGAATCCTCCCTGAAAATAGTGAGAGTCTGGAAGTCCCCTTAGTAATGCTTGCAGTAAGTAAGTTAGCCAATTAGTAGTATTTTCATTTTCCAGTTGAGGTACCTGGGCTGTGGGATTGCCACTCCCCACCACCACTTTGCTCCTGGGCCATTCACAGCAACATGACACACAACATTAAGGAAGCAAAGTTTCTTTTGGCAAAGAGATAAGTGGAGGAGAAGGAGAAAAGGATCCTCCTACTACATTTCTGGGTGTCAGGAGCGGAGCTAGCAAAACGACAGGCAGCAGCCCCTCTGCGGTTGAGAGATGATGGTGGTAGAAACCTAACAGTGTCTACTCACAAGTAAGAGCCGTTGAGTCCAATGGGATTTATTCCCAGGAAGGGATTTATAGCAGGAGTGGAGAACCTTTGACTTTCCAAAAAGACTAGACTACAACCCCCACCAGCCCTAAATATTGACCATGCTTGCTGGTGCTGCTAGGCGTTGTAGTCCAGAAATGTCTGAAGGGCTAAAGGTTGCCCACCTCTTGATATGCAGGACTGCAGCCTAGGGTTGCCTGGTTGCATCATAATTAAGGTGCAATTTGAATCGAGAACTTCCTGGCTCTTAGCGCAAAGTTTGAGGAGCAAGCTACACATTGCAGCTAAACAGATGACTTGATGGGCTTTCTTAAAAAAAAATCTCTGTGCACACAGAGGATAGTTTTGGAGCTTGGGGAAAAGATGAGAGAATGTGCTTAACTCTTTCACTGATGGCTGCTGTTTTTTTCCAGAGTAAAATAGTCTTCCCAAGCTGCTTTCCTTCTATAGTGCACTTTACAGTCTGCATCTGTGTTAAAATTACTTTTTAATATGTTTTTAAAGCTTTTTTAAAAAATGTTTTAAAGCTGTTTTGTTTTAATATGTTTTAAAGTCTGTCTATATGATGTTTTAGAGTGTTTTTAGTGCTTTTGTTTGCTGTCCTGGGCTCCTACTAGGAGGAAGGGTGGGATATAAATCTAATAAATAAATAATAATACTCCAGCAGGTGGGGAAGCATTCAGTGTGCATGTGATTTTGAGCAAAAAAGGGAAAAAACCCTGAAAAAAGACTTAACACCTCTTCCTCCACCGTTCCTTCATCCAAACCCTCCTGAATCTGTTTTTTGATGAAGATGACGACGACGACAATAAGACAACTTTCTTATATCTGCTTGTGCTTTGTAATGTTTACTTTGCTTCTTAACCACTATACTGTCAGCTCTCATTATTGAGGCACAAGTAGAGGCACCATGAAAAAATGTTGGTATCATGGAATGCCATACATGGGCAGACGACAGGTTTCTAGGACCTATATTGTTTATTTAATAGGATCCCAAAGTCCACTGACCAGAGCCAGGTGCACTTCATGAGGCATACAGTAGGATGGCTGGTAATGACAGGCAGGAGCAGCCAGGCTGGCTCATTTCATATAAGCTTAGAAGGGTACCTGCATATTTTGGTCCCCTATGACGAAAGGTTGCAGCATTTGGGACTTTTTAGTTTAGTGAAAAGGCAAGTCAGAGGTGACATAATAGAAGTGTAGAAAATTATTCATGGCATGGAGAAAGTGGATAGAGAAAAGCTTTTCTCCCTGGGCTTATGCACATGGGAATATTTCTTTGTAGCAAATGCACTGCTTTTACCATCGTAATAGATTTGCAAGGTCCACACTTCATGCCCAATGGTAGCTGCAAAACTGTTGTTTTCCATTCACACAAGTAGGCGTTCCTCTGGGAACGATTAGTGTTGCTGTTTCCTTGTGGCTCCACCCTCTAATTTTACATTTTTATTCCCTCCGGTTGCTCAATTACTGGGCATGTGCAAATATTTTTGACCTGTGCAGTATTTCCACTCCCTCCAGTCCTCACAGCTTCCTGATGTTTGGCAGTTGAAAAGAAGTGTGGTCATCTGCCCCCCTTTCTCTGCTGCCCCTTGCTTTTTCTGAGTTAATTTTTCCCTGCTGGAAAAACAAATATTGATATTTTAAAGAAAATATCAATATCAGTAGTTTGAGGAAATACCAATACTGATATTTTCTCAAATTATTAATATCAATATTGGTATTTTCTTTAAAATATTGATGTTAATATTGATATTTCTGGGCCACTTTTTTAAAAAATCAGAAACTAGGCATGGAGCGATGTTACTTCAAAATTCTCTCTGCAAAGATAGAGAATATGAGAAAGAATGATAAAATCCAGTGGCAATTCCTATCAATTGTTACAAGGAGTGAAGTTTGCTTAGGGAGAAAGGCAGGAAAAAAGGGAGGGCTGCAGCAAATGGTGAAGGGGGGAGGACAGAGCAGCGGAAGCTGCTAGATGAACTACTGGAAACAAAATGGAATTCATGGGAGAGTTAGTGGGTGGAGAAAGGGGAAGAGCTGAAAGTGACTATTCACCCACGCACTAAAAACCATCAAAGCAAACAATCTGGAAAGAAGTGTGGAGCAGAGTAGAACCATATTGTTCTAAACTTTTTGTATTATTGGCGGATTGGGTTAGTATGTACAGGGGGAAAACTGCGTGATAGCTTCTGTTTACCAGTAATGTCATGTGAACCATGTGAATTAAAAAGAGATACGAGTAGCACCAGACACATACTAAATCACCATGTAGATAAGCGCTCTCTCTCATAACACTCGAACTCATGGACATTTAATGAAGCTGAATGCTGGAAGATTCAGGATAGACAAAAGAAAGTACTTCTTCACACAGCACATAGTTAAACTATGGAATTCGCACCCAGAGAAGGCAGTGATGGTCACCAACTTGGATGGATTTAACAGAGGATTAGACAAATTCATAGAGGAAAAGGCTGTTAATGGCTAGTAGTCATGATGGCTATGCTCTGCCTCCATAGGCAGAGGTTCTGAGTAGAACTTAGTTGAATACCGCCCCAGGAGTTTGGATTGTGCCCTTAATTTCCATATATAAAGAGCCATTATCTGGGTTCTGCCACACTCTAAAGTGACCAAGAAGTAGGACCCAGAGTGGGTCTATGTGAAAGAAAGAAAGAAAGAAAGAAAGAAAGAAAGAAAGAAAGAAAGAAAGAAAGAAAGAAAGAAAGAAAGAAAGAAAGAAAGAAGGTGGGGATAGGCAGATAGGGATTAGTTTGGTTTTTGGTTGTCTCTACTTAGTTCTGCTGAAGAAAATAAAGATCCTTCACGACAAATTGCATCTTCAGCATTGGAACCCTGCAGAGAGGGTGCTCAGCCCATATGCTTACACACACTTTGTCATAATGAAGGGCATTTTACTATTGAACTCAACCAACCAACAGTATTGTAGTTTTTCCTCCAACAGTACTTCACAAGCAATTCTGTTCTGTGTCCTCCAAGCAATTCTTTGTGTTTCTTAATAACCAGTTATCCACAGAGAAGCCACAACAAGCTATTTATTTTTGCCCTGGATAGAGTGAAATTCAAGGTTTTGAGGTCTGGCTGACATGCCTGCTGAACTTAGCATCTTTCTGGAAGGAAATAATTTGGGGAAATGTTGAGGTCTTTCTCTGTTCATCTGTTGCTTTCAAGGCCAGTGTGTTACATGTTCAAGGGCTCTCAACTCTGCAGTAATTTGAAAAGGATGTGGACTTGTAATATTAGCAAAAGATTCAGAATCTGGAAAGCTGGTTTTGATAAATAATATACTTCAGCACACATATACCCTCTCCAGAGTGTGATTTTTTAAAAAACGTTATCATTTGAAGGCAATTTTATTTAGTCCTTTTTCCAAAGGAGAAAGTGGGGTGGGGTGGGAAGAGACTGACTTGGCAGGTCTGGTTATTTATTGTTACTCTTGCAAACCCTTGTGATAAGTGAATGGTAAGATCAGGACAATGATTAAAGGGCGGAAAGGTGACAATTTTAGTTATTATTAAATTTCCTGCATGCAGTTGCAGTGATTGTTAGAACTAATCAAAGCCTACATTCATGCATTTTTAAAAAACAGGACAGATGTATATTTTTAGCTAATCCACATGTTGGGTGCTGTTGCTTTGCAGAAGACATTAACACATTTTCAAGGAGAACAATATTAATTGGAATCAAAGTGAAGGTAGTGCTATCATTTTGATTTAAAATTCTGGATGAAAGGGGAGGAGTTGCAGGAGCACCTGCTTTCCATGCAGAAGTTCCCATGTTCAGTCTGTGGCATCTCTTGTTAAAAGGTGGAAGGGCTGGGGAACATCTCTCTCTCTCTCTGTGACACTGGCGATTCATTGCCAATCAGGGTAGATAGTACCCTGGTTTAGGTAAACCAATGTCCTAGCTTGGTATAAAGCTTTATATTTTCCAGGCTGCCTGGTGCTAAAAAGCCATTTATTTTCCTGCTGATGTTTGCTAGCTGTTGCAAGATTACAGGCTAAAGGCTAGCTGGGCAAAGTGGAAGAAAAACATATTCTGGAATTTGGTGGTTGGGAGTATCTGCTTTTTGCTCGGTAGTTATCTGGAAACTTGGAGCTTCCCTGTCTGTGCTGAGATATGTGTGTGTGCAGTTTCCGGCTGTAGGATTGTGTACTTGGTGTTCACAAAAACAAATGCACGTATGTTTCAAATGCTACATTTTGGTACACATCCTTAGCAGGAGATATTTCTGATTTTGCTGAGTATGGCGGTATTTTTGTGGTCTTGAATAAGTCACTACCCTCTTACCAATCTGTCAAAGGAAGCAAAAACGAATGTTGTGAGAGATGAATTGATGTGGATTTAAAATGTTTAAAAAGGTTTAAAAACATAACGCATCTGTTAGCAGGGTTAGCATTCAAGTAAGAAGTCTGGGTCTTTAGGGGGAAGGATGAGTGACTTTTACCCTCTTACCTTGTATGAAAGCCTATGGTTTTGAAGGCTTCCTAACATCATCCATATGTATATTATGAGCCATAACATCATGTTAGAGGTAGTATACCACTGATTACCAGGAACTAGGGCAAACAACTTGTTTGTGAGCTTCCAGATGCATTTGGCTGGCTGCTGTGGAAATGATGCTGGACCACATAATACTCACTGTACTTGTATTCCAATATCAAGGACAGGAATAGTCCTCATTAATTAATTCTTCCATCCACTCTGCAATATATATTTTGTTCCCTTTCTGTAAAATAGGAATTATAAGAGAAAGCTATCTTGTACATCACTTTGATAACACTGAGTGAAAAGCGGTATAGAAATCTTTTAAATAAATGCAACACTGACGATAAGTGTCACTGTGAGCCCCTGACTGACCAGGAATTTGAACTTGGATCTGATTGCAATACTGGGTGCACCTGGCCTCTGTAGCGTTCCTTGTTTTTCTGTACTACAGAACTTGTATCCTACCTTCCCATCGCATAGCAGTGCCTGAGATGGCCTGTAAGAAATATGGGGAAAGCAGCATAGTACATAAAAGAATTAAAAAAACAGTTTTGGGTTTAGGTTACAATATTTGCCTCTCTTCTCATAATATGTCAACAAGCTACAATGTCAAAACCCAGTAATGGCTGTTACTGCTTTAGTTTCTATAGACCTCCTGTGGTACCAAACATTATTCATTAGTGCTTCACAGAGGCCTTTGCCAACTCTCCAAACAGATAAGTTGGAAAGGTAGGTCCTGTGCCTCTCTGTGAGAAAACATGCCAGTTTTTCAGAACTTGCATGTAGAATTGGCAAACTTGACTGATGTTCAGGTGATGAAGAACATTCATTAGCCTTCCTGCTCCTCCAGAGTTGCTGTGTCATTCAAGAGAGCTGCAATTTTCCAAATTAAATATCCTGAATGGCATAGTCTATTATTGTCAGTTGAAATGAAACAGGCGCAATGGGCATTCTTAGAAACATCTTCAAGGCTAACAGATTCCTACTTGCATTATAAGTGTTCTTTTGAATCTACCTATATTTTAAAATTAAGAATACTGAAATACCCAAGTTCAGAAAGCTGAAGAAGTAGGATTTATCTTTAATATCAAACTCTACTATGAAACCTATCCTTAAACAACAACTAATGGCTATCATCTCCTCAAGAGAGAAAATAAATGGTTGTATATATATTTAAAGTATTTATTTCCTCCCACCTATTAACAGACATTTCAGGTGGTTTATGGATTATTATTATGCATTCATTCATTGCTTTTTATAAAAAACAATGTCTCGAAGCAGCTTACAAATCCATAAAATGCAACAAAACAGAGTAGTTGCTAAGGAGGGGCAAAGTTGTATATGAGCTTCCTCCTGATCTCAAATAAAAAATATGCCGTCAAAAATCCACAGTGCATGAGAGACTGTTTGCTCTTACTTATTGCACTGGGTTGGCCTATCTTATATTATGCCCCCTTAATGGTGTCCACATTTTGTTGGATGCCAGAACTAACACCTACCCTCTAGTCTGAGCAGAGAAGAGGTATAAAGAACTTCTCTCTGTGAGATCACACAATGGTGGCTAATGTAGGTACCCTTTTTCCATTGATGGGGGGGCGCATGCCCAGAACTTTTTGTGTTCCTGTCTTTCTGCTCTTTTTGGGTGTGGCAGTCATATTGTGTTAAGCAACATCCCTTGCAGCAGCCATGTTGTGACTAGCATCCACAGCACTTGCAACATTTCAAATGGGCCCACTGGCCAGAAAAGGTTAGCAAACCCTGACTTAACACTATTTGATTTCTGTCACTTTAAATAGTATATAGGATTCTTCCCACTTTAAGAGCATAGTTATGGGAGCTTCAGTTCCTCTTCCTATCCAGATCTCCCTATCCAGTTTCCTTATGCTCCTCTTCCCCTCTTAACACAATTAAGCACTGAGGACTATACTTGCAGTCTTCTTCCATCAGGTCCACAACCTCTTCCCTTCAGAGTCTCTCAGGCTTCTCCGTTGAAGTCTTCCCCCTGATGCAGCAACTGCTTTTGCCTCAGGTTCTCAGCGAACCTGCTAACACTCTTCCCTGCGCTGTAGCTCTAGCTTTGTGATGTTAGTTCTTGGCTCCTCTCAAGTTTCCCAAGCTTCTCCGAGCCACTTCTTAAGTTCCTCAATGTCTGCTGCTCAGCTCCAACTTCCAGCTGAGCCATACCCTCATCTCGTCTGCTATTCTCTTCAGTCACTCTGTGCTCTTAAGGAGAAGTAACATCTCAGTCCGCTGTGAGAAAGCATAAACTATTTTATATCTGCAACAGAAACTGAACTTCTGAATAACTTCAGGGAAAATTCAATTAACAGTTAATATTTTCCACTGAGGCACTACCCTTGTTTTATACTTACATAACTCACATGTCTTTTCCTTATACAACTATCCACCATTATCCCCCATTTTTCTGGTAAGGGAGAGTGGGTGGATTGAGAGTCTGTTTTGACAGCAGAACTCCTACACATGACTAAGGGTGCACATATATAAGCCAACATAATGTGCCATAGACATCTAGGGTTGTCAATATGTTGAGCTGAAAAAAAGCAGACAAGCAATGTACTGTTGCATTTTTTTTAAAACAGGCTTATAAGAAAGTAGATTGAAGATGTCAGAGACTCATAATCAGTCTTAGTAACTAATGCATAGCTGAGCATAGCAACTTACAACTCCTGTTGGGAACTCCTCTCCTCCCCCTTCTTTGAAATACTGACATTTGGGAATGCCACCTGGGTGAATATACTGGCCAGCTTTTATTTTTTTAGCCCAATATAGGATTGCCAGGTAGTGACTTAAGAAGTGTGTCCCCACATGAGAGAGCAGAGGCATGCCGAAAGCAAACCAGAATGAAACCTGGTGAGTAAGGGGTGGAGCCTTGCGGTTCACTGAGTGGGGTAATAATTAGCAAAATCCCACACAGTTAACCTTCTGGAATTCATAGGAGAGGTACAGATGCACTACAATGTGCAGATGGTACCTGGATAGATTCTGGCAAGGTAGGCAAAGTATACTGCTCTGCATGGCACAACAATGTTGAGAATTGTTACCAGACAGGAACAGGGCCGAGAAGGAGACCCCTCAGATCACATAACTTCATCAGCAAACTGAAAAGAAAAACACAAAACAATTTCCCAACTATCTGAATTAGAGAATACAACTGGTGACTAGAGTTCCAAGAATGGTCCCAGGAGCATATAAACTCATTAGTTTTTAAAACTGAATGGCATGAATGTGTTAGAAGCATGGGGCTGGAGAACATTACGTCTTTGCTGGTGGTGGTATTGATGCAAACTGAAAAGACGACAGTGTAAAAATGACAGGCAAGGAAAAAGCTGGGTGAGTAGGCAGAGAGGAGGTTCTAATGGGGATTCATCCCGTGATTCAGCTGAGGCGTCTAAAAAAGGTGGAGGGAGACTTGGGGAAAACAAATGCTGGGTTCACAGCATGGGAAACAGAATGCAGTAGGAAAGGATAACCAATGACTCAGTTGCATAGCTTTTGGAGTAGCCAAGAAGCATATATGTGGCCTCTAGCTGTAACGACTCCTGCCACACAATATGTTCAGGGAAATCTTTATGGTTCACCAACTTTGTTAATTCAGATGCAAGTTCCTGCAGGACACCAGCCAACTTTCAATGGCCAGGTTCCACCACAGTGGTCTCTTCAGGAGACCAGGAACTCAGGAATGGCTTGCCTAGTGGGGTGAAGTCACAGCAATAGCTTCCTGGCAGAAGCATTGCTTCTGCTTAATGGAAGGGGAAGGAGCAAGGTAGTGGCAAGGAGGTCAGGACTGCAAGGTAGTGGCAAGGAGGTCAGGATACTCCTACTGGTATGTCTGCATAGCCCCAACCTTGCCATTCTCCTTCCTCTTTCTGGTAAGCAGCAGCAATGGTTATGCTAGGAGGCTGTTGCTGTGGCTCTACCCCAGTGGGCAAGCCACTCTTGCAGAAATTGTATAGTGCACCCCCACTTTCAACTAAATGTAGAAAAAGTATCCTTTTCTTTCTTGGCAAAACAACACTTTTACAATCTCTCACCTTACTGATCACCTTGTTCTTCCCAAGACTCCTGCGCCATTCAATTGCCAATATAATCCAGTTCTGTTTATAATTTGTTGCAGCTGCAAAGTCTGATGCCTTCCTCAGTAGAAACTCCCACACCTCTTTTGAAGCTTTCTTCTGCAAATCTCCATTCTACATTTTTCAAATACTCGTTTCTATTTATGGTGTTTCTTAATCAACTTTTGATATATTTCAGAAAACCATTTAGTCTTATTCTTTGTCAATAATAACTCAAAATCTTTTAAAAAATGTTTCTTAGATTTTTATTTTGCTCCAGCCTATTTAAAAATGACCTTATTTGGACCACTTTTCAGTGGTCACTCTGCATATATGGGACTCCCTTTCCAATGAAATATGTCTTGACGCTTCATTCTTTAGATGATAGGTAAAGAGACACACGTCTTCCGCCAAACCTTTGGCGGGAGTTAAGGTGGTTTTGGTGAATCTGATGAGTTTGCCCCATTGCACTACTGTTTTATGCTGTTGCTCTTCTATGTTGTTGTAATTGTAAACTGGTATAGTTTTAGTTATATTTGTAGTTGTTTTATTTCTGTCTACTGCCCTGTGATTGTAAGGTGAAGAATGGTAGACTTTGTTTATTTACATTAATATTTATATATTTCTCCTCTTCTGGGGAGCAAGCAAAACTACAGAGGGGGAGAAAGTAACTTAGGTGGGATTCTCTCTCAGCATACATCAACTCAGCTCTATTTCATCTAACAGAAATAGTATTTATTTTTTTGTGAGCCACAGGTAATAACCCTTGGGATTTTTTTTTTTGAATGTGCCATTTACATTTGAACATTCAAGCCACTGCAATTTGAAAACAAATAAAATCTGAAATATGCTTACCAATTGATCAGGAAAAAAAAGGCTTGGCCATTTGTACACGTGTGTTGCTTGTCAGCTGGGGTGTAGTCATCCAGGGTCTCAGGGGGTCTTAGACCCCTTACTTCTTTGGGAACCGGGCCTCAGTAAGGGCCCTATGTCTCCAATATCCTATGAGCCAATCCACATGAAAGGGGAGTGTGTTAACTACTGAAAAAAATCCTCAAACATGCTGGTTGGAGCCAATCAGAATGAAAGGAGGTGAGTCAGCCACTGAGAAGACTCTTCTGAGTAGCTAATACTCTCCCCTTTCATGTGGATTGGTTCCTAGGGATTTCTGTTGTAATGGGAAAAGGCATTAACAAGGATCTCATTCTCAACCCAGCAGCAAAAGAAAAGGGGGAGGGGTGCGGCTGTGACTACCATGAAGGGACTCTGCTCTTCTGAATTTGCCATTATGCTACTGCTTGTCAGACCAGTTTCTAGAAAAGGAAAGGGAAGGCTGGAGTTTATTTTAGCGCTTCACCTTAGATCAGCCTTTCCCAACCGGTGTGCCTCCAGATGTTGTTGGACCACAACTCCCATCAGCCTCAGCCATTGGCAATGCTGGTTGAGGCTGATGGTAGTTGTGGTCCAATAACATCTGGAGGCACACTGGTTGGGAAAGGCTGCCTTAGATGAATGGACAGTGCTTTGCGGTGAACTCTGTGCTCTCCAGATCCACCAGCAAGCTGTGAGCACACACCCCCAGATCTCCCCAAAAGTGCTGGGTCAGTAAACACTTCAGAGACCCTGTACCACCAGATTTAATCTGGGTTTTGTCCCCATTCCCCAGGTCCTGCTCAGGTGCCAGAATTCTAGTGTTCAAGAATGGGCACGCCTGACCTGCAGGACATTTTATCAGAGGTACTGGAGACTTTAAAATGTTAGATTAACATACAACTCAAGAGTTCATTTAAACCTCACAGCAGCTGCTATGTGTGTGGTATGTGAAGGTTTGATTCCATTTTTGCTCATCTTCTTGTTGCTATTAGTAGTCTCTCCCTCTCTCCCCTCACCCCGCTGCTCTCTTTTACTGAGGGGGAAAAAAACTAGTGAAAAGGTCTCTTCAGAAGAATCTTGAAGAGGAAGGTGAGTTAATCATCTACATCACTATAAGCAAGACAGCAACCTGGCAAACCTCACTGAAATGGATTTCCTTCCCTGGAGTTTTAACGGTTGCTATACCAAACTGTTTAAAATGATGTAAAAACCATTTGACATGCATTTATTTAGATTTTTATTTGCTCTTTCCAGCCCAAAAGCTTGAGGTTGTTAAAACGGCATACAGATTGGCGTAGGTGGGATTCCTCTCTCTAATCTTTGCTTTCCACCAGGAGTCTCTTGCAGAATATAGCTGGTTAATCATCATCATGATCATCATCATCATCATAGGTGTGATGCTGGTTACAATCTGGCTCTTTAAACCACCCAGAGAGCTTTGGCTATGGGGCAGTATATAAATGTAATAAATAAATGAATAAATAAATTTGTTCTGTGGGGTTGCTTGTCAAGGCAGCTGTTCCATCTGGACAACTCCTAAAAAGCAACAGCCCAGTATGGTTCCTAGATAGTGATTTAATTTTGTCATTCCATAAGTGTGAATAAACATGCAAATTAGCAATTGTTACTATATTGGGCAAGTATGAGCCTTGGATCTAAGATGTGAGCTGCTTTGTATGTGGTGGGAAAGATAAGTTCCTGTTAGTCCATTCTCTGTTTCTACAATGACCTCAATCCATGGTCCAAGCATTTTAGCTAGGCTTTGTTTGTGGTCTCTACTGAACCTTATTTATTTTTTTATATATTTATTATTTAATTTATATCTCACCCTTCCTCCCAGCACAGGAGCCCAGGGCAGCAAACAAAAGCATTAAAAACACTTTAAACATTATAAAAACAGACTTTAAAATACATTAAAACAAAACATCTTTAAAAACATTTTTTAAAAAGCTTTCAAAACATCTTTTTTTAAAAAAGAAAGGTTGAAACATATTTTTTTTAAAAAATGAAGGTTTAAAAATATATTAAAAAGCAATTCCAACACAGATGCAGACTGGGATAAGGTCTCAATTTAAAAGGCTTGTTGAAAGAGGAAGGTCTTCAATAAGTGCTGAAAAGATAACAGAGATGGTGCGTGTCTAATATTTAAGAGGAAGGAATTCCAAAGGGTTGGTGCCACTACACTAAAGGTCCGTTTCCAATGTTGTGTGGAATGGACCTCCTGATAAGATGGTATCTGCAGGAGGCCCTCACCTGCAGAGCATAGTGATCAACTGGGTATATAAGGGATAAGAGTCTTTCAGGTATCCTGTTACCAAGCTGTATAGGGCTTTGTACACCAAAACTAGAACCTTGAACTTAGCCCGTAGCTAACAGGTAGCCAGTACGATTCTTTCAGCAGCGGGGTGACATGTTGGTGATACCCTGTCTGAGTGAGCAGTCTCGCCACCGCATTTTGCACCAGCTGCCTTCTGGTGTGCACAAATTATTTGGGGAGAGAGATGCTTTCTCTCCCTGACCCAGCACAATATAAGAGGCCCTTTTATTCCCTAAATTCACTTCACAATGCAGAGAACTCAGAGGGGTGATGAGTGGTCTCTCATTTTCTGCTTAGTCAAGGACAGCAGTTCACAATTTTTCCCCCCATGGACCACTTGAAAATTCCTGAGGGTCCTGACAGGCCACTTAATGATTGATCTGCCTGTTGTAGCACCTGCAATGCACTGTGCTGGATGCTGTATGATTTTTCATTGCATTTTAATTGCTTCTTTTATTTCTTACATATTGTATTTTATTGTATTGCATTTTGAACTCTATAGAATTAGAATTGTAATATAACAAAATACAATATAAGAAATAAAAGAAGTGATACAAATACAAGTAAAAATCAGTATGAATATTTGATGTGATGGATGGGCTGTCTTCAACCACAAATCTGGAGATGTACTGCAGGCCACCTGCATGAAGCTTGCGGACAGAGCAGGCGCCAGAGGGCGACCAGGTTGAGCCGCGGCTGAGGGCCTCTGGGGCCTGAGAGGCCCTTGAAGGGCCCCTCCTTATTCTGGGTGTGTAGCACTCCCTTGTGAGATCTGCGTCAGTGTCAGCTCCTGACCCTGGCAAGGATCGCAGAGAGGGAGCTCCCAGGCATCCCCCCTACTACTGTGCAGGCCTGCAACACCCGCCTGTATGCCCCATGTACCTTTCTTTTGAAGTAAATTCTGGCTGCGCTGCGGGCGCATGCCTGTCATCAGCCAAGATGGTGACCTAGGCTTCCCTAAGGGGCTGATGCCTCTGCCACCATCTTGGTTGATGGCAGGCCTCTGGTCAGAGGCATGTGATCATCAGAATGAAAAATATTGGATGAAATCCAGTGTTAGTCTACTTAGAGTTGAACCAGTGCAATCAATGGAGTTAAGTTAATTAAAAGTATTAATTTACATGGATCCACTCTTGAGTCTGACTAATACTAGATGAATCACCCACTCTCACCATTTGTCCTGTCCCTTTTCAAAATTATCTGATATATGTTGGACTTGGGAGAGGATTGGGCATTCATATCTGACTTTGCAGTAGGGATGGGAAGCATCAGTTAATTTTGGTTTTCTCAGTTCCTCAACATTTTAGCATGAATTTCTTCTAATAAACAAATTTCTTCATGCAGTTTTGACTGATACAGACTTATTCAAGAAAATTGCCATAATACAATGAATTTTTGTATGTTATTTTCACTAATATATGCATTTTAGGCACCCTTTCTCCTAATGTATGTAATTATGTAAAGATTAGCTGGTTGGAGAACTGCATTGCAAAGTTCAGATAAGTGCAAATTTTGAAGGATGGCTGTATTTTGGTTCTCCTATTGTTTTGGAAAGTGCAAATTTCATAAAGTCACCTTTAAATGTGAACTGAGTTGAATGTCTCCTCCATCCCTTCTTTGCATCAGAGGCAGAAAGTGGCAGAGAATGCCAGCATGGTGAGAGATCCCTCCTTCCTCTGTGGGGAGAACTGTGGGAGGGAAGGTGCCCCATTTATGTTCTGAGTCAGGGGCATGTGATTGTCGGAACTAAAGTTAACCTTGGCACCATCGACCTGGCTGCATTTGTGGGCCCCTTGTAGTGGTGAGAGAAACACATGAGAGTTGTAATTGGAAAAGATGTTTAGGCACACATTTTCCTTGTGTTTTTATTTGGCATACTAATGTCCTTCCAATAGTCTGGAGCAGCCTTCTTCAACCTTGGGTCCGCAGATAATGTTGGACTGCACCCTCCATTAGCCCTGACCATTGGCTAAGCTGGCTGGGGATGATGAGGGTTGTAATCCAACAATATCTGAGAACCCAAGGTTGAAGAGCAGTAGTTTGGAGCCTGGGGTTGAAGGCAGTATAGTTAGGCTGCAATCCAGTGCATGCAGCGCAATGTTCTTATGTGTAAACATGCAAGAATATTGCCCTATTAACACAGCTGCAACATGAGATTTTAGACGGTGAGCCTGAGGCTGAGTTTTGTAAGCCACTTTGAGAGCCTTTTGACTTAAAGGGTGAAGTGTAAATGCCTTGAATAAATAAATAAGTAAAATTAGAAAGTTGTCCTTGATAGCAGTGACAAGCAATGGAGATCAAGAGAGCGGGAGAAGGTAGTATGGGACAGGAGCATGTAGCGGTTGAAACAGCTGCACAGTGAAGACCACAGAATGTACTGGTCTGCTCGTGCCCACACACCTATGTTAGTCTTTTGCACCATATTGAAAGTCTAACATTGGAATCATAACGGTAATAAAAATAACTAGTTTGTCTCCATATTATGGATGTTTCACTGCCTGGTCACCTGGAGACAGTTTCTGCATGCCATTGGTTGTCCACCCAAGGGTAAGCCTTTTTGTCCCCTGAGTGGTCACTTGAGGGTCACATGCCAGTGGTGTGGTCTGGGTGTGTATGTGTGCGTGCACATATCAGAGTGCCTCCCTGCATATCCCCTTCCCACCCCGTCAGGGAGAGATCACAGTGGCTGTCCCTGTGTGCCTTCCTCCCCATTGAAATTGTGCTGTTCTCAGCCTGTCAAAGAGCTGTTTAGTGGGCTGGGAGAAGTGTGATGTAGGTTGTGCTTCCCTGCCTTGCACCAAAATTCAGTAGGGGGTGAACTTTGGTAGCAGGAGGGTGCTGCTTGGACACCTACAGTGGCCCACATGTAGTCCATGGACTTCAGCTTACCCACATGTGCCATCAGCAGTCAGGTGAGTGGCAACATGCAAACCAGGGCTAAAGGGTTTGGACTTTCAGGACTTGCTTTTTTGATAGTCAGAACTAAGCTTTGAATTGACCCAAGTCAGGTCCGTTTGAGTCTTGCCTGAAGCTCTAACTACTAGAGCCTACCTAAAATGGCAAACTTCTCTTGTGTGGCTCTGCTTTTAAAATGTGTCTTGCTGATTGAACAGGAAATATATTTCTTCAGGACGCTCTGTTATGTTAAAGAAAATGCAGTAGGAAGGTCTGTATTGAAGCCTCTGATGATCAAAGTTATCATGGGTTAAGGATGCTCTTAGACAGAACAGCATCCTTAAAATTGCTCTTAAATTATATTACTCTTCATCTGCTTGTGACAAATATACTGCAGCTCTTCATTCATTGCAGAATGAGATTTAGATGATGACATATTTGTACATCAATACCAACTTCTTGGGGTTATTTCCCTCACTCACCCCTCCCACAAAATGCTGATTATACGTGCTGTTTCAGATACTGGTGGATTGTTTTGGGTAACATACAGAAAGAGAAATTCCTACTTAAGCTAATAGGGCTCCTTCAGATGACAGAGGCTCTTCTTCTGCAATTACAGAATTCTCACTCTCCACAACTTGGGTTTTTGAAGTAGGAACTAATAGGAATTCCGTTCACTCTGATTGGCTCCAATCAGCAGGAAACTACAAGGAAGCAAGTTAGAAGACTCTTCTCAGTGGCTAACACACTCCCCTTTCATGCTGATTGGCTCATAAGATGCTGGAGACATAGGGACTCTCCTGGGATACCCTGGACGACTACACTCCTGATTTCCTCCCCCTCTAGAAGCCCCCCATAGTGAGTCTGCCAATCATCGCCAGGCTCAAAACATTTCCTTGCCTCCCCTGCAGGACTGGCATTGGGGTGTTCCAAGGCCCATGCAACAGTAGGGGGCCCATTGCCAATCTCTGGAACCTCCTGGCCCTGCTGCTATGCCTTTCACTAGCCCTGCTCTGTGCCCTCCTTGAATGCTTTTGCATGGTTAGAATGTGTCCTTGAACTGTGATAATGCCTCTTGCTTGTTTGTATGGTGATGCAAAGAGGTGCGTGAGTGAGTGTGCGTGAGTGAGTGTGCGTGAGTGAGTGTGCGTGAGTGAGTGTGCGTGAGTGAGTGTGTGTGAGTGAGTGTGAGTGAGTGTGTGTGAGTGAGTGTGAGTGAGTGAGTGTGAGTGAGTGTGAGTGAGTGAGTGTGTGAGTGAGTGAGTGAGAGAGCGAGAGAGAGAGCGCGCGCGCGCGCTCTGGGTTTTGCATGGCTGGAATGTAATCTGCTATATGAAAGCAAGAGTCGCATCTGTTGCTCTGTTCCCAGCAGTGGTATGTGGCCTTCAGAAGGTTGCTCACAAGGAAATGTGGCCCTTAGGCTGAAAAAAAGTTCCCCACCCCTACCCTATAATAAATTAAGCTAAACTAACCACTTTATTCTATATTGGTTTTCAGGCTACATCTTAGAACATCTTGAGGTTCCTCATAAGCCTTTCAGGAGTCTATCGATATGGTTCAGTAATGGAGGTCATGTTTCCCTGAAAGCTAGCTTGCCTACTTCCATCATTTTTTCCTCACCCTGTGAAGTGGGTGTAATCTAGGTCACAGTAAGGCCCAATGGACCTGTGTGTCCATCCTAGAACATGGTCCTTGAGAATCCTCTTCAGCCCATAGGCAGTAGTGCAGCTAGGAAATGTTAGACCTTGGACTTAATGGTGATATGCCTCCCACCCCCCTTAGATGGCCAAGTGTATTCCTTCAGTTTTTGTGAAGCCCACAATTAACATTTCTCTTCTTCCCCCAACTGCCATTCCACGCTTTACAACTACTGCAATGATCTTGATGTTATGGCAAAAAACAAACGGTTTGCCAAACCTGAGTACAAAAGTAATCCTCTGAACATATGCAGTTTTAAACTTGCTTGAATCATCGCACCATTGTGACTACAGGAATAAAATGGAGTTTGCTTCTGCTGCTCTGATGCTAAACACGCTTGCGACCAAGCACCATTTCGTTGTCGGAAAGGATAATATATATTTTAAAGTAAAAGTAATAAAATGAGCATCTGTGACCATGTATATGGCCAGCCTGCTGACCCCTGACTATGCATTTTGAAAAAGAAAAGAAAAAAAAAGAGAAGAATGCTGGTGCTGGTGCTGTTAACTGCTGCCCCCATCATCTGTCACTGTCATTCCATCTCCACTCCCCAGACTGCGGTACCCTGGACTTCAGCCCTGAGGTCCAGCCCTGGCAGCATCGCTGTCCATAGGAGCTGTTTGCCAATGTGGGAAGATTTTCCTGCAGGAAAATTTTTTGAAACCTCTGTCTTTTCCCTCATTACTATTGTCGTTGGTTAATTTGGGGTAATTCCTCTGCTGTTGGCCTTATTTATCATAGAATAGTAGAGTTGGAAGGGGCCTATAAGGCCATCAAGTCCAACAAACTTTAGAATTAGAACACTCTTTGGAAGAAGTTGTGTTTCCCAGTCATTTCGGACTTAGGGTGACTTCAGTATACAAGCTTCTGTATCACCTTTCTAAGGAAGAACAGGGATTTATAACTCACTGCTTCTCCCTACAAAATAACACAAGGTTTACTTTACACTGACCAATTGGTAGGGTATGAAGGGCAACTCTATCCCTTTCATAGGATCACGGGGCATACATTTCACTTAGTCCAAGATAAATGTCTGACTAAGGAACCAACTTAATAGAGGTCAGACATTTTTAGACTCACAAACTTTAAACTGTTCCTTCCTGAGGTTTGGCTACAGAGATTATTTTTTGTTTTAAATTCATATAAATGCATAGTGATTTTTTAAAAAAGCAAACTCTTTTTGGATCTGAATTTTGTTTACAATTTTCTCTCTATTCCTTTCTCTTAAACTTAATGGCTGTCCAGCCCAGAGCCGAAAGAATGAGGCTGGAGCGTGTGTGCAAGTAAATCTCGTTTTATTAGAGTAATGGATACATCAAAAGCATTGCGCTTCATAGGAAATCCTAGGCTAACTCACTAAAGTCCCTTATACTCTAGACATGCTCTGCAGCGTGTGAAGGAAGTTGACTCAGCGACCCCCCCCCCGAGAGCAGCAGGCTTATATAGGAAATGTTTTTGAATGTAATCTCTGACTCCTTCGTAACTCCTGTCTTTGCCCTGTCCGTTTCTCGCGGCGATGGGAACGAGGAGACAGGGGTGGCGCCTCCACTTGCTCATCCGAAGACACCTGCTCCCGAGCAACAGGCTCGAGGTCAAGAGGCGGTGCCTCATTGGAATCCTCATGGGAACTGCTTGGGAAAGGAGGAGTTGGCACTGCCTCTGAAACTTCCTCCCCCAAGTTCTCTGCCTCAATTGGGGGCAGTGCGCTCGGCTCCTCAGAAAGGACATTACTCGTGGGAAATGGCTGAAGAGCAGGCTGCCCTCCTCCCAGACGCTCCTGTTCAGACACAACAATCCCCAACTCTGCTTCTTCTGACTGCGGAGGCGCCTGAAATTCATGCCTCCCCCCTTCCTGTCCCTTCTGAGTTGGCTGCAGCGTAACAATGGGATGGCAAAAGTCAAATAAACTTTCTGGTTAAAAGGTTTTCTTTCTTTTTATATGAAGAAAAATTGTTTTTCACCCAATGAAAAACTATTTAGAATTCCATTGAGAATATTTTGTTATTATACAGTTCAACACACTGTAGAATTGCCAGCACTTTAAATACATTAATGTAAAGACTTTTTTTTTTTGCATGAAGAAAACCTTCAGTGTGTGCAGGACTTAAAATCTCATGCTTCTGTGGTGATAAGACATCAGTGGGTTTAGAATAGCTACTGCACAAATCAGGTAACAAACTGACTAGTGAAGATTAGAACATTGTTAGCTCCAAATCCAAATACCATTACGGATATTATACAGTCTCAAGAGCGGCTGTATACTGTAGCCAGCATGGATTTTTCACATTCCGCCATGTAAAATTGAAAATATCCCCCATGCCATTCTGCTGCTTCTCCATAGCCCAATTTCAAAACAAAATCTTACAAAACTTATACCCCTGAACTCAGGAACGCTTGCATAACAACCCTCTTTCATGGTGATACACAAAACACTCAGAGACAATCCAGAGTTCAAAGTTTAAAACAAGAGTAAAATAATCCAGACCCCATTGGACTTTTTTTCTGTCAGTGTCTCATAATTTGTTGAAATTAATTAAAAATCAGCCATGTTCACAGAGTACTTGTAATCCTATCACTGACCTTGTCCCATACTCTGACCTTCATCTTATGCAGTTTAAAAGTGAAAAAAAAAATAGCATGGCTGTTTTTTAATTAATTTAAGAAAATTAACATTGGAGTCTATGATAGAGCAGGCGTGCTCAGTAAGAACTAGAGATGGAATCCTCTCCTTTTTTACATTTTTTAAAAGTGTGCCCCCTGGTGGTCATTAACAATGTGATTCCTTTTTCCTCCTATATCCTTTCATTTTTCTGATCTCCTCTGATTTTGTTTTGTTTTGCAGAGAATTATCAGTATTATAATCTCTATTCATTTATGACTCTCCACTGAATTTAATTCTGAACTCTATAATGATTGCCTATTTACATTCCTTTTCAAGTGCATGGCAGAGCAGATTAAGGCAGATAATCACCCCTGCTTACAATCAACACTTCATTCCTCCCTGCTGCTTACAATCAACACCTCATTCCTCCCTGCTGCTTTCTGTCTGTCAGTTACAATCAACACTTCATTGACACAAGTGAAAGGAAATACACAAGAGCTCATATAAAAAGTAGATCAATAAAAGTATCACTCACACTATCGATTTCAAAGCAGTTAAAAAAAGAATCAGGAAAAACAACAACAACAAATCAACAACCAGGTGTGGAGAGTTGCTACTTCAATATTCTCTCTGCAAAGATGGAGAATATCAGAAATAATAATTAATCTGGTGGCAAATCTGAATATTGCAGAAATGGAGCCCATCACTAGTAAGAACCAATTCTCAGTGTTCTAAAAGCCCGACTAACAGCTATTTGGCTTGACTAATCAGGGGGCCACAGCCATGCCAGACATTTATTCCATTTTAAACAGTTATGGCTTCCCCCAAAGAATCCTGGGAAGTGTAGTTTGTGAAAGGTGCTGAGAGTTGCTAGGAGAGGCCCTATTCCCCACACAGAGCTACAATCCCCAGAAGAAGGGCTGACTGGTAAAACCACTCTGGCCACTGGAGCTCTGTCAGGGGGATAGGAAACTAACAGCTATTTGGCTTGGCTAATCGGGGCCACACCCATGCCAGACATTTACAGTAGGGCCTCACTCATATGGCGGGTTACGTTCCGGAGCCCTGCTGAAAAGCGAAAACCACTGAAAAGCGGAACTCATTGAATAGAATGGGGCGCAACACCCGAAAACCGCTGTAAAAGTGGAACAAGCGCCGTATGAGAGGGGCTTTAGTCTAATTGCGGCTAATTGAGACCGCTGCATTAATGAAGCACTGTAAAGCGAAGCGCTGGTAAGCGGGCCCTTACTGTATTCCACTTTAAACAGTCATGGCTTCCCCCAAATAATCCTGGGGAGTGTAGTTTGTGAAGAGTGCTAAGAGTTGTTAGGAGACTCCTATTCCCCTGGCAGAGCTCCAGTGGCCAGAGTGGTTTAACAGTTACCCCTCTTCCCAGAGAATTCTGGGATAGGATAGTGCATAGTTATTCCTCTGCTGACCTCCATTGATGGAAAGGAGCAACACTGCAGGGGGGGAAGATATGCCATGGCGGGAGTTCCAAGCTTTGTCCTTGTGGGTGGCAAACTCCTGTCAGCAGTTTCCCCACCAGCAGTAGCCAAGCCAAGTGGGGTGTTCTGGAGTGGGATGGGGTACTGGAGACTTTGTTTCTGTTTGATCCAAAGCCCTATGGGTCTCGCAAGGGGCCTGATCTTAGGGCCCTTTAGTTCTACCAGGCTGGAACTGGCACAGACCCCCCCCCAAAAAAGTCTTCCATCCTCACAAGCCGGAACTGTCAGGGCTTCAGATATGGTATGAATCATCCACTCTGTGCCTCCCCAGCCCCTCATTAGGATTTCGTTGTGAGTTGATTAATCAGTGGGGCTATGGTGAGGGCCAAATTCAGTTGATGGGATAGAGAGTTTGGGGCCTCGTTGTTTTGTTATATTGAGTCTATTCTGGCTCTGGTGTGCAGTTGTAACAGGCAATGACAGAGCAAATATTAGAGTTAGGCTTTCAGTCTAACAGTATTGCAGCAGAGTTATTTATTTTAAGGCAACTTGCATTTTTTCAGCATCTTCCAGTCCCAGCGAAACCTTCCTGTATTATGTACCTGAGCTGGTTTGTTACAGAACATGCTCAGATGCAGGCCTTTGGGGGGAAGGGCTGTCGCTCTGTGGTAAGAGGATCTGCTTTGTATGCAGAAGGCCTCGGGTTCAATTCCCAGCATCTTCAGGTAGGGCCGGGAATGCCCCCCTGCCGAGCTGCTGCCAGTCAGCATAGAGATAGTATTGAGCTAGGTGGGCCATGGCTCTGACTTGGCATAAGGCAGCTTCCTACACCCTCAGACTTACATGGTATCTGAACGGCAACTTGTTATGCACATGTATCTTGTTATGCACATCCGTTGCTCACTCTGATTTACAAAGCCTGATTTGCTGTGCACAGTGAGGAGTGCATGTTAAAGATCCCCTTGGCCACCGCTCAGCGTGCGCAGGAGTTGATGTTTCTTGCCCTTTGAGCCATTGCTCAGGTTAAAAATATATACATGCCTTCCTTTAAAAAACAGCAACAAAAAACGAGCTGCCAGCAAGGTTGTTTAGTTCCTGCAGGGAATTCAGTCACGAAATAGCATAGATGGGAACATAGGAAGCTGCCTTGGACTGAGTCAGACGGTTGGCCCATCTAGCTTAGTGTACTGTCTACACTTCCTGGAAGCTGCCTGATAGGAGTCAGACCATTGGTAACCCAGGATTGCCTACACTGACTGTCAGCAGCTCTCCAGAGTTTCAGAGTGGGAGTCTTTTGCAGCCCTACCTGGAGATTCCAGGGACTGAACTTGGGACCTTCTGCAGGCAAGGCAGATGCACCGCCACTGACCTATGGCTTTTCTCCAGTAAATCAGCAAGCACCACTCCTGAGAATGTAAGAGTCACTCCCTCTGTTTTTTCCCCCTGCTCCCTTGCGGGTGGGGCTGTTGCTTGTCATCCTCTCAGTCCCTTTCAGAAGTAGTGAGAGTAAGCGATCCTGTTCTTCTCGTCATTGAAATCCCGCTTATTTTCATTATAAAGGAGGAAAGCTGACAGGGCTGCAGTGTCATAGTCTATTGCTGCTTCGGCCATTTAAACCACTATTTTTGATGTTCAGGCTGCGAGTGTCATTGCATATGCCACCAAAATGGCACCACTCATGCATGAGAGAGAGGTATTAGCAGATGCTGGGGGACCCCAAGATTTGCAGAAGTGCAAAAAAAAAGTTAGAACAAAACTAAGCAGGGGGACCCTCAAAACAGCAGAGGACTGTGTGTGCTTGGTGGCCACAGCATGTTGGCTGACTGTTGAAGTTGTGGGGGCAGAATGGAAAATAGAATGGAATATCATGGATGAGGACATGGCTGGCTGGTTGGGACAGTGAGCCTGAGCACTCTACACTGCCACATTTTATTACAGGCTTCACTTGTTAGGGCTTATTTTGAGTGAGTGTCCCACCTTTCCCCATAAGTGGTCAGATGCCAAGGAGGACAGGGTTCCCCTGCCTTTAGTTTATTATTTACTTATTTAATCTAGTTGTTACATAGAAGAGAATTTTGGCAGGTGAAGCTTTTTATGCTGAGTGAAAAGACAGTCTGTGCAACCTGCAAATTGTAAACCAATTGACCTCTTTTCACACCCTACCGTTAGCAATGACTGAACCGAGATTTTTGAAAGTTTATCAGTAACATTAGCAACCTGCAGTTATTGGCGAAGCTTAAAGGTTTTCCTCCTCCAATCCATCAATGTTATACAGCTCCCACAGCAGATGCTAGGTGTGCGGCATGGCATCCAGCTATGGGGGGAGAGCAGGATGCTTCAGCATTTGTGTGCTTCTGCATGCTGCATCAGGATGCAGTTGGCAAAAGGGCCTATTTAAGGCCATGTCTGCTCCTGCCAGCTCAGTTGGCATCTGCCCACCCTGGGATGCTTGTCACCCAAAGTGGCTGTAGGAACTGACTTTAATTAGTTAGTTAGTTTTGCTTACTTAGTGCTGTTTTACCTGAGGGAATTGGCAGACAGTAAGGGGTATGATGCATTAATTAGGACAGGGCAATCGGTCACGTCAGCAGGACAGTTTTGGAAGATGTAGATTCTGCTCAAGGGTCACCAACCTTTTTGGCTCAGTGGATTCATGTGGAATTTTGAGAAAGTGTTGTGGGTGCCAATCACAGAGTGGTTGCTGTGGAGCGTGTGGTATAATGACTGACATTCCCAAAAGAGCAGAGAAAGACAGGACCACAAAATGGTGTGGGGATGCCCCCCAATCAGCCATCCCATCAATAGGAAAATGGCACCTATATCAGCTGCTGCTGCACTTGCTCATCAATCAATCAATCAATCAATCAATCAATCAATCAATCAATCAATCAATCAATCAATCAATCAATTTATATCCCTCCCTTCCTCCCAGCAGGAGCCCAGGGAGGCAAACAGAAATGCTAAAAACGTCTCATGCAGAGAAGCTCTTTGCACCTCTCCTCTGTTCAGAAAGGAAGGGAGTGTGGGTGTCCAATCTTGGCACCCAGTGAAATGTGGACATGTTTAAGGAGGTGTGTGGTCAGCATAGGAGCGACTTAGCCAGTGCAAAGAGGAATTGCAAACAGTCTGTCATGTATATGAGTTTTTGAGGGGATATTCTTTACTTTTTTGTGGGTGCCATAGTGTTATAGGATTGTGGGGCCGGGTTTGGATGATATATGTGAGACCCATTCTAGCTTATAATTGTGTGCCTATAAGAAATACCATCTTCAGTGCAGAGACCTGCTAGACTGGGCAAACTGGTTTCCTTTGCATAAGCTAATAATTTAGCCAAGTCAGCCTGTGAGTTAATGGGCTTTTTTAGTGGTTAATCTCTATATCCAAAAGGAAGTTGCCAGGATAAATCCTGTTGCTATTGCAACTCTTTCTGGAGGGAGGCTTCCCCCCCCTCCTGGGGCCCAAGAGAGGGTTTTGTTTTTAATCTTGTCTGGGGAGTAAAGCTGGAAAAACATAGAGAGAGGTCTGTCTTCTGTGTCTATACCCCCAAATCTATGGGCTTTGGGGGGCAAGATCTGATGGACTGTTAATGCTGAGAACCCCTCCATCTTATCCTCAGGTTGTGACTATGTGTAAATAAAAACCATATATCTTATAAGACACCACAGTCTTCGCTGACCTTCTTTCCAAGGAAACCAAACCCTGCGTAAGCGCAGGAACCCCCAGAAGTCTCACACAGCTCAGAGATTGGGGTGGCGCACAATACTAGCAATTAGTGAGCATCCAGAGGCATTAAAAAGGGAAAGTGGATTCCCTGAGACTTACTAACCAAGGCAGTAGTGAAAGAAGCCCCTTTGGAGCTTGATTAGCTGACAGGCTCACACACTCAGGGTATTGTGTCTTGGGAGAGCTGCTTTTAACACTGAAAGAGGGTGGCATGAGGCAGTTAGCACACTGTTTCTGGTCTCGAGGCTGGGTCAGCCTTACTCTTATTCTCTCAGCATGGGGAAGTAGTACCTGTCATTGCTGTAAGAAAATATACAGTTTGGTATATTGCAGATCTCCTTTTGTAAGTTAAACTGTGACCCAACACCAACTAACTCAACATCAAGTGTCTCACCTCTTTATTCTGAGTGTGGGCACAATTAGCTGACCAGAGAGAGATCATTTTTCAGTTTTGTAACCAATATTTGTATTGGTAGGCATTTAGATAAGATATCAGAAAATATCAGTTAAGCAAATGTTTGGTAAACAAAAGTTTGGCATCAACTTTGTAGGAAGATAATGTCATACATATTAATTCATTAGCACAAACTGAATGATGGTCCAGATAGTGAAGTCTGCAGAGTCTGGCTGGTCTGCAGAATAGGAGATGCAAGGGGTAAATAAAGCAATATTTGGCTGTGATTGTTGCTGAAGAGAGGGACAGTTTTGTGTTTCATATGCAAAGAAGAAAATGGGTTTCACTTTCCCTCCTGCCATACGCAAAACAGCATCTGTGGCCTTATTCCTTATTAATGAGAAATACATTTTACTTAATTACCAATGTCAGGAGAAAATGATCCTTTCAGCTAATGGCCATCTCTGTTGCAATTATCTCTAAAGGGTAATGAGAGCTCACTTTTTGTTAATGTATCTCATTAGTGATGGATCATATTACAGCCAGCTAACCTGCTGCCCCATTATAGAGAGACAGACATATTTTTTCCCAGAGAAGTGTGAAAAATTATTTTTTTCCCCTACTACAATTGTGGCTGATTTTTCTTAAGGTTTTAGTGATTTGTCTCCTGCTCAGTTCACAAGTCAGTTAAGCCTGTGAGAATATGGTGGGCTTCGATCCCAGTACTAGAGATATGAATGCCCAGGAGGAAAAAGGAGAAAAATGCTTAAAAAAAAATCCTGGTCTTTTTCCAGGCCTTCACATCTCTACCCAGTACTCCAGTGTACCCAGTTGTGATGTAGACGGATTATGAAAAAGGGAACAAATATCATGTGTTTCATTCTGTGTTGACAAATGTAGACCAAAGCTGGCCAAAAGGAGTCTCAGGGACCATTTTTCCTGGTCTCCAAAAGGCTGTGAGCATCTAGGCAGCTATGTGTTATCCCCATATTGGACAGCTACTTCCTTCATCCATATCTTCATCTGTGAGCCAGAAGCATCATATCAGATTTCAGTAAGTGGAAGGCAAGAATCTCAGCAAGGCTTAAAGGCTCCCATTCATAGATACATTTAAAATTGAACTGCTGGATTTTGTAAGGATTGGTAAAGCTGCTTACAAAATGTCTTCTGACAAAAACAGCTAATATGTTCAACTAGCACATTATATACAGTAACTGAAGGGGACTAAAATACAACTGCATGGTGTTTTATAAAGTGCCATAATATATGCAAACTCCAGAATGCTACCAAACATAACTCATACCTCTGTTGTAGTTAATAACTCTGTAAATTCATTTGAAATGTGTAGACACATTTGGATGGCTTTGCTTGGCCAGCTAGTTGTACTCTTGGCTTAACGGGAGATGGGATGGAATGGATTTGTGGGGCAAACATAGGTGAAAGTGACATGGACCAGAAATAGACGGATTTTTCCTATCCCACCACTGAATGAGGGAAGGGGATCTAGGTCTTTACCGAGGGGCATCACCCGGTGGCGGAAGCAGCACTTGTGCTGCAATCCAGGTACATAGCTGATAACGCGCTCTACGTAGGGCTGCCTTTGAAGACTGCTCGGAAACTTAAATTGGTACAAAGAGGACTTCCCAGGAGGATCCCTCCGCCTGTGCAGCCTCTGAGACGGGCTCCCGTCTTGGATGAAACTTTTTCAGTTTTAAATCCAGTCAGAAGGGTTTTTTTTGACTGGGGATAATTTCTTCCGGATAAGGAAGAAACGTGAGATTTCCCACACAGCTTTGTTGTGTTTGTTGGAGACTGGAATTCGTCAGAATTGTCTGTGAAAGAAGGTCTTCCAGCAGCTCGGACGGAGCTAGGATTTCTAGCTAGCTCAGCTGAATAAGTGAGCCGTTTTTCTTTTCTTCAAAGAAAAACGGTCTAACAGGCAAGCATTCTCCTGTCTATGCTCATTATTTTGTTATCTATACAGCTAAAGAGATTTGTCAAAGAACCAGCAATTAAGAAAACCTGGGTGAGTCAAAACTTTCTCTTTTACTCACGGAACTAAGGGGGAAGAAAATAAAAATAGCCTATCTTTTTTTTATTGCAAAAAGCTGACATGGAAATTAGCATTATAAAGATTACAACGGATGAGGGGTTTCTGATTGGAAGAGAAAAGAAAAATCTTTTTGATTTATAAGACTTTTGTGTAATATATGTCTGGGACTATTTTTTCTGGTCTACTTTTTTTTTGACGAATCTGCTCATTCTTTCTGCTACTAGTCATTTGGACGCTGTGAACTAAAGCTGTTTTGCACTTCTGGGCATATAAGAGATAAGGGCTGTCTAGAGTGTGACATCAGTTGGTTTGAAAGATTAACTCCTTTGTAACTGGATAAAAAAATAAATTGCTCTTTGCTTGGGACATTGAAAATTGAAGGAGTTTTGTTCCTTTGGTTTTAAGAATGACAATTAAGAAGATCATGGATGTACAAGAAGGAACTTTATCTTTAGATATGTTTCAGAAAATAATGAATGGGATTAAGTCAATAAAACAAGAACTGAGAAATAATAGTCAAGCGTTGAGAATTGAATTTGACGAAATGAGACAGGAGCTGAAAGAAATTCAGGATTCTATGAGAAAGGAGAATAAAGATAGATCTGGAAAACCAAAAAAGGATGAAAGAGAAATTAAAGGCAAGGTTCAAACTATGGAGATTGGATTAAATATGGACCTGGAAAAAGATTTGGATTTCCTGGCTGTGATGGATCCTGGAGACAAATATTACGGTTTGGAACTCAGCGCTGTCTCTGAAGGAATTGATGAAGAGATTGGAGATAAAGATATTATCGGTTCGAAAAAATTCCTGGACTGGAAGGATTTGATGGAACTTGAAATGGAGAAGGTTAACAGCATTAATCCATGTTTTGTGTCAATGGAAAAATCTTCAAGAGATGTGCTAGTGTATTCTGTAAAAAAGAGGAACAGAGATGCGGCTTTGCAACAATACTTCAGTGATACGTTCGGAATTGATGGCAAGGAAATATCTGTGATAAAGGAAATTCCTATCAGACTCTTATTATATGACTATGACAGCAAGATTATTGGGTGCGTAAAGATGGAAGATGGAACCAATACAGATAATGGAAGAAGAGCGATTTGAAATTACTGGACTTAGTAGACTTGATGAGTTGGATTAATTGACATGTTTATCTAGAAAAAAAATTGATGGACATATATCTCAAGGATTGGAAACTTCTCTTTGACTTTTTGTGGAAGAATAAAATGATATGATGTTAATGAGATTTGATACCAATTAAGATAACCGCTGGAGGAAGGTGATTTTATAATCTATTAAGAGACAGGCTTGTTATATATTATAGACTTATAGCTGAACTACGACAAATCGGAAGTCAACATTTTAATATTTTTTTTCTTTTTTTATTGTATTAGTTATTGATTTGTGTTTTTTCTTTTTGTATTGTTTTGGTTTTGAAAATTTGAATAAAAATTAATTGGAAAAAAAAGTTGGTACAAAGAGCGGCAGCCAGAATGTTAACTGGAGCTGGGTTCAAAGAACATACTACTCCTTTGCTTTACCAGCTCCACTGGCTGCCAATCTGTTTCCAGGCACAATTCAAAGTGCTGGTTTTGACCTATAAAGCCTTATACGGCTTAGGTCCAGGCTATCAGTTAGACCGTGTCTCCCTCTATGAACCTGCCCGGATTTTAAGATCATCCGGTGAGGCCCTCCTTACTATTCCATCTTTCTCGCAAGTTTTTCTTGCCGAGACACAGAATAGGGCCTTTTCAATGGCTGCCCCTAGATTGTGGAATTCCCTCCCTAGCGAGGTTCGGTTGGCTTCCTCGCTATCGTCATTTCGCGCCCAGGTGAAGACTGTTTTATTTAGGCGGGCTTTTAACTGAAAATGTTACAGTTTTAATCTATTTGATTTAATTTATTTTTAATTGTTTTTAACATGCATATTGGTTGTTCTGATTGTTTATTGTTTTAATTGTGAGCCGCCCTGAGTTCCTTGGAAGAAGGGCGGGGTATAAGTATTTTAAATAAATAATAATAAATAAATAATAATAAGTGAAAGGAAGTGCCTGGTGCAGGCCACTGATACAGTCATCTGTGCCTCTGCCAGGATTATCCTTGCCTGCACTGGGCTCTGCTATCCATTCAGCAGTCATGCATCAGCATGGCGCTGAAGTAGCCTCTGCCACCTCCTCATGATGTTCCTTAGTAAGAGTGCCAGTCTCCACTTGTTTGGGGCATTCAGTGGCACAAGCTGGTAGTTTGTCAGTGAACCACTGCACAAACCATTGCTGGGTGGTATGTCCTGAAATGGCAGAGCTGTGTGTAGCATTTCAGATGAGGGATTCACATTTTTGAGTGGTCCTTCATACTAAAAACAACTGTCTGTAAATAGAAAACTAGGAAAGGAGGCAGAGAGTTGCTCTAGAAGCTTCTTCATGATGGGCTGGCTTTCTTCAAGAATGGACTTACTAGCAAAAGGTGATGCCCAGCTAAGTCATACCCAGAGTAGACCCACCACAGTCGGTGGACTTGTGCTAGTATCATAGATTTTAGTAGGTCTACTCTAAGTAAGACTTAACAATGGATGCCATCCAAGGTTGTTTTAAGTATTGGGATTAAAGGTATTATTAATTGTGTTACAGGATTGCTTGCTTATCATTTGTTAGCCATCTTGAGAATTTGAAAAATATCTTATTTAAACAGAATGTAGATTTGTTTGCACCTGCTTGAGAGTGATGATAGTTGCAACCTGGTGATCTGTGTTGGAGCATGAAAACTCCTGATGAAGCAGGAGATGCAGCAGGTGTACCTTCTCCTGTCTGCTTCTTCCCTAGTTCTTAATCCACCCCTGCCTGCTGCGGGCACAGCAGGAGGCCTGCTTACAACTATAGGCAAGAGTAGTGAATGGCAGGACTAGAGAAGGATCTGGTGTGAGAAGTCCCAACTGTTGCATCTTTTGTTAATCTTTACAGCTATAACATTAATCTCCGAGTTGCAACATAGTAGACCTACCCTGTCCCATGTGTTTAATTATTTTACTTATATAAAGCTTGATGCTAAAATTGGCTTTTACAAGTATCAAAACTAGTTGCACAAGCATTAAAATAGAAACATCCATAATTAAAAAACAAAATAAAAAATAAAACAATCCCATTAAAACAACACAGTAATTAAAACAGGAGACAGGTTGAGAGATCAAGCGCGTGCTTGTGCAAATGGGTGCAAATATATATATTTCTGTTTTTTCTTTCTTTCCTTATGCTCAAATGCTGTTAATCTGGAGGACACCATTAACTTAATGGTGATTCTGATACAGTCAGAATTAGACTTTGATCCCGAGAATCTGTTGACTTTGGTGTGGACGACTTTCCTAACAGCATGTATGCTACAGAAACTGAATTTTCAGTGTCTCACGCAGCTGCCGTTTCAGTTGAAATAAGGAAGGCTGCCTTGAAAGTGAAGTTTGTATTAAATAAGAGATTTTAAGAAATGTTCCTAGTCTACTCCCCCCATTTTTAATTTTTGTGTTTTGTGAAGCAAGTGTGAAATTAAATGTACATGGGAGACAGTTTACAGAACATTGTGGTAAGTGGGAAATGCCAAAATGCAGTTCTCCATCTGTTAGAAAATCAAGGGAGACAGACAGCTTAGGATCTAATGAGAAACACTGTGTGTTGGATTCTGCTACCCCAGGTGTAAATTTACAATGGTGTAATCAAGAGCAACATTTGGCCCCTTAGCCTTCATATATTTGAAAATGGACAAAAACCTTTTTTTGCAAGGAATATGAAAGTTGTCTAATATATAGAACAAAACTTTAGATTCAAATAAATAATTGTACACAAATATATGACTTTATTTGGAATTATTTCAGTGAATCCTATTGCCATGGGCACCTCCAGATGGGTGTTTTATTATGGGACTGGTGCTCCTTATGCATGCAATTTTTTGAAGCATTCACACAATGTCAGCGGTATCAAAATCCCAGCCCATATCCTCTCCCCCTTTAATCTGGATATACCATTCTGGGAAAAATCCAATAAGTTTTTTTAAAAAACAAAAACAAAAAACACTTGTTGCCAGTGACCCATTTTCCGTATCTGAATGACCCTTTACAATATTAAGCCCCCACTGTTGCCACATAGCCCTCAGAAGGTTGCTAAGATGGGGACGAGGTCCTCGGTCTCTGAACAAAGTTCCCCATTCCTGCTGTACAATTCCCCAGGAAGCAACAACACATCCTCATGTACTATCGCTTCCAGGGCATTTTTAGATCCATTTTCAACTAGCATGAAAATGTTAAGGCAGCCCTTGGACCACCTCATAAAATGTTATTAGTCTGCTTGAACCATGCAATTTTAGCACTGCTTTTGGAGGTGTAAACTAGGGATTTGTTGTTGTTATGTGCCTTCAAATCGATTACGACTTATGGCGAATCAGTGACCTACCTTTACTGGTAGCCAGTGAGAGTTGTAGAGTTCAGAGCCCATGTCATTCCCACAGATAAAGAGATGAGCTTTGATAGAGGAGACCTGGGGAAATGGTCCATGGACCCATTGTGCGGCTTGGGCAAGTCATACCTGCCCATCTATAAAATGGGAATAACCAGACTACCTTGCCAAAGTGGCTGAGAAGCGTGCTTTGCAAATGCAAGAGTCCTGAAAATGCATGTGTCATTGAACGTATTTTACCTCCCAAGCCAATTTTGCACCGCTTAGGGATTTTTGAAATATGAAGCGGTATATAAATGCTTTTTAATAATCAAAATAAATAATAATCAAAAGCATCTGTCATGAACCACCCTGTTCAGATCTTGAAGTTTAGGTCTGTGGCTTCCTTTATGGAATCAATCCATCTCTTGTTTGACCTTCCTCTTTTTCTACTCCCTTCTGCTTTTCCCAGCATTATTGTCTTTTCTAGTGAATCATGTCTTCTCATTATGTGTCCAAAGTATGATAACCTCAGTTTCATCATTTTAGCTTCTAGTGATAGTTCTGGTTTAATTTGTTCTAACACCCAATTATTTGTCTTTTTTGCAGTCCATGGTACGCGCAAAGCTCTCCTCCAACACCACATTTCAAATGAGTTGATTTTTCTCTTATCCACTTTTTTCACTGTCCAAGTTTCACATCCATACATAGAGATCAGGAATACCATGATTTGAATGATCCTGACTTTAGTGCTCAGTGATACATGTTTGCATTTGAGGACCTTTTCTAGATCTCTCATAGCTGCCCTCGCCAGTCCTTGCCTTCTTCTGATTTCTTGACTATTGTCTCCATTCTAGTTAACGACTGTGCCGAGGTATTGATAATCCTTGACAAGTTCAATGTCCTCATTGTCAATTTTAAAGTTACATAAATCTTCTGGTGACATTACTTTAGTCTCCAAATTATGGAGTAAATTAAATTCTCATCCCTAGTTTTCATGGAGCAATTTAGGAAGAGCTGTAGCTCAGTGGTTAAGCACACACGTTACATACAAAAGGTTCTAGGACAATTTCAACCTCGGAGAGCTGTTGCCAGTCAGTGTTGAAGATACTGGGTTAGAAGGACTAACAGTGGTGAACTGTCTTCACCACCTTTTGTTTGATCATACAATAGTCTCTTTGGGACCAGAGCTCCAGGGAAATTGGTTGTCAGTTGTGCACATCAGCACCTGTTGGTTGGAGTAACATTATTATTAATTTACTGCAAGGTCATCTGAAGATATCCAGCTGTATTTCTCTGTAATATCTGATCGAGAGAGGCCTTTAAGCCCTGGATCAGTGCCTGGACTTGGTGGTGGGCTGGATGAGGACTAATAAACTGAGTCTGAATCCTAGCAAGATGGAGACATTATGGGTTGGTGATTTCTGAGTTTGGATAATTGCTCAGTTGCCTGTTTTGGATGGGGTTGTACTTCCTTTGAAACAGCAGGTTCGTAGTCTGGATCCATCTTTATCGCTAGAGGCCTAGGTGACCTCAGTGGCTAGGAGTGCCTTTTACTGGCTCTGGCTGGTAAGACAGCTGCGGTCATTTCTGGAACAGGATAGCCTGACCACTGTTGTTCATGCACTGGTAACCTCCAGGCTGGATTGCTGTAATGTGCTGTGTGTGGTGCTGTCCTTGAGGTTGGTCTGAAAGCTGCAGCTGATGCAAAATGTGGTGACTGGTACAGGGTATTGTCAGCATGTTACCCCTTGCTGAAAGAATTGCACTGGTTACCCATTAGCTACTGGGCCAAGTTCAAGGTTCTAGTTTTGGTATACAAATCCCTGTACAGCTTGAGAGTAGGATACCTGAAATATTATCTTACCCCTTATATACCCAGTTGCTCACTGTGGTCTGCAGGTGAGGACCTCCTGCAGATACCACTGTGTCAGGAGGTCCGTTCTACGCAACAAAGGAAGCGGACCTTTAGTACGGTATTGACACTTTGGAATTCCCTTCTCTTAAATATTAGACAGGCACCATCTCTGTTATCTTTCTGGTGTCTACTGAAGACTTTCTTCTTTCAACAAGCCTTTTAAGTAGAGACCTTATCTCAGTTTGCACCTGTGCTGGGATTGCTTTTTAAGATGCTTTTAACGTTGTTTTTTAAAGATGTTTTTCTTTAAGATGTTTTCCTTTAATATGTTTTAAAAGATGTTTTGTTTTAATATGTTTTAAAATCTTTTGTTTTAAAGTTGTTTTTTTAGTATTTTTAGTGTTTTTATTTATTTATTTATTATTTGATTTATATCCCACCCTTCCTTCCAGCAGGAGCCCAGGGCGGCAAACAGAAATGCTAAAAACACTTTAAAACATCATAAAAACAGACCTTAAAATACATTAAAACAAAACGATAAAAACATTAAAAAAGCTTTAAAAACATATTTTAAAAAGGGTTAAAAACATGTTATTAAAAAAACCATATTATTAAGCAGTTCTAACACAGACGCAGACAGAGACGTGTTTTTGTTTGCCGTCCTGGGCCTCTTTTGGGAGGAAGGGAGGGATATAAATTTAATAAATAATAAATAAATTCTGCAGTGAGCAAGACTATGTTCCAGGTGACCTGGAAAGGAAGTCCATTTAAACCTTTTCCCCATTTGTTCTGATTGGCTACATGCAGTAGGTCAGATGTCTTACATGATGTGCGTGGCTAGGTGGGACCATTTATGTAGACACTAAAATATTCATGCTGAAGAATTTTCATGGGGATTTAAAAAAAATAGTAAATGGCTGCAGAAACTTGGAGAACTGAATTTAAGATTAGTAAAACTGAAAGAACTAAAACTGGCAGATTATTCCATCCCTATTTCACAAATTAATTTGTTATTCCTTGTTTTGTACAGTCATCAACTAATCAAGTAAATACTACACTCAAGCCTCAGAATTCAGTTTGGTGGTGGTGCTGAGGATTCAAGGTGAAATCTCCATTCTTTTCATGGAACTGTAACTCCAAAAATTTCTCAAGGTTGTTTTTGAAGCCATGACGGCTGCCAGTTTAAAGACAGAGTGGAGGAAGGGAGGGACTGAGTTGAGTCACCAGGGGCACTTTCTGAAGGCTGTGTATTTTTTTTTTTTTTTGGTCTTCCTCAGGTAATAAAAGCTCAGTACCTTACTTAAGGTAATTGGCTGGAACTGAGCACAGGAGGGCTGAGTTACTCCAGGAATGTTTCTGAAGTTAAGGCCCCATCTGCACTACACATTTAAAGCAATATCATACCACTTTAAACAGTCATGGCTTTCCCCAAAGAATCCTGGGAACTGTAGTTTATCAAGGGTGCTCAGATTTGTTTAGGGGACACCTAATCTCCTCACAGAGCTGCAATTCTCAGAGTTCCCTAGGAAGAGGGATTGGTTGTTAAACCACTCTGGGAATTCTACCTCTGTGTGAGAAATAGAGGTCTCAGCACCGTTTACAAACGATAGTTCCCAGGATTCTTTGAGGGATGCCATGACTGTTTAAAGTGATATAACACTGATTTAATTATATAGTGCAGATGGGACCTATGTTTGTAAGAACACCACTACCTGACGCTGAAAGGTACCATTTCAAGGTACCACTGCATGGCAGGAGATGTTTGGCAAGTGAACATTCTCCTCAAATGGCCACACTGTGAAGGGATAAATTGCACCTACCACACTAGGAGTTCCAAATTGTAGTCCGTGCACCACTAGTGGTCTGTGAGCTTCATTTAGGTGGTCTGCTGTGGATTTGTGGATTTATGGTTGAAGACGGGAGGTGGGCACATCCATTGCATTAAATATTTATATCGACTTTAATTGTATTTATTGCTTTGTTATTGCTTATATTGTGTTTAATAAAATACAATATATGAAAGAAATAAAAGGAGCAGTAAAATGCAATTAAAAGTCATCTAGCCCAGCGCATTACAATTGCTACAACAGGCAGAAAAACCATTAAGTGGTTCGCCAAGATCCTCAGCAATTTTCAAGTGGTCTGTGGGGAAAAAAGTTTTGGAACCGTTGGACCTTGCTTCTCCCTTCTAGGCTGCCTTTGAAGGCCAGTCCCTTGCTGTGGAACACTCTTCCAGAAGAGATTCAGAAGGGCGTCTTCACTTTTGGCTTTCAGATGTCTCTTGAAGACTTTTTTCAATGTTGATAGGCCTATGCAGTTGTTTAATATTTTCTTGAGTAGCCAGTCATTTTAATGATTGTTATACATGGCTTTTAATGGTTTTTAAATATGTGTTTATATTGCTGTAGATCCTCCGTGGCGCAGAGTGGTAAGTGGCGGTAACACAGCCGAAAGCTCTGCTCATGGCCGGAGTTCGATTCCAACGGAAGGAGGAAGTTGAATCTCTGGTAAAAGGGGTCGAGGTCCACTCAGCCTTCCATCCATCCGTGGTCGGTAAAATGAGTACCCGGCATATGCTGGGGGGTAAAGAAAGGCCGGGGAAGGAACTGGCAATCCCACCCCATATATACGGTCTGCCTAGTAAACGTCGCAAGACGTCACCCTAAGAGTCAGAAATGACTCGCACTACAAGTGCGGGGACACCTTTACCTATACCTTTATTGCTGTACGCTAGCCTGATATTTTATGGAAATGCACTGCTTTCAAGTCGATTCCGACTTATGGCGACCCTATGAATAGGGTTTTCATGGTAAGCAGTATTCAGAGGGGGGGTACCATTGCCTTCCTCTGAGACTGAGAGGCAGTGACTGGCCCAGGGCCACCCAGTGAGCTTCATGGCTGTGTGGGGATTTGAACCCTGGTCTCCCAGGTTGTAGTCCAACACCTTAATCACTACACCACACTGATACGGTGGTATATAAATACTTTTGTTAAATAAAGAAATAAACAAGCTTTGATAGTTGTACAGAAGGAAGCTTTGATAGTTGTACAGAGTTTTGACAGATGCTGTATCTTCCCTCATGGATTAGCATTGGTGGGAGAAGTTGACACTTGCCAGAATCTTGCTTTACTATCTTTTGTGGACTTTAAAAATTGGAATGCATTTACGGAGGCGATGGAAGAAGCCTGGATTCAAATAATCCATCAACTATAAAGCATAGTGGGTGACCATGGACCAGTCACTACCAGACCTACCTCATAGTGTTTTTGTGAGCCTTCAGGGTAGCGTGGGAGAGGATTTAAAAATTATTAATTCACTAATAGGCACCATATGCTCAGAGGCACATGTTACCAAATTCTTCCAAGCTACACAGGAAGTGGATTGGACTGTGAAAGACCAACCCAAATTGTGTTTGCATTTTTACAAATTTGTAGGGCAGTACAATATCTCAGAGAGGAGGTCGGGTCTCCTGCTCCCCTGGTGCATTCACTATAGCTGCCCAATTTCCCTGCTTTTAAAAGTTTGATAGAAATATCTGTGGGCTATAGGTACGTTCTTAAACTGCAAGGATTTTTGCCTATTACTGAATTTCCCTGCTTTTTAGTTCAAGAGGTAAGAAATGGAATCTTGTACAAGTTTGCTGAGAATGGATTGATCATTTGCAGCTTATTGAGTTCAGTGGGATTTATTCCCCTGCAATCATGCTTAGGATAGGTGAAAGTGACCACAGGGTAAGCAAGGGGAGGAGGGGGATGGGACCAGGCAGGAAGGGAAGGAGGAAAGTAGGTTTGATCATTTGCATGTTTATTGAGTTCAGTGGGATTTACTCCCATGCAATCATGCTTAGGATAGGTAAAACTGACCATGGGGAGGGAAGCCTGGAATCGGTAGGGGAGGAGGAAGTAGGAAGAGGGGAGGAGAGGAAGAAGGGAGGAGGAAGAGAGAGGAGAGGGGAAGGAGGAGAAAGGCAGGTCTGGTCATTTGCATACTTATTGAGTTCAATGGGATTTACTCCTGTGCAATCATGGCTAGGATAGGTAAAACTGACCATGGGGGAGGAGGAGGGGGAGGGGAGCAGAAGGAGTAGGAGGAGGAAGGAGGTGGTTGGAAGGGGAGGGGGAGGGGGAGAGGTGAAGGAAGGGGGAGGGAAGGGGCAAACGGGAGGTCATGGGAGGGAGGAGGAGGAGGGGAGGGCAGGTTTGATAATTTCCATACTTATTGAGTTCAGTGGGATTTACTCCCGTGCAATCATGCTTGAAAATGAAATGGACTGCCTTCAAGTCAATTCTGACTTATGACGACCCTATGAATAGGGTTTTCATGTTAAGCGGTATTCAGAGGTGGTTTACCATTGCCTTCCTCTGAGGCTGAGAAGCAGTGACTGGCTCAAGGTCACCAGTGAGCTTCATGGCTGTATGGGGATTTGAACCCTGGTCTCCTAGGTTGTAGTCCTAGGATAGGTAAAACTGATCACAGGGGAGGGGGAGGGGAGAGGAAGGAGGAGAAGGAGGGGATGGGGGAGGGAAGGGAGGGGTGACAAGGGAGAAGGAAGGGGCAAGATGGAGGCAATAGGAGGGAGGAGGAGGGAAGGGCAGGTTTGATCATTTGCATGCTTTTTTAGTTCAGTGGGATTTACTCCTGTGCATTCATGCTTAGGAGAGGTGAAACTGACCTGGGGGAGGGGGAGGAGGAGGGCAGGAAGGGGAGGGGAGGAGATTGGTGGGTGGGCACTGGGCAGAGGGGAAGCCCCTTTCCTTTCCAAAAGGAAAACATTGTGAACAGTATCATTGTTTTTCAGCATTTTCCCCACCTTTTTATTCTACAGTAGGCACATGTAGCCTCCCACCCAAATTTAAACCAAAGCTGTTCCTGGCCACATCCACACCAGACTGTTATTTCACTTTAGGCAGTCATGGCTTCTCCCAAAGAATCCTGGGAAGTATAGTTAGTGAAGGGTGCTGAGAGTTGCTAGGAGATGCCTGGTTCCACTCACAGAGCTTCAATCAGAGCGTCTGTTAAACCTCTCTGGCCACTGGAGCTCTGTCAGGGGAATAGGGGTCTCCTATCAGCACCCTTCACAAACCACACTTCCCAGGATTCTCTGGGGGAGCCATGACTGTCTCACATGAAATCAAAGTCTGGTGTGGGTGTGGCCCCCTGATTAGCCAAGCCAAACAGCTGTGAGTCTGGCTTTTAGAACACTGACGGTTGGTTCTTACTGAGCATGCCCAACAATATCATTCAGTTCAAGCCAACATTTCTTAAACTAATTAAAAACCAGCCAGGCATTTTTTAACTTTTAAACTGCAGAAGATGAAGGTCAGAGTATGGGGCAAGGTCAGTAACAGGATTACAGGTACTCTGTGAACATGGCCGATTTTTAATGAATTTCAACAGATTATGAGAACTCTGGCAGCAAAAAGTCCAAAAGGCATCTGTTTCTCTCTCTCTCTCTCTCTTTTTAGACTTTGAACTCTTGATTCTCGCTGACTGTTCCGTGTATCACCATGAAAATTGAGAGGGTTGTTAAGCAAGTGTTTCTGAGTTCAGGACTATAAGATTTGTAAGGTTTTATTTTGAAATGAGCTTATGGGAAGGATCAGAATGGCATGGGGTATTTCCAGTTTAACATTTCGGAATGCGAAAAATCCATGCTGACTATAGAATACACTGTATAATACTTAACCCAAATTTTGGTGCAGGAACAAAGAAAACTTTGGTTCCTATTTGTGGAATGCACTTGTGTCTTTAATGGGGAAAGTGCTATAGAGCTGTGGAAGATTTTGTAAATGGCATTGGCATTTCTGCATTAAGATGCAGAGTTAGTGATATTGACAATCAGCTCTTTGGTATGTGAACTAGCTTTTTACATCTTGTTTTTCTTACCCGTCTAGACTATATTAACCTTGTGCTGCCTCTTTAGAGCTGACTGGAATAAGATAGATGACAACTGCTGCCCTCAACATGGTGTCATGGTCTGCATTCCAATCCACACAGAGGAAGACTTTGTGGAGTTCAGTATGGGGAAATGTTGCTTGCACCTTTATACATAGGGAGCCCGGCCTTCATACATGGCTAGTACGCATTTTCATCTATTTTTTTCCATACAGCAGGAGTTTACTCCTGAGCAATAGCAAACTACTTTGCTTCTGTGCAGTATACACTGCTTTGTCACTGAAGAGTAAGTAAATGCTGTTCTCTCAGCGTTGCTCCCAGATGCAACAGAAAAATAGACCTCCCATAGTCTTTGGTGGTACATAAGGAAGGATTCTGACTTTGAAAAGGGCACCCCACTCGACTCTTTTCTGTACAGCATGATAGAGGATGCTGTTGTTTCCTAGAGAACACTTTATAGACTATGGCTTTCAAACACTGCAGTAAACTACTACTGGATTCTAGAGGAGTAATTTAATGCTGTATGGCACGGGTGGGGAACATTGTGCCCAGGGGCCAAACGCAGCCCCCCAGGCCTCTCTGTTTGACCCTTATTTATGAACATATTTGTATGCTTCTATTTTATTTCAGAAAACATCAAAGCAGCTTATAACAAGTAAAAACAGTATAATAAAAACCATTTACAACCCATAAAAACAAGCTCAGCTATTGCAATGAGACATTGCTGCCTGCATAAGCCTGGTGGAACAGAAAGGTTTTCAGCAAACTTTTAAAGGCACCTGCTGAATCTTTGTTGGCAGAGCATTCCAGAGAAGTGGGCCGATAACACTGTAGGCTTGATTTTGTGTTGATGTTAAATGAGCCTCATCAGCTTGGATGACCAGTGCCACTCCTGCAGATGATATCAGTGACCAAGCTGGGGTATAAGGATCCAGGTGGTCCCTAAGATACCCTAGACCAACGTTGTTTGGGGCTTTGTAAATTAATACAAAGGCCTTGAACATGGATTGTCAGTAGATGGGAGCCAGTGCAGATGTTCTAACAGTGGGTCACATGTGGTCGCCATATGCTTCCATCAGCAATCTGGCTGACTCTTCCCAGCCCACCAACCCCCTCCCCGCCACACTCCTCACTGGCCTTGCTTTGTGCCCTCCTTGAGTTTTTTTTGCCTGTATCCTTGAACTCTAATAATGACCCTTCTGTGCCTGGATGATGCACAGAAAGAGGCATGTGTGAGTAGAAACTAGCCTACTTTACAAAGATGAAATTTACATTCATTGCTTTATCTAGTTTTGCCTTTGGCCTTGCCCACCAGTGGCATGTGCACCCCCTGGAAGGTTGCTCAGAAGGGAATGTGCCCCTTGGCCCCTGCTGTATGGCCGCTGGTCAAGTTTGAAGTGTAGAGTACCAGAAGTATATCCAGAAATAAACTAGTGGTAAAACATCAGTGTGAAGCCAAGGACATCTGTGTTTCCATAGGCGTTTATTTATTTATTTTAAACTTTTATAACCTGCCTTTCCCCTGCAGACCCAGGTTGCAGGGTACACTGCAATCAATATAGCCATTAAAACAATTTATACAGGAAACCAACAATTAAAATATTAGAAAAAATTACACTGTAAAACCAACGTCAAAAGGCAAATGCTTACAGAGGAAAGATTATTGTTATCTCTTCAACTTCTGCCATGGGCAAAAACGTTGAAAATTGTGAGAACAGGATGCTGGAATAGATGGGCCTTTGTTCTGACCCAGCAGGGCTCTTATGATGTTCTTATCTGATGGATATTGATTAGGGGTAGCACCTGTACTCCTTAGCATAGTGGCTGAGTGGTGACCCTGTAAGTCCCTGGGGCTCAATCTTGCCGGTGCTCTGAACTCAATGGGATGTTCAGGGGCCAAACTAGATGTGACACTAAATATGTCACTTGGTGCGGTGCCATAGCTGTTTTGGAGGCCCTGATTTTTGTTGGGATAATGGTTCAGTGGGACGGAATGTAACAGGTTTCTCCACTGCTGTAGTCCCAATGAAAATTCCACCCCACAGTGGCTATTAGTCCTAGAAGTGAAGCTCTCGTAGGTACCTATGTTTTTTTTTGGGACTGTAGAGGGTCAGGAAAGTTATACCCCCCTCTCCATGTTCTATGAACCTCTGCAACAACAACAAACAAAAATACAGCCATGGCACTTCAGGTGATGCTTTTAGTGTCAAGGTGAGTTCATTTCTTAGTAAGATACAGAGTGCTGAGGGCATTACTGAGGAAATGAAGCATTTGAATCATTTGAAACTTGCATTTCTACGTGTAGAAATGCTGTTGACTAGGAAGATGCAGATTTTGAGGCATGTACATTGCGGAGAGCAGTCATGATGTTTCATTGCCAATTGCAGAAATAAAAACATGTTCGTAAACAGTTAAATTAAGGACATATCTTGACTGGTGTCCCATTACGTGATAATCTGTATTCAGTGTGCCTTTTATAATGAACATTTTACCTGCGGCAGTGCCTGGCATACAGCCAGAAGTTGTTTTAGTACTTAGTTGTCATCCTGGTTTGGATTGAGTTGGGATTTAATTTTGCAGCTTCACTTCACAGCAAATGGGATTCATTTGTATAGCAACAGTTTACAAAGAAATGGATGCAGAAAGAAATGTCCCCTCAGCCTTGTGCCTATTTTGACAAATGTGCTTTTGTTATTGCAACATCTATCTTGTTTGTCCATTGGAATTCTTTACATCTCATTTTTAAGGATGCAAATCTTTCTAGGGTTGCTTACAAGTACAATAATGAAACCGCAAGAAGACAATATCCAAACATAACTCATGAGGATCCTTCTCATAGGCAGTTGGTGTCAGTTGGTCCTATGGGGTGAGAGAGGACAGTCCACCTGGACCAGGCATATGTGTTACCTTTACCTGCCTTCCTCACTCACCTGCTCCTTTCCATAGGGCATGGTGGCTGAAGGCCCTTTGCCGATGCAGAGGACAGTCCAGTCTTGTTTGCCTGCCTGTCTCATTCCCATGTTCTTTTCCACAGGGCTGCTGCTGCTTATGCATATGCACTATAAGTTTCCAAGGTGGCACTGGGCAGTTTGGAAGTGGGTAGTTTTAATTTAATTTTAATTTCCACCAGTTTGGAAGCTTGGTTCCTGGCCTGGGAAACCATAGTTTGGCAGCCTGGAAGCCTGGTTCCCAGCCTGAGAAACCATAGTTTAGCTGTCAGGAACAAGCAATAGGACTCTCTCATCTCTTTGCTCACCTTCTCCCTTCCTTGCCAGTTTTAATTGATTTAAGATTCTAGTCATAAACCGATATTAAGCCCCTGTTTGGTCGTAATGGCTAACTGTAGTTTAATTAAGCCAGGATGTAAGTGCCAAGGAAGCGATAAGGAGACATATGAGGAGGGAGTGTGTGGTTTGTGCTCATTCCTGGCTGCTAGTCTATGACAGAGCATCCTGTGTGTATCTTTTTTTTTGATATCCAGTTAATTTTGGGGGCTGTAACACTTCAGGTTGTTAAATGGTACCAGAGAGAGGAAGAAGGCAGACTGAGACACAGGTTTACTTAAAAGGAGACAAAGTGTTTATTGAGCAACTTTCAACCCACAGGTGTGCCCAATACACAATGGGACAGGCTGCCAGGCTCTGCACAAACATGGATCAGACTGAACATTGAACCGGGCAGCCAAGAACCCTTTTATAGGAGACATGTTTACCAGCTCAGTAATGAGGTTACATAACTGACTGATTATGGTGAAGCATTAAATCATTGCATCTATTCTATTAATCTTTGGATTAACAAGGCAACTTAAGTACTAGAAAAGGCTACATCATGCTACTAATTGCTGCAAAGGATTAAGTCACCACTTAGCCATCCAGTGATGGGGCTCTTTCCCAGGGCCGTACAGCATAACAATAGCTGATAAACTGTATGCCCCTAATTGCCTGGCAGGGAGTTAACTGCTCCAAGGCCTACCCTATCTGGTTCACAAGGCACCTTCCCAGCATCGCACAGACACTCTTGGCAGAGCATCACACCGAATGCTTGTTAGAAACCCCAGATTAGACTCCAGGTGGCTCTGAGCTCTTTGACTGTTCCTTGACCCATCTTCCTCATGCTTAGAGGCTAAATGCTAAACTAAAGAGAACTAAGGCTGGGGGGGATACAAGCCTCCCTTGCCTACAGGCAGATATTCTGCTGATGGAGCTGCTGAGCTTGCCCACTGGCCAATACAGGGGCTTTGGAGCTTTTTTCCTTGCCTTACTTTCAGTTCCAGTGAATACCTATCTTCCAATTTTTTGGTTGGTTTGTACAAGGAAACTTCTTACCAGCTGAAAGCTACAGTTCTGTTGACAACATTGCCCATTCTTTCGCTTTGTTTTAAGACCCAGTGTGTATTTAAAGGTGCTTGAAAAGCATTTTTGTTTAATTTCAGTGCCTAATACTAGTGGCGTGAATAACACATTTCTCATAGACTGTTGCCTTCTTGAACTCTCTTCCTCCTCCTTTGAAGGAAACAGCAGGTGAACATTTTTGTGCATGGATAGTGCATGAATGACATACATGCACAAATAACAGATTAGGAACCTGACACTTGGGAAACACTCAAAATGTTGTCCCGGTTTTATATATACCCATCCCAAGACAAATTATGTACGCATTTTATTTCTTTCTATGGAAATGAAATACAAGGAAATTAGATTTCTTCAAATAATCTGACAACTGGCAGCAAAAATAACATGTCTTTTAAAATACATGCCTTTTTTAGCATGCACAGGGCTGGCATTTTCTATGTTTTTGTTTTGAGTGGAATTGCAAAATGGCACCCATAATAAAATAATGAGGAACTGCTCTGCCTGCAAAGAGGAAACCAATGATCAACCCCCCCCCAGTAACAGGAATTGACTAAGGGCCAATTTAGGAATGTTACAGCTAAGTGAGTAATGGGAAGAAACTAATTCGAGGGGCAGGAGCAGCTTTAAAGAAAGGACAAGGAGGAGGCTTCTGAAAGGGACAATGACAGAGAATAGCACCTGTGCTGTAATGGAAGTTCTCAGTTAAACATAGCAGGATATTACTCATGGGGGATGAACATTGCTGGATTTGATGGGGAATATAGTAGCATATTAAGTGCTGTGTGGAACCACTATTTTAATTCCACTTGTAGCTAGTGCTCAAGGATGCTAACAGTTTAAACCCTAGGAAGTTTTTTTTACGTCTGATATCCTGATGTTAGCATCTCCAGATGATAAATCTATATGAGTAGTTTCAAATAACATACCCCCAAGAGCCACACACTTTTATTAATTAGGAATTTACAGTTGAATGAAGGTTTAAATGTGATTTACTCTAGGGATAGATAAATCAATCTGTTTCTAGTAGGGTTGCCAGGTCAGAAGCATCCCAAACCCTGAGATTTCAAGGGTGGCCCCAGTGATGCCATGGGGGCAGGTTGTAGTGATGTCATGGGGTGGGCTGTACTGATGTCATAGGGACAGGCCTGAGTGATGTCATGGAGGTGAGCCTTAGTGATGTCACAGGGGCAGGCCCTAGTGATGTCAATAAGCATGATACATTAAGCATCAACCATAGTTGCTTGGAACAATCCAAACAAAAACATTTCTCTGATTGGAAATTAAGATAGAAATCTTAGCTAAAAGATGGAGCCTGGGTAGGGAACATTTAATCTAGCCTACTTGCTTCTGGCCAAATGGATTTAAGTGCCCTCGGGCCAGGCCAGTCATCAGAAGGCCATTGTAGGAAGAAAGGAGCCTAGTGCTGAGGAGTTAGATGGGAGCACTCAGGAGTAAAGATGGATGCCCCTGAAGGCTGCAATTCTAAACACACTAAGCCCCATAGAACTCAATAGGACTTACTTCTGAGTAGATATGGTTTGGTTTGTGCTGTTGGTAAAGCTTGACTAGGAATCCTCTGTAAAGATGTCTATATCCAAGCAGGGTTGGCAACCCCCTGGCTGGAATGCCCTGCCCCTACCTTTTAACTTGGCTGCTCCAAACCTCTTTATAGATTTGACCCTTCACTTGAGATTTGAGTAAAAAAAAAAAAGATTCTCTACCTTTTTCTGTCTACCCTGTGGTCTGCTATAAACTCACTTTGACAGCCAACCCAATTCCAGTGAGTAATAATTGACAGACACATGGTTTGGTCTACCTTCACAGACAGCAACTTGGGAACAACAGCAATTGCAGCCACACTTCCCAGTATGTGAATTCTCTTTTACCACTATTGGGCAAGAAACAAGCCGTTATGCAACCAACAAGGTGCAGCATCAGTTGGTTTTAGGGTGTTGAGCTGAGCGCATGGAACCACTGATGTTGCTTCTATGGATGAAAGAGAGTGAGGTTAAAGGTAAATGAAATGCAAATAGAAAAGGAAAAGGAAAAGACAGTTATGATTTCCTATACCATATGCAATATCATATCAACCACAACAAATTCCTATGAGTAAGGCAGAAAACTCAGCATCCCACAACCAGTCAGGATTCCTAACCAAAAACCAAATCTAAAAAAATCCTGACAGCCAGTCAGCCAAGGTCACAGAAATCCCCACGCAGCACAACCTGACTCGGGGGTTGCACTTAGTGCAGAATGCTGTAGCACAATTGCTGACATGACTGAGAGCCTGTCAGCACATAACCTTTGCTCTGAAATGTGCACTGGTTGCTGATTTACTACAAGGCCAAGTTAAAGGTGTGATTTCCATGTTATGGGTGCCACATAGTACTTGTTCTGCTCGTGTGAGAAATCAGTCCTTTAGTGTGGCAACACCTACACTTTGAAACTCCTTGCCTATTGACATTAGGCAGACGCCTCTTTTCAGCACCTGCTAAAATCATTTTTGTTTAGGCAAGCCTATCCAGGCATGTAGAAGCTATTGTGTTTTTAAATCTGTTTTTAACTCATTGTTTTATTATTTTGAATGTTTTTAAATACCTGTCTTTAACTGGTTTTGCCAATAATTTTATTGTTTTATTCCCTTCTGCAAACTGCTTTGATATTTTTTTACAATAAAGTGGTATATAAATGTTGTAAATAAAATACATAAATGAATTTTGGAGTCACTGTGGCCCTTGGGTCTTTTTCTACTTTTAGGAACAAAGGAATCTACCTTATACCAACTCAGGCCATTTGATACCATCTAGCTCAATACTGATCACATGGACTAGCATTGGCTCTCCAGGATTCCAGGCAATAGTCTGTTCCTGGAAATTGAATTTTGGACCTTTGCATGCAAAGCATATGCCCTGCCACTGAGTTACAACCTCTCCCCTGTTTAAAAAAAGTTTCTTTTAAAATTATTTTTTTCAGTACACTAATGAATGCACATCATACCAAGGGCAGATCCGGACTATTCATTTAAAGCATATGAATCTCACCACAGAATCATGGGAACTGTAGTTTGTCAAGGGTGGTGGGAACAATAGCTGTGTGGGGGAAACTACATTTCCCAGGATTCTTTAGGGGAAGTCATCCGCTTTAAATGCGAGGTGGGTGTGCTTTAAATGTATTGTGTGGATCTACTTAATAAACTTTGCCTGCATATAAATCATTTTAATTAACTTTTTAAAATGGAAATGAGCTATAAAGTTTACTGAGTGACCATGGACTACTCACCATCTCTCAGCCTAATCTGTTCCTCAGGATGAAAACAATGGAGGGGAACCATGAACACCCCAAGGAAGAAGGGCACACTTAAACTGTAGAGAAAGTAATACTGTACAACCATAGTGTGAAATCAGATATTTATTAGGACATAGTATGAAGAAATATTTATATAAGCATGACTGTCAAAGATGTTTATTATTTACACAACCTGTAAAGATATTTGTAGTGCAATCCTATGATTGTTTATTCAGAAGCAAATCCCAATGTATTCAATGGGGCTTACTCAAACAGGGAAGTGTGCACAGAACTGCAGCCTCAAGTGATAAGGAGCGTCATTCACCCAACCCAAAATTCAGAATCATGCCACTTTAAGTTGTTTTGTAACTGTTTATCCTTGTTTTTATGGTTATTGAATTTTAAAGGGATTTAGTTCTTGTGAGCTGCGTTGGTTTCCAATCACCAACCCTACCTCACAGGTTTGTTGGGAAGACTCCATATACACTGGAGATGTAAAAATACATACACTCCATATCATAGTTTATTGTCAAAACCAGTTGGTCATTGCAGAACAAAATAAATCAGTATTAGTTTCCTACATAATAAAAGCCGTGATACCTATGTAAACCCTGCCTAATTGCTTTAAAAATAGGATTGGAGAGGGACAGAAAGATTTACAACACAAGCACAATTCTTTACTATGTAAACACTCAAAAACACTCAAAAACTAAAAAAACACTCAAAAAGCACTCAAAAGCTATATTAATTTATAGCACAAGCCTAACCTTGTCTACTAAAAGGAAGTCCTATTCAATTCAATGGGATTTACTCCAGGTATGCAGGATTAGCTTTGCAGCTTTACTCCCAGAAAAGCAAGTATTGGATTAAAGCTTCATATTGGGAAGGTTTTTAAAACACTGCCACCTTCAACAGCCCAGGAAAATTTAAACTTGATTCCTGCACACAAGAGAAAAAATGACTTTTGGTACTACTGAAAGCTATATACTTACTCAATTTAGGAGATTTTCAGATAAACAGGAAAAAGCAACAGTTTCTACCTTTGCAATGGGGTCTAGGTACTGCCTGGAGGCCAAGAAATTCCTTGTCAATCACAACCCTGACATCACTTACTGGCTACAAACCTGAAAGGGTGTGGTTAGAGCAGCCAGCTAAGAGATCATTTCACAGAAGGTGAAGAGCGGCAGCTGACATTTTGGTGTATATCTCATGAACCAGACCACGTAGAAACTTATTTTTTTTAAAAAAATGAAAGCTGAGATTCTGGAGATTAAGAGGACTCGCCCGGAGTCCCAGAGAGGATCCTAAAAATCTGGGGTATCCGGGTGAAAACTAGAAACCTGACAATCCTAGTTTGTAGTCTGTTCCACTTGTATTCACCTCATCATTCCGTCCTGTTTTTGTATTTATCTGTGATTTTTTTTAAAAAAAAGTGGGAAAATGTGCATTTACATATTTATTTAAATAGTGTTTTAAAACCTATTTTCTCTCAAAACACTAGTTTACAATTGTGTTTTCCCCTCAAAACATGCATTTTAAACTATTGCTTTGCAATGCAGGGCGTGTAATAAATATTTTAATACTTTTTTTGAGCTGAGAACTCTGTTAGATCATTCAGGAAGTTTGAAAGCAGCTGAGTAAGTAAGTTCTGATCCACAGATTGGTCCATGAGGTGCAGATCAGGCCAGTTCCTTTTGGAATTCACAATGATTTAATTTCTCTAAGATGCCTCCTTTTCTTCTCATCAGTTCAAACCTTCTCAGTGAAGAATCTAACCAACTACAGTAGGGCCCCGCTTTACGGCGTTCCGCTTTATGGTGCTTCGTTCATGCAGCGGTTTTCAATTAGGGAAAGGCCCCGCTCTTACAGCGCTTGTTCCCCTAATACGGGGTTTTTTTTCCATCGCGCGCCATTTTGATGTCATTTTCGCGTGACGCGGCCCATTATAGTCTATGGGGGCCCGCTTTACGGCGATTTCCGCTTTATGGCGGGGGCCTGGTCCCTAACCCACTGTATTAGCGGGGACCTACTGTATAACATTTATATGCAATGTTTGTCCCTTGGATACAAGTGCTTGCTATGAAATATTCACTGTCAGGCTACTTCAAAGAAAGAATCTAAAGTGACTAGTCTCTCTTTTTCTCTAACAAGCTGGGATTTCCATTTATAGAATATGTGCATACTTTTCAATATTCAGAAAGGTGTCATCAAACAGAATTTAGACAGGAATTACAAAGAGAAAACAAAACCTGGGTGGAAGTTTGTTTCCATGTGAAAGGACATATAAGATTACTAATTTTCACTCTAACGCACAGAGTTATATTCAGATTACTTCATCAGATTACTTTTGATTTCTAACTCTGTCAGTGTTTGCTCTTTTCTACCTTTAAATAAAACCTTTTCCTTTTAAGAACAGCGTTTAGCGTTTGTAGTAGAATCACCAACCAATTTATAATGTTGGTATTTCAGGAGCCTTGTCTATATTAAGTATAATACAAGTACAAAATCTATTTTGAATTGGGTTTTTGTATTTTGGAGTGTTGGGGTCAAGGTAGAATTATGCATCTAAATTTCAGACAATTTGCCCTTCATAAGAAATAGATGGACAAACTTTGTCCATAATCACTTTGTTATACTCTATTATGGACATGGCCTGAAACATGAATTGTCCATAAAAATTGTGACCGAGTGGCAACAGTGAAGATGAATCCTCAGAAAGGAAAGATAATTGGACCGTGTAATTCATGAGATCCCTGCTGTGCTGTATCTCCTGCTAGTATGGTCTCATGAAGAGCTCAAAAGGTGTCCATGCTACTGTACCCCACCTGCCAGAACATAAAAACACAACCTGCTGTCTCCTTGGTTACAGAGCAGGAAGTTCATTCTCCATCAGTATGTACATAGGATGCTGTGAATAGGCCTGTTACTGATTTCTTCTTCTTATATTTATTTATTTATTAAATTTCTATACCGCCCTATAGCCGAAGCTCTCTGGGCGGAACTATAATTGAAACTATAAGGAACTATAATTGAAAAAGCTACTTTCCCTTTAAAGGGTGCCAGTGAATGCCAAATCAGGAGTGGTAGATCCATGACCGAATCTCCCAGATTTTTTAACCTAAAAGCAGCCATGGGAGGTGTGGGATTGTCTATAAATTTTGATTAAGGCAGTGGCACTGGGGAAGGTTGAGTTAACCCTTCCTCTGTGCTAGGGATGGGGAAGCTGTGGCCTTCCAGATGTTGTTGGATTACAACTCCCATCATATCTGACCATTGGCCATACTGGCTGGGGCTGATGGGAGTTGGAGTTCAACAATGTGTGGAGGGCAACAGGTTCCCCATTTCTGCCAGTGTCATGTTGCTGATCTAATTCCCCTCACCCCCACACAAAGCTAGTTGCTCCAGATCTGAAAAAATACAGGTATCAGTGTGTATTCCCTGTGGGGTTTATGGCATGAGAGAATGGTTAACCTTTTCTCCTGCTGCTGCTTTTAGATCAAAATAAAAACATCAGGAGATCTGATTATGGATTTCCTGCATCTTGTATTGTGTGGCCCTGATAGCAGGATTTCTGATTATCTTGACAATTCGTCTTCCTGTTAGAATATTGAGGCACCAGTAGTGTGAGCAGGATTGGAGGCAACAGGTGCATCCGTCCTAAGTGCAACCTGAAAATGGATTAAAATGCATATGAAAGATAATGGAATATATCGACAGTTGTTTCGCAAGCTTTTCCTGTCTGAACAGGAGAGTTAGACATGTTTTCAAAAAGGAAGAGTGGAATACTGGCTTGCTCAGAGGTTGAACCCAAGCATTGGGCCAGGCTGAGTGGCATCACTGTGGCTGGGGAGGAACATAGCTCAGTTGCAGAGCACATGCCTTGTTTGCAGTAGGTCCCAGGTTCAATCCCTGGCATCACCAGTTATAAGGATGAGGCACCAGCAGTAGCGTAGTGGCAAATTCAGAAGTGCATGGTCCCTTGGTGACAGTCAAAGTGATGCCCCCTGTGATGGGTTCTGGGGGGAAGGGCACCTGGAAGCTCCTTGGATCCAACCCACACCCAGCTAAGTAAAGCAAAGTGCCTTTATTGTCTAAGCATTACAGGTTAGGGTCTAGCCACTAGAGGTTCCTGGCATCCCATTCACTTCATGGGGCCCACCTCTGCTGCCTTCACGCAGCCTCTGGAGTCTGTGTTTTATGGCCCCCTGTTAGGGCAGAGAGTTCCTCTGGCTCAACCTGGCAGGTGCTACCCTGTTACTTGCCTTCCTGTGGGCTTGTAAGCAGCATCCTCTGCCTATCCAGTGGCCATGCTCCTTCCTCCAGAGGCTTTGTTCACCAGACAGCACCTCTCTTCGCCTGCTGACCGCTCTCAGAAACCCGGGGGTCTGGTCAGTTGCTCTGTACAGCCTCTCTCAGGTGCCCCATCGTGAAGCAATGGATGAGCTAAAAGCCAGCTGCGGAGAGAAGCTGCACCCACCCTTTTCCTGGGTAGTTGCCGCCTCATGCATCTCATCCTTTGCTGGGTCCCTGGAGAAGAACCCCTCCTTGGCCTTCCAGTCTGCTTTTAAAGGAGCTGATCCTTGAGTGCACCCAGAGTGCTTTTCGAGGGCTGGGGTGGAGATCTTGCCATAACTCTCTTGCCTCTGCTCAGCTTCAGTGGCTGCATAATGGCTTACACCAGCAGCCAGAGGAGGGTGACACTTCCTTTTTTTCTGCTGGGTTGAGAATGAGATCCTTGTTAATGCCTTCTCCCACAACAACAAATGTCCCTAGGAGCCAATCAGCACAAAAACCACTGAGAAGAGTCTTCTCAATGGCTGACTCACCTCCTTCCACTTTGATTGGCTCCAGTCAGCAAGAAAAGACAAGGCAGAATGTTAGAAGACTTTCTCAGTGGCTAACACACTCCCCTTTCATGCTGATTGGCTCATAGGATCCTGGACACTTAGGGACCCCACTCTCAAGAAAGTAAGGGGTCTAAGACCTCCCGAGAGCCCAGATGACTACATACCTGTGTAGCAGATGAAGAGAGAGACCTCCCTAAGACCCCGGAGAGCCGCTGCTACTCAGAGTAGACCATAGTGGGGTACACGGACAAATAATCTGACCTTGTTTAAGACGACTTCCTTGCTAGCTGTGTGTCCACTGCCTATTGAATACGGCCAGCAAGGGAGAGAAAACTGGGGATGTGCGAGGCAGCCACTGGGTTTTCAACGCAGTGCCTTTTGAGCTGTCTTATTAGAAGAGAACAGCAGAGGAAGTCTAATTTTAGCAATCAGTCCTTGGAATTTCAGCAACAATGTCTGTGTAAGCACCACAAGTATTCTTCAACTAAAATATTTATCAATTACTCCCCACAGGGGTAATGCCAGGGGTAACTCCTGTGTCTGTGTCTACCTTCTTTACCTAACGTTTAGAATTTCCCCCTACTATGTGGGATCCCAGATGCAAGATTAGAGGTATAAAATCAGGAGCTTGCCTTGGATATAGAAATGATTAGTTATGTCACTCTGAGGAATGTTCTGGGATGCTCTCAATCAAGGTGTCATTTTGTGGCAGGCAAAAGTGGAAGCTAAACTGGTGAATGCATTGTTTAATTCAGAGACGGGAAGCATATGGCACTCCAAATGTTGCTAGACTGCAACTCTCATCTTCCTTGACCTTTGACTATGCTGCCTGGGGCTGATGGAAGTTGGAGTTCAGCAATGTCTGGAGAGCCAAAGGTTCCCCACCCCTGGTTTAACATCATGTGGGTTTGGGGGGAAAGTTGGAGGCATTTTCTGTGGCTGAGGAGGAGGACGGCAGAGATATTGCAGCTCTCTTTGTCTTGCCCCATCACATCTTCTTTCCATTTCCACGTGATTGGCTGCACCATTCTGAGCTGCTACACTAGAGCAACACTGAAATTCTTAACAGTTGCACTGATACAACAGTGTTCCAGCCTGGAACCTGATCTACAAGCCAGTTAGAGTGAAACTAGGTATTACACGATGTGGAGGGGCCACCTAAAGTGGCAGCCCTGTGTTTAGTTATTCTCTGACATGTTTAGGATGTCATCACACTGTGCATTTGCACACCCACACTAGCAGCAGCTAGTGGTATGGTGTAGGGGCAGGGGAAAGCCATGATGTGATGATTTTGTTACATGTGTGTGTGCGCCTAAACACTATGGGGAGAGGTGGGAGAATTTCACTTGGATCTGCTATTGTTTGCACCAGCCCTGTGTCACAGTTAATACCTCATTCCTCCCTCTTTTGTTTTGAAGGATTTAAATTTATTTAGTCCCATAAATGTCAATAGGGCTAAAATGAGTTCAAGTTGAAGTGCTCTATTGAACTGATTTGTACTTCACAGCCAGAGCTGGCATTGTTTTATTTATATCCTTAGATTCATTGTATTGAACTCCCTTGCATAAATGAAAATGTAATCTACAAATCACTTGAATGTAGCTAGGACCAAATTATAACAACATGTTATGTATGAGCTGTCTTAGAAACCAATGCAGCATAAAAGATGAGGTGCATATAATCAGAGGCTAGTTACAGTGCTCTTTATTAGAATTATTTAATTGCTCACATGTAGAGTTTCTTTCCACTGGAAACTTGTATAGGACCTTTTTCCTTTTCTGCCATTCACTCTTACCTCTGTAACTGGCCAGAGGAATATATTTCATAGAACGCACTGCATTTGGAGGAACTTCATATACACTGGTTTCCTTTAAGAATACAGTCCAGTCCTGATTTAAACCCCAACACTCATTCTATGTAGGGCAGTCATTTATAAGTTTGTTTGTTAATGATATTTGCATGCTACCCTATAACATAAAGTTATCTGGGAGTCTACATGTGAGAATAATATATGACAAGTGCAATGATCTGTTTGTAGTTGGTACCCATTAGGCATGGTATCAACACAGTGAGACAGGTACGGCACACAAAGCAGCAAGGTAGGTTGGTAATGTCAGCACTGTGGACCGCTCCATGTTGAACCACTTGCTCCAACAAAAAGGGTGAGGCTTGGGGAAATCAACTAAGGGCTTATGAGCATTTGCCTCCAATGCACCCCTCCTAAATTTGAAGAATGGAGATTATGAAAGGAACAGCCCTCTGGTCTAAAGATGTGTGTTTCTTCTCTGTGGCCACCCGCCTGACTCACTGCCTGCACCTTTGGTCAGGATTAGGAGTGCTGGAGGTTCTTGGGCTTTGGGAAAAGTGCTCACAAGTGTGTTATCTCCAGTTCTGCAGGCTCTTGTCCAACATCTCCAGACTCAGTGGACAGTTATCACCAGCCTCAGGTTCAACCAGCCCCGTTGCCCAGGCAGCAGCATGGTAGCCTTGGATTTAACTGGTTCCTCCTCCTCTACTGACTCCGGGCTTAAGGTCAGGGCTGGAACACCAGCTCGAATCCATTTCTAACCTTGTTTGCAAAGTGGGCTTGTTACTGGTTAGTAAAAATGCCAGTGAAACCATAATTTAAAGAAGCACCTGAAAGCGAAAAGAAGGCTGACTTTCTTTTGTTGCTTGTCTCTAGCCTCTGGTATGCAAAGGTATACTGTTTCTCCACTTGGATTCTCCAGTTTGTTCTCATGGTTAATGCCATTGATCATTTTTTTTCCTTTCTGGAGATTTCATTGGTTTTTATGGATGCAAAATGTACTTGAGGAAACACGCCTGACTTGCTGAGCAAGGGATAACCTTGTGGTGATGTTCTTGGTCTCCATGCTTATGTAAGGCAGCATCTCTGTGAGAATAAAGAAAGAGTGCTTTCTCTCAGCCTCAGAAAAGATCACTAGAGTATTTGACTAGGTCATATTATCTCCCCCTCTCCTAATCCTTCTTTTGTTCTTTTCTTACAGAAGGTTTAGGATTTTTTTTTAGCAAACTCAGAGGAAGGCAATGGTAAACCATCTCTGAATACCTCTTACCACAAAAACTCTATGAACATGGTTAGAACCCTAAATGCAACAATACAGTGACTAGTACATAGGGACAAAGAGAACTATTACAATGGTTATTGTATAGAAATAGGACAACAAAAAGGGTAGAACAAGAGCCCTATTCCAAAAGATTAGAGAAATTAAAGGGAAATTTAAACCAAGAGTGGGAATGTTGAATAATCAACAGGGGAACACACTGACTGACCAAGATGAAATAAAAGGAAGATGGAAGCAATACACTGAAGAATTCTATAAAAGAGATAGAAAGATGACAGATTCATTCACGGAGGAACTGTGTGATGAAGAACCAGAAATTTTAGAATGTGAGGTGAAAGCTGCTCTTAAAATACTTGGAAGAAAGAAATCACCAGGAACAGATGGCATACCAGTAGAGTTGCTACAAGCTACTGAGACTGAATCTATCCAAATTTTGACAAAAATGTGTCAGGAAATATGGAAAACTAAACAATGGCCCACAGACTGAAAGTGTTCAATATACATCCCAATTCCAAAGAAAGGGGATCCCAGGGAATGCAGTAATTATCACACTATTGCCTTAATACCCCATGCAAGTAAAGTAATGCTCAAGATTCTACAAGTTTACCATATATGGAGTGAGAAATGCCAGATGTCCAAGCTGGATTTAGAAAGGGAAGAGGTACCAGAGATTATATTGCAAACATACGTTGGATAATGGAACGGACCAAGGAATTTCAGAAGGAAATCACCCTGTGCTTTATAGATTACAGCAAAGCCTTTGATTGTGTAGATCATGAAAAACCATGGAATGCTTTAAAAGAAATGGGGGTGCTACAGCATCTGATTGTCCTGATGCGCAACCTATACTCTGGACAAGAGGCTACTGTAAGAACAGAATATGGAGAAAACGATTGGTTCCCCATCGGAAAGGGTGTGAGACAGGGGTGTATTTTATCATCCTACTTGTTTAACCTATATGGTGAACATATCATACGGAAAGTGGAATTGGACCAAGATGAAGGAGGTATGGAAATTGGAGGGAGAAATATGAATAATTTAAGATATGCAGACGATACCATACTCTTAGCAAAAACCAGTAATGATTTGAAACGAATGCTGATGAAAGTTAAAGAGGAAAGCACAAAAGCAGGACTACAGCTGAATGTCAAGAAGACTCAAGAAACGACAACAGAAGATTTATGTAACTTAAAGTTGACAATGAGGACATTGAACTTGTCAAGGATTATCAATACTTTGGCACAGTCATTAGCCAAAATGGAGACAATAGTCAAGAAATCAGAAGAAGGCAAGGACTGGGGAGGGCAGCTAAGAGAGAACTAGAAAAGGTCCTCCAATGCAAAGATGTATCACTGAGCACTAAAGTCAGGATCATTCAGACCATGGTATTTCTGATCTTTATGTATGGATGTGAAAGTTGGACAGTGAAAAAAGTGGATCAGAGAAAAATCAACTCATTTGAAATGTGGTGTTGGAGGAGAGTTATGCGCATACCATGGACCGCGAAAAAGACAAATTGGGTGTGAGAACAAATTAAACCAGAACTATCACTAGAAGCTAAAATGATGAAACTGAGGTTATCTTACTTTGGACACATAATGAGAAGACATGATTCACTAGAAAAGACAATAATGCTAGGAAAAACAGAAGGGAGTAGAAAAAGAGGAAGACCAAACAAGAGCTGGATTGATTCCATAATGGAAGTCACAGACCTGAACTTACAAGATCTGAACAGGGTGGTTCACGACAGATGCTATTGGAGGTCGCTGATTCAAAGGGTTGCCATAAGTCGTAATTGATTTGAAGGCACATAACAACAACAACAAATCTCTTTCCACATGTAAATATAGATCACACATGCATCCCTAACAAAGATAGAAGTCCCTTGTAGCAGAGGATACCTTTTGATAGCTTTGTATGCAGTTAAGCAATTAAACAGGTTAAGAAAAAAAAGTCTTACCTGGAAGATATAAAGTGAACTATCCTCTCTTCACAGGGAAGGAGGAAAACTACCTGCTTTTAACAGTTTGCCCTACAGTGATTGCTTGATATGTAAGATGAGTGTTATTATGTTGGTTCTTAGTGTTCACAATAGAAAAATAGTGCTTCTCTATCTGCATATTAAAATTGTTGCCTGAGATTTCATCAGGGGTGGGGAACCTCAACCTCGGGGGCAAAATGTGGCCCTCCATCCAGCCCTTGGAACTCTCCTTGCCCCCCATTTGCTCAAGCCACCCTCTTACACCCCCCTTAGGTGGTGTTGCCTGGCTGGAATGTTTCCTCAACTCTTATCATGTCTTTTACTTGCCTGGCTGGAGAGATGGGGGAGGGAGTGTAGAAACTTCTGAGTTTCATGTGATTGGAATGCATCCTTCTGTACAAAGGTAAGAATCACACTGGAACATCTGTACACTTTTTTATCCCACCCACCTTTTGCCTGTTACCCAGTGAAGACTGGTGGCTCTGATACCTGTGGGACAGTGAATCCACTCTGGGTTTTAGTCTGAACTTTCAAGGAGCTGTCCAAGGTGGCCAATGCTCTTACCCACCAACCACTGGCATGTGGTCCCTGGAGCGTTGCCCATGAGGGAATGTGGCCCTTGGACTGAAAAAAGGTTTGCTGCTGCTGCCCTGGTGTGACCAAGAAACAAAATCCAGTTTGAGGCAATACAAAGGAAGATAGAATTAACGGAATTCATGTGCATGATCTCTCATGATCTGATTACTTGACATGACCTAGTACTGAGGCAGAACTAGGCATGATAATGGTAGACTCACTTGCTTAAACCTGGGTCTTGTTCAGTCATGTATAAAATTAGAGTTGGAGGCCCAACATTTATTTATTTATTTATTGCACTTGTATACCACCCCATAGCCGAAGTTCTCTGGGCAGTTTACAGCAATCAAAAACACCAAAACAAATATACAATTTAAAACACATATTTTAAAAACAATTTAAAACACAATTTTAAAATTTAACACAATATAAAAACAATTTAAAACATTTGCTAAAATGCCTGGGAGAAGAGGAAAGTCTTGACCTGGCGCCAGAAAGATAACAGTGTTGGCGCCAGGTGCACCTCGTCAGGCAGATCATTCCATAATTTGGGGGCCACCACTGAGAAGGCCCTCTCCCTTGTTGCCACCCTCCGAGCTTCCCTTGGAGTAGGCACCCGGAGGAGGGCCTTTGATCTTGAACGTAGTGTACAGGTGGGTTTGTATTGGGAGACGCGTTCCATCAGGTATTGTGGTCCCAAGCCATGTAAGGCTTTATAGGTCAAAACCAGCACCTTGAATTGAGCTCGGAAACATACAGGCAGCCAATGCAAGCGGGCTAGAATTGGTTTTACATGTTCGGACTGTCTGGTCCCTGTTACCAATCTGGTCGCTGCATTTTGCACAAGCTGCAGTTTCCGAACCGTCTTTAAAGGCAGCCCCATGTAGAGTGCATTGCAGTAATCTAATTTAGAGGTTACCAGAGCATGGACAACTGAAGCCAGGTTATCCCTGTCCAGATAGGGACGTAGTTGGGCCACCAACCGAAGTTGGTAGAAGGCACTCCGTGCCACCGAGGCTACCTGAGCCTCAAGTGACAGAGATGGTTCTAGGAGAACCCCCAAGCTACGAACCTGCTCCTTCAGGGGGAGTGCAACCCCATCCAGAACAGGTTGGACATCCACCATCCGGTCAGAAGAACCACCCACTAGCAGCATCTCGGTCTTGTCTGGATTGAGCTTCAGTTTGTTAGCCCTCATCCAGTCCATTGTCGCAGCCAGGCACTGGTTCAGCACATTTACAGCCTCACCTGAAGAAGATGAAAAGGAGAAATAGAGCTGCGTGTCATCAGCAGACTGATGGCAATGCACTCCAAAGCTCCGGATGACCGCACCCAACGGTTTCATGTAGATGTTGAACAGCATGGGGAACAGAACTGACCCCTGCGGAACCCCATACTGGAGAGTCCAGGGTGCCGAGCAATGTTCCCCAAGCACCACCTTCTGGAGCTGACCTGCCAAGTAGGAGAGGAACCACCACAATGCAGTACCTCCCACTCCCAACTCAGCTAATCTCCCCAGAAGGATACCATGGTCGATGGTATTGAAAGCCGCTGAGAGATCAAGGAGAATCAACAGAGTCACACTCCTCCTGTCTCTCTCCCGACAAAGGTCATCATACAGGGCGACCAAGGCTGTTTCCGTGCCAAAACCAGGGCTGGAACCCGACTGAAATGGATCCAGATAATCGGTCTCATCCAAGAGTGTCTGGAGCTGGCCTGCAACCACTCGTTCCAGGACCTTGCCCAGGAATGGAACATTTGCTACTGGCCTATAGTTATTAAGATTTTCTGGGTCCAGGGAGGGCCTCTTCAGGAGTGGTCTCACTACTGCCTCTTTCAGGCAGCCAGGGACCACCCCCTCTCTCAGAGAGGTATTAATCACCTCCCTGGCCCAGCCGGCTGTTCCATCCCTGCTAGCTTTTATTTGCCAAGATTAGCAAGGATCCAGCACAGAAGTGGTTGCACGAACCTGTCCAAGCACCTTGTGAATGTCCTCAAGCTGCACCAACTGAAACTCATCCAAGAAATCGGGACAAGGCTGTGCTCTGGATACCTCGCTTGATTCACCTGCTATAACACTGGAGTCTAAGTCCTGGCGGATGCAAGATTTTATCCTGGAAGTGCCTAGCAAATTCATTACAGCAGGCCTCAGATGGTTCTACCATGTCCCTGGGGCCAGAGTGTAATAGCCCCCGGACAATTCTGAAGAGCTCCGCTGGGTGGCAGATTGATGATTTGATAGTGGCAGCAAAATATTGTTTTTTTGCTGCCCTCACTGCCCCTAAATACAGCTTACCATAGGCACTTACCAATGTATAATTGCATCCACTAGGAGTTCGTCTCCATCTGCACTCAAACCATCTCCTATATTGTTTCATCGCTCTCAGCTCTGGGGTATACCATGGAGCCGTACGAGCTCTACACAGGAGAGGGCGCTCAGGAGCAATCATGTCAACCACCTGGGTCATTTCTGTATTCCACACTTCAGCCAGGGTTTCGACAGGAGCGCCTGCACTATCAGGTGAAAACTCCCCAGAGCCCTTTGGAAACCATCTGGATCCATTAGTCTCTGGGGGCGGACCAAGTTAATAGGTCCCCCACCCTTGCAGAGGGGAAAAGGCGCTGTAAGTCTAAACTTCAGCAAGCAGTGATCTGTCCATGACAGAGGGACTGATGTAAGGCTCCCCCACATTCAGATCACCAACTCCATGTCCAGATGCAAAAACCAAATCTAGAGTATGCCCTGCTACATGTGTTGGGCCAATGGCATATTGGGACAGTCCCATGGTTGTCATGGAGACCATGAAATCCTGAGCTGCCCCGGATAAGGTGGCCTCAGCATGGATGTTAACATCCCCCAGAACCAACAGTCTGGGGGATCTCAACAGTACACCCGAGACCATCTCCGTCAGCTCAGCTAGGGAGTCTGTTGGGCAGCGGGGTGGGCGGTACACCAACAGAATCCCCAGTCTGTCCTGCTGTCCCAACACAAGGTGCAAACATTTAGAGCAAAAGAGCTGCATGTGTCATTAGAACTGAACCCTTGCCCACCTTAAGGACAGCCTGTGGGAACGTAGGATGTGCCATAAACTAAATGCAATCTGGGATATTTTATTTATACTTATTTATTTATTATTACATTTACATCCCACCTTTCCTCCAAGGAGCTAAAAGTGGCATATAAACATGATTCTCCTCCTCCCAATTTTATTCTCCATGGCACATGTGTGGGGTGGGGTAGGAGTGCACCTGTGGGTCCCATCTTCATCCTCTACATGTTCTGTTGTCTTGATCCTCTACATGTTCAGCCAGGAGTTTGAAATGGGCTTCTGCATGGAGACAGCTATATGTGCCTAGGATCTTCCATGTGATGGGGAACCCTGATTACACAGGGCTCCTGATCACATGGACATACCTGTGTTCATATCTCTGTATGCACATAGAAGCCCACTGTTGAACTTGAGGAAGTTGAACTTGAGGGGGGACAGGGCCTGTGGGCTTGATCAAGCTTGCAATTCCTCTTGTTCAGTGCATGAGTGAAGAAAGGAAGGTCTAAGCAAAGCTTGGGTGGTTCAGTCACCTGTAGGGATTATGTGAGTGGCCATTTTGCTCTATGAACATGTCAAGCAAAGCAGCGGTTCCTGTGAAATGCCTTCTCTCCACGTATACCTTCTTGTCATAATAATAAAATAATAAATTTTATTTTTCAGCCGCCTATCTGTCCGGGTTAGGGACACTCTAGGCGACGAACAACAAGAATAAAAACAACACATATAGATCAACATAATCAAATTTTAAGCTAAAAAGCCATTCATTAATTCAATTGTAACATAAGTTAATCTGTCCCAATCTTGTAGGCCTGCCTGAACAGCCAGGTCTTCAAGGCTCGGCGATAGCTGGACAGGGAGGGAGCATGTCTGAGATCGAAAGGGAGAGAGTTCCAGAGGGTGGGGGCCACAACAGAGAATGCCCTCTCTCTGGTCTGTACCAGCCTAGCTGTTCTCACCGGTGGGACCGAGAGAAGGTCTTGCGAGGCTGATCTCGTCAGGCGGCACAATCGGTGATTCTGGAGGCGTTCCTTCAGATATAGTGGGCCGAAACCGTATAGGGTTTTAAAGGTCAACACCAACACCTTGAATTGGGCCCGGTAGACAACTGGTAGCCAGTGAAGATCTAATAACACTGGGGTGATATGATCCCAGCGACGGCTATGCGTAATCAAGTGTGCCGCCGCGTTCTGTACCAGCTGTAATTTCTGGACCATTTTCAAGGGTAACCCCACGTAGAGCGCATTGCAGTAGTCTAAGCGAGAGGAGACCAGGGCATGTATCACCTGAGGGAGCAGGTGAACAGGAAGATAGGGACGCAGTCTCCGTATCAGATGTAATTGATACCAAGCTGCCCGGCTCACTGCTGTAATCTGAGCCTCCATGGACAGCTGGGAGTCAAGTATGACCCCAAGACTGCGGACCTGGTCCTTCAGGGGTAAACTTACCCCATCAAGCATCAGGTCAGTAATTCCTAACTTCCTTTTATCTCCCACAAGTAATACCTCAGTCTTGTCGGGGTTCAGCTTCGGCCTATTCTCTCCCATCCATCCACTTACGGATTCTAGGCACTTGGACATGGTATTCACAGCCAACTCCGGTGAGGACTTAAAGGAGAGATAGAGCTGAGTGTCATCTGCGTACTGATGGCACTGCAACCCAAAACTCCTGATGATTGCTCCCAGCGGTTTCACATAGATGTTGAATAGCATGGGAGAGAGGATAGAACCCTGTGGCACTCCACAATGAAGAGGCCAAGGGTCTGAAACCTCATCTCCCAATGCCACCCGTTGCTGCCTATCCGAGAGATAGGAACGGAACCACTGCAAGACAGTGCCTCCTATTCCTAATCCCTCTAGGCGGTTTAAAAGGATACCGTGGTCAACGGTATCGAAAGCCGCTGAGAGGTCCAGGAGGACAAGGAAGGTGTATTCACCCCTATCCAATGCCCTCCGCATATCATCTACCAGAGCGACCAAGGCTGTTTCCGTACCATGACCAGTCCTAAAACCCGATTGGTATGGATCTAAATAATCCGTTTCCTCCAAGTGTGTCTGTAATTGTGCAGCCACCACTCGCTCAATCACCTTGCCCAAGAATGGTAAATTAGAGACTGGGCGAAAGTTGTTTAACTCTTGGGGATCCAAGGACGGTTTTTTTAAGATGGGCTTTATTACCGCTTCCTTGAGGGCTGATGGCATTGCACCCTCTTGCAAGGATGCATTCACCACCGCCTTGATCCCTTCGCCCAGTCTCTCTTTACAGCTCATGATGAGCCATGATGGGCAAGGATCAACCAGACAGGTGGTCGGCTTCACAGTACAGAGCACCTTGTCCACTTCCTCAGAGAGAAGAGACTGAAACCGATCCCAACAGACCGGAATGCAACTGGCCGACTCTGGCCCACTTCCTGTCTCCACGACGAGCGGAAGCGTGCTCTTCAGACGTTCGATTTTATCGGCAAAGTGTTTAGCAAAAGTATCACAGGAGATTTTAGAATGTTCCATGGGTTCCTGAGCAACTGGACCGACCAGACTTCGGACCACTTGGAACAATCTCCTGGGACAACACTCTGCTGACGCAATAAAGGCAGCAAAGAAATTTTTCTTTGCTGCCTTTGTTGCCATCTGGTAGGCAGCTATTGCTGCTCTAACCCATGTCCGATCGTCTTCAGTGCAAGATTTCCGCCACCGGCGCTCAAGTCATCTCACCTCCTGTCTCAGACCCCGCAGTCGTGATGTATACCAAGGTGCTGTCTGAGTTCTGTTCAGAGGGAGAGGACATTTCGGAGCCACCCGGTCCACCGCCCTGGCGATCTCCTTATTCCACTCCATCACCAGGGATTCAACCGGGAGACCTTCAGTCAGCTCCATATCCCCCAGCGCATTCAGGAATCCTTTGGGCTCCATCAGGCGTCTGGGGCGGACCATTCTAATAGGTCCTTGTCCCCTGCGGAGGGCGTGCGGCATCGAGAGATCTATATTCACCAGATAGTGATCTGACCATGACACAGGGTTAGAAGAATTCACCCCCATTTTCAGAGCACTATCCTCCCCTCCCGAGACAAACTCAAGGTCGAGAGCATGACCGGCTACATGGGTAGGCCCTATATTACTAAGGTGCAGATCCCAGGAAGTCATGGTTTCCATGAAATCCCGAGGGGCTCCTGTGAGGACAGCCTCAGCATGTACGTTGAAATCCCCCATCACCACAAGATTGGGGGAGAGCAATCGCACAGCCGAGACTACCTCGAGCACCTCAGTCAGGGATTCTGCTGCGCAGCGGGGTGGGCAGTACACAAGCAGAATCCCTAAACTGCCCTTTGGGCCCAACCTCCAGTACATGCAATCAACAAACTTGGTCTCGTGGAGAGGGGGTCTGGCGAAACACAAAGATTCCCGGTAGATAACTGCCACTCCCCCTCCCCGCCTCCCAATCCTCGGCTGCTGTGCATATCGGAAACCGGTTGGACACATGGCCTCAAGTATAGGAGCTGAGGCCTCATCCAGCCATGTCTCCGTAATACACACCAGGTCTGCGTCCTCATCCAGGATCATATCCTGGATGAGTGATGTTTTCTGTACCACAGACCTGGTGTTACACAACAGCAATCGAAGATTGGATGGAGTTCTGCTTCCCCCAGTTATCTTCTGGTGGTAAACAGGCCCGGAACAAGGGATGGATATTAAGCATCTATCCCTAGTTCCCCGATGCCGGCTTGGCCTGCTACCCACGCCCCTACAGAATCTGCCGCCTAGCCTTTCAATATTGTGGCCCCCCCACCCCCCCCCCACACTAACCCCCTCTGATCTACACATACCTCCCTCCGGTACGCCGACAGGCAGGCCTTCTCCTTCGGTAACAGTAAAAACAGTAAAACAACCCCCCACCCCCCCCCAAAAGAAGCAACAAAACAAAACAAAAGACAAAAACCCAGGCCACCTCAGCCAGCCGGCTTATGTATCCCTCCAAAGAGGGACAGGTGATGGAAATTAGTCCCAGCTGGCTGGGTACCTGGGACCTGGTCCTGCAGGAGGCACGTCTGCCAGGCAACAGTCCCACTGGGAAGGGTGGTGGAGCTGGTGTTCCAACAGCAGCAGCAACAGCAGGCTCTCCTTCCCTGGGTGGCAATGTTCTCCTTCTTCCTGCAGGCACTGGGTCTCCCAGGTCACCTCAGCCAGCCGGCTTATGTATCCCTCCAAAGAGGGACAGGTGATGGAAATTAGTCACAGCTGGCTAGGTACCTGGGACCTGGTCCTGCAGGAGGCACGTCTGCCAGGCAACAGTCCCACTGGGAAGGGTGGTGGAGGTGGTGTTCCAACAGCAGCAGCAACAGCAGGCTCTCCTTCCCTGGGTGGCGATGTTCTCCTTCTTCCTGCAGGTACTGGGTCTCCCAGGCCACCTCAGCCAGCCGGCTTATGTATCCCTCCAAAGAGGGACAGGTGATGGAAATTAGTCACAGCTGGCTGGGTACCTGGGACCTGGTCAATGATAGGAATCTTGATAGTTTCCCTCCCGCACCCGCCCAAACTCATAATGATTTTCTACTTAAAGGCAGAACAGTGTGTACTGGGCAGTAATCAAAACAGTGTGCCAAAGTAACCTAGATTCAGTGCCAAGTGAAACTGAATGCTGTGGCCCCCTATAAATTAGGCAAATCACAAACATATTTGCACAATTTAATATGTATAATTTATTCTGCAATTTTGCTATTTTCTTTTCCTCCTTCCCATTTGTGCTAGTCATGGGGAGGGGCTCAGAGTTCTGCAGGGTACTGCACAATGGCATCATGGACTGCTGGAAATCCTCAACATCCCCTCCCTTGTACACCCCCACCCCTCTGATTTTGGAGATATCCAAATCAGCTGTCATGCAGTGACCTGTGGGAATAAATGTGGCTCCTGGAAGGCTCTCATCCCAGATGGAGTTGATTGGAAGCATCAGTTTTATGAACCAGTGCCTTCACATGGGGAATGGGGTGCAAAATAGCCACCAAAATGCTGATGGCCCTGGCGGCTTCTTTTCAAGCTGTTGCACTCACACAAATTGAGGTAGTTGTCAAGAATGCCTGGTTTGAAAGGTTAAAAACTAAAATGGTTCTGAGGCAAGGAATTGTGGGGGAAAACATCTTGTCTGAAATGGGGCCTCTGAGAAGGCTATGAGATTGAAGTTCTCACAGCTGAAGCTAGTTAATTAGGCTACAAGCAAGAACACCTGCTTATCAGTACCAACAGACTGGTACTTCAAGGCCAAGCAGCCTGGGAAGGTTGGTGAGTGCACAACTGTTCGGAACAAAAGCTCTAGAAGGTTTCATCATAAGAAAGCCCCCTGATTGGGTAATTAATTCCTAGCTGTTGCTGGGCATTTCCCCATAAGAATAGGATCCAGACCTTAGCCTTTGTTCCCCAATGTTCTCCGGTAGTTGCAGATGCTACTTTTGTGGGGATCCATCTTCCATCTGCTATCCAGGCTATACATCTTAGGGAGATGTGGAACCATGAAGTGGTTGCTGTTTGCCTCTATTGTAATATATAGGCTAGACAGTTTTGTTATTTTTGTCTGTGGTTGTAACTTTCTGTATTTTACCTGGCACTCAGGGGTGTGGGTTTTAAGGAACTATTTTGTTGCTATACTTGCACGCTTATATTTTATTTAATAAAGCTACTTCTTATTTACCAGTGTGTGTCATTGCAGGGGAGATTTGGCTCTGAATTCAGTACCTTGGCCAATTAGCCACAGGCTACTTTATATTTGGATATTTGCCGAAAGGCTCCAGGACAAGAAGTGTATCTTTGGCTCTTGTCTTTGGAATCCTTGGCAGGTCTATTTCTGGCACTTTGGGTTTCCGCTTGGCCAGAGTGGGTGTCCAGGATTAAGAGGTGCTGGTAGTCTACCTACCTTGCAGGGTTGTTGTTGGTTTACTCAGCCCTGGTAAGGGAGGCACGGGTTGTGCCTTGCCAGGATCAATTGCCCTGGGTTTGAGAATTGAGTCCTGGGACTGAACTGGTGGCTGCAGTTCATGACAGTAGTTATATGTCCATTCCCTGTTTGGATGTGCTAGTGCATATGACCAATGTCATTTTACAGCCCTGGCTAGGTCTTGAATTTACCAGTGGCCCTACCCACTCCTGGAGACTATTGCGTGGAGGCTACCAGCTATCTGAACTAGCCCAATGAGTTTTAGTTTAGTTTGTTCGAGTCTCATTACCATATCTCTTTCCCCACCACATGTTTACATGTTGTTGCAACAAGTTGGTATCCATCACTCAGTCTCTATCCATTCATACGGTGTTTTAACCCTATGCTCCTTTTCTCAGAAGCAAGTCCTACTGAGCTCAGTCGGACGTGTTCTCAGATGAGCGTGGGTGGGAGTACAATCCTAGTGTCATTTTATAAATCTTGTTGGATTGCTGATGCATCATTGAAGGTATTGGTGTATCAGAGTCCGGTTGCTCATCGCATAAAAAGTCAGCAAGCTCCAATGATTGAGAGCTCATTAAAGGTGTCTTTTCACAGTCAAGGAAAACTGGGGTGATTTGCCTTGGCACCATACTGATAGGGAAGGAGACACAGCTTGCCTGTGGGTTTCATTATCTATTTATCTCACTCAGCTGATCTGTCCTGACTGTCAACTACCAGAGCAGATTGTGCTGTGCTGAATTTTCATAACGTTTGGTTTTCGATGCAAAAATGTCTGGGGAAAGAGAAAAACTATTAACTCCTCCTACTTTTTCAGTATTTTCCTGTCTCTTAACAAGCATAGTTTTCCCTGCTCTATTTCAGCACCATTTCCCCCCTCCCTTGAAAGAGTGCCCTTATTGCATGTTGCATTGAGGATTGTGTCGTGAGCACAATGATGTCATGGTGCTATAGAGCCAGTCAGACTTACTTTATGTGGTGATGAGGCTGAGAGCAAATGAAGCCCCTCCCATTGCTCTCACTCTCTGTCAGGGGGCTGGAAGAAGGAATGTGGCAACTGGCCAAAATGCCTTGCCTTGCCATGCTGGGGCACTGTTTTCCTTTCCTGCCAGCAGTGTGCTGTAAGACTTGAACCCTGATCCAGTTTTAGTCCCACATTGTTATGCGTGACTAGTTGGGGCAAAATGCAGATGCATCTGTTCATCCAGATGCCTTTGGATGCACATCTCATTGACATGCAGTCAATGTGTCATAATGTGTAGCCAGGGTCTTGGGGGGGGATGTTGCTGAATTGGTACACTAGAATCAAAGCAATGGGGTAAATGGGGAAGAATGGAGTCCATGCTTTGATTTCAATAGGCGGTGGGTCATCCAAGTGGAACAGAGCAAACCTGCATGGGTAAATCTTGTTGCTGTTGTTGAGGGAACAGAAATTGCAACCATTATGAGTAGAACATTTACAAAACTGGGTCCCAGTGGAGATAAGTGGTTGTACGATGGGGATGAAACAGATGATTGCTCTTTATTGTGTGGAAGGAGTATGATCAGAGCAACCAAATGGCATCATGGCAGCAAAGTGGATGGTAATCATTACATTCATCTTGGTGTCCTTATACTATTAAGATTAGCACAGTCGCTGTTCTAGAATTGTAACAGGCCTTCCTTAGGTCAGTGGTTTACAGATGAAGGAAAATCCTAGATGCCTTGTGCTTGAAAAATTCTTACAGTATCCTTAACTATATCAGTTTGTTGGAAGACACAGATACACTTTCACTGGCAGAACACAGCAAGGCAATGCGTGGTGGAAACTGTAGAGTGGGGGGAGGAGAATGCACATTCATCTATTTTTGGCTTTGCTCTCCATGCTACTATTAACCTTTTCAGCTAAACCTTAAAAATTGATTTTGGTATGCTTCCTGGAATACTAGGAAAAATATCAGCCTTCCATTGGGAAAATTATACATGTTAACCCTTAGTTGGGGTTTCACCAGAAATATTAAACTTCAGATCCTAGTACAAAACCTCAAGTGCACCATAGTCTTTGCAAAAATGCAAAAGTTTGCAAGAGAACAGGTTAAAATCCAGTTTTGTCCTATAACTTTAAACTTGCTGATGAAGGGAAAAGGAAGTGGCCACAGCTTTCCCTGCTGATTCCTTTACTATTATCTACAGTATATACATCTGACTCTCCTTTTTCCCCTGCTGGCACAACCCTCATAGAGAAAGTTGTGACTTTTACCAGAGATCTAAACTGAAACATAATGCTCTTTACTTGAGAACAAGTGTTCATGCTACTATATGCAAATAGATCTTTTTTGCATGTGGAGAACGTAGTAGCAATGCTAGATCACATTTTAGTAGTAGCAGAAGTAACAAAAATAGTTAATTAAGTGTCTATGTCACTGGAAGCTCTTAATAAGGTTGCAATGTGCCAAAAGGTCATAGTTCCAAACATATATAAAAGCACAAACTTTAGTTGATTAATTTTGGGAAGCTAACTTTAGGTTAATTGTATGAATCATTGTTTTTGACATGCATCAAGCCTTTTGTAAGACTGCAAGGGGCCCAAGTGACAAAAATATTCATATGAGACCCTCCTTCCTTCTCATTGCACCATGTGTCATTGACATTTTCTTCCTCAGCTGGAGAGGGGAAAAAACACTAAATAGGCATATAATCTTTTCTGGAACCATTTATGCTTGACTAAAGAAACAATATATTAAGATCTTGTGTCTCTAAAATTGAAAGATAAAAATTATATTCAATAGTAGAGTGGATTGGGTTCATTTTGCAACGTACAGCACGCCTCAGTCCTTCTGTATATGGGATCCTGTTTTATGTTTCATCAGCTAATGTATCTTCAAAATACTATGTGCAGTAGTCTCAGAGACATCACATCCCCCTGTAGTAACTAAGAAGTGACTCCTCCTAGCAAAGGCAGAAGGGGGGGGAGAGAGGACCAATTGCTAGTTTTGTTGAGGTGGAAGAGTAGCTGATTCCACTTCCGCTAACTGATGATGCAATAGCCACGACCACAGTTTGTGTTTCTAAGGTGTGTTTTATTTAGTGAATTTATTGCAAAATGACATTATAACCCTGTGCTGGAGCTTGTCTTGTGATATATCCCAAGGGGTTTTTATGGAGCTCAAATTCATGCCCTACTGAAAGAATTGCACTGGCTGCCAATTAACTACCAGGCTTGGCTCAAGATGTTGGTACTGGTGTACAAAGCCCTATAGAGCTTGGGACCAGGATACCTAAAAGATTGTCTCAGATGCAACTGACCCCTGTGTTCTGCAGGTGAGGGCATCCTGTAGATACCATCCTATCAGGAAGTCCATTCTGTAAGATGCCGAAATCAGGCCTTTAGTGTGAAGGCACCAACCTTTTGGAACTCCCTCCCCTTGCATAGCAGGCAGGCGCCTTCTCTATTGTCTTTTCAGCACATGCTATAAATATTCCTCTTTCAACAAGCCTTTGAAATGGAGATCTTTATCCCACTTGATACCTGTATTGCATTTCAATTGATTGTATGTAGGTGTTGCTGTTATATCAAACTGTGTATATGGAGAACATTGATTAGAGATTGTATTTGTTGTTTTAAAGACCATTTCCCTTGAAAGAGTGGTTTTTGAGCCCACTTCAGTTATTGCACTCTGTCCTCTAAATTGCACCCCCACCCACCAGCATCCTCTTTCTTCCATCCTCTCCCATCTTGAAACGTTCCAGCTTTGCTTCAAGTAGGCATGCTCATTTCCAGAAAGTGAAGCCAACAATGTAAACGTTTTTATAAAATATGTATTTCTCTTTGTTTGATCAAAAGCAATAATACGTAAGAAATAATAGAGAGAAAGAAATGCAATTGAATGAAAATGAAACATACAAAGACAAAAGGGGGCACAAATTGTTGTTGCATTCACAGTCCCTGGGAAGAATAATCATTGTTGGTATTGGAGGATAATGACATGTCCTACCCCCCTTGTCTTGTTTTGTCTATAAGTATCAGAGTACTACCCTCGAGGTCTTCTGATATATTAACTTGGAAAATGGAGAGTTACTAAGAATTCCAAATAGGGGTGCATTTTGCCAGAGTATTTGAGCTTTGTCATCATTTATACATAAAATAATTTTTTGTCTTGTGGCTAAAAACGAGCCTATTTTTGTTTGTCCTCTACTATACCTTAATTTTGAGTTAGTTTTTCAGCAATAGCTATGGATGGAAAAAGTTGATGCATTTGTAGCTACTTGCTGGAGATTTTCCCCAAATCTTGTTTTCTGTTCTATTTTCTGTTTGCAAAATGTGCAGTTTCATTTAAGTCCCGATGTGTGAGTCTATTAGGTTTTGCGACTGTGGCCATCAGAAGCTGCGAGTTCAATATGTTGTATATTACTGTTTTTCTTTGATGATGCGCATTCCTTTCTTCCATTGTGCTGAGATTTATTTATTTATTTATTTATTTAAAATATTTCTATCCCTCCCTTCTACCTTGTTAAATATGGCACTCAGGGCAGCTTACAAAAATAAAATCAAACACGTACATAATAAAACTGTAAACAATAAAATCACAAAACATTAAAATAAATGAAAATACATAAAATATAACACACACACACACACATAAGGAGTGGTACTAAAGGGGACTACAAGGGTAAAATTTAACGTAGAAGGCATAAAATCATAAAATCAGTGTCAGGCTCTACCTTCAGTCCCTCCCAAAGGCTCTCCGGAACAAGATCATTTTCAGAAGTCTCCGGAAAACCATCAGGGAGGGAGCAGAGCGGACTTCTTGGGGTAGGGTGTTGCAAAGCTTGGGGGCCACAGCTGAAAAAGCTCTCTCCCACATGCCTGTCAGTCTAACGTCCAGGCATGCAGAGGAGATCAGAGGCAGATGATCTTAAATCCCGGGCAGGTACATATGGGCATAAGTGGTTCCTCAGGTACATTGGTCCAAGGCCGTTTAGGGCTTTAAAGGTCAGAACCAGCACTTTGAATTGGGCCAGGAAGCAAATTGGGAGCCAGTGGAGTCGATAAAGCACAGGGGTGATATGCTCCGTGCACCGTGCTCCAGTTAACATTCTGGCTGCTGCATTTTGAACCAACTGTAATTTCTGAACCGTTTTCAAAGGCAGCCCCACATAGAGTGTGCTACAGTAATCAAGCCTCGATGTCACCAATGCATGTGTCACGGTGGCCAAGTCAACTGTCTCCAGGAATGGATGCAGCTGGTAGACCAGTTTGAGTTGGCCAGAACCACTCCTGGCTACCGGAGCCACCTGATATTCAAGCAGCAGGGCAGGATCCAGGAGGACTCCCAAGTTTCCCCTTGACCAGCAGTACTTCCATCTTGTCTGGATTAAGTTTCAGTTTGTTAGCCTGCATCCAGCCCTTCACAGTCTCCAGGCACCGGTTTTAATCAGAAATGTAAAAATGTCAGAACTGAAGTATTTTTTTTGTATTGCTTGCAGACAGAGTACCACTTTGAATATACTGAGTGTGATAGCAGTGGATCCAGATGGAGGGTAGCAGTCCCAAACATGGAATGTTCCGGTTTACCCGATCCTGTCAAAGGGAAGGAATGCAGTATGTATTTATAGCTTCTTGCTACAAGTCTCATGTAAAAGTTACTTTTTTTTTGTCCCTTACATAATCAAGCATAGCTTACTGGACAATCCTGTACAAGTAGACTCAGAAGTAAGTTCTACTGAGTTCAGTGGGGCTTACTCCCAGGAAAGTGAATATAGGATTGCAGCCTTGGGCGTCCCATTGAACTCAGTGGGACTTTCTTCTGAGGAAACATGTGTAATATTAATACTTTTTAAAATCAAGTTGATATCTAGAGATGCTTGCTACCTCTTGCTCTTTGAATATAATTCTTCACTTGATTATTCTTAGATTTTTGTTGTTAAAACTATCTCTTAATCAGCCTTTCCCAACCTTTGTGTCCCCAGATGTTGTTGGACTACAACTCCCATCAGCCCCTGTCAGCATGGCCAATGGTCAGGAATGATGGGAATTGTAGTCCAGCAACATCTGGGGAAACAAAGGTTGGGAAAGGTTGTCTTAAATAGTAAAAAAAATCTCTAAACTTTTATTCTCTTGAGTCTATTCTCACATTCCATGTTTATCACTAAATGTACACTAGTTTGCAGGTGTTTTCACATGTGAGTTTTAAAACTTTTTTTAAAAAAATTAGTTCATTAATGTAAATACAAAGCTAGCATTAGTCAGAATGCACAATTGAATTTCAAGTGTCTCTGTTTCACTTTCTGTTCTATATTAAAAATGTTCATGTATTCTCCTGAGTGACATGATGCTGAAAGACAAATGATGTTGTAAATCCCCAGAGAGCCAATCCCTGGCATTTCACACATAACAGAGAAGTAAACCTGTGTTTGCCAAAGGACATACAATGATTGGGGAACCATGGCTGCTCATGGTTCCCTCTGACAAATGTACCCGGATAATGCATGTGTTTGTCTCCTTAAGTATGCAGCTTTATATGTAATGTGAGAAGTGGCCCTAAGGACACCTACGTAATGCAAATATTCACTGTCAAAGATACGCTCCATTCATGTTACCCATTTTTGTGTACACATGAAGCAATTTATGCATATCTTTAAAATGCTGGTGTTTTTGGCTTTTGAGGCCTTAACCAGGTATGGGGAACAGATTCTCTGTCAGGGACTGAATTCCTTTGGGTAACCTGTCAAGGGCTGGAGCTAGTGGTGGGTGGGGCTAGAGTGAAAAGTGGACAGAACACTTCTTTTTCTCTCTCTTTCTCCTGCCCCTTCTCTCTCTCTGTCACCCCATTTCCTTCTCCTTGCCATGTGCATGAAATTAGGCTGAGGGTCCCATCTGGTTCTTGTAGCACAGGCTGCCCACTCCTGCCCTAAATAGTCTTGAGCCTCGATATCTGAAGGATTGTCTTTTCCCACATAAACTGCCCAGCATTAAGATCTTTGTCAGAGGACTTTCTCTGGATACAATTACCTTCTGAGGTGAAGTGGATGGTTAGTAGAGCTTGGGTTTCTCAGAGGTGGCATCCAAGTTATGGAATTCCTTTCCTTTCCTAAGCATACAGATCCATCCTCATCATTGATGTCTTTTAGGGGCCTTTTCTCTCAAACTTTTAGTGAAATTTTGATCTGCCTTTATATGCTATATGCTTTCCCTTTTGAATTATGGTTTTATTTAATTTAACAAAACTGTTATACTGCTTGATTGTAATAAAACCTCTAAGTGGTTTACAAAAAAAACCCCAAAATTATCAGTGAACATTGTTAAAGAGATTACAACATGTAAATATACACCTGGAACCCCACAGGAGAAAACAGGTCATTTTGAGTGGAAAATGACCACCCCCTCCAGTGGTTCCTCTGCTCAAAACCACCTCATTGGATGGCTTTTCATTTTGAAATACCTGACAGTGCTTCATTACTCATATTTGTTTGCTCCTTAGTACTAGAGCTAGAGTAAGAACTAATTTTGTTCTGAGTTGTTAATAGAGAGGCTGCAGCTTCCAAGCTTGCTCTGTTACTCAGCAAGTGTATCCACTTTGGTGGAATTTTGTCCGCTTTTAAATGTGCCAGGAATCAGCTTAGCAACAAACTGCTCATTTACATGGTGGTTTAGTGTGTATTTGGTGCTACTCACGTCCCCTTTTAATTTGCATGGTTCACATGACGTTACTGGTAAACAGAAGCTATGATGCAATTTCCCCCCTGTAAATCCATACTAACCCAATCCTCTGATAAAATGAAAAGGGAAGGAAAAAATGCCTTCATTTCGTATCTCTAGTGCTTGCAGACGCTGTGCTCCGATGCTTTTAGGTGGGTGTGTCAATTGTTCACTTCTCCATGCCCCCTCCCTCCCCCTCCCTCCCCTATCCCATAGGATAGTGGACCTATGGACAGGTACAGGGAGGGACTGAATTTTCTCCTTCTACAGATGCTCAGCATGACGAAGATGGGAAAGAAGTATTAAAATAGTGGGAGAGCCAGAGAATATGACACGTCAGTGTTGGATTTTTCCTGTTGCTCTGCTTTTCTTTACCCTTCCTGGTGTCAGGGTCCCATGATAGATAGATCAGTTTATTTCCAGTCTGTGTCAGTTTCACATTTGTTCATCTGTAAGTCCCTTCCATCATGTTTCTACATTAATCTAATAAAAAAAGTTACAAAAATTTACATTATTTTTATGCAGTTTTTTCACGCAATTTGAATTTTAAGCTAAAATATGTATTCTGGTACATGTTTTGAGCTATGTTGTAAAAATCAGAGAAGCGAAAAACTGAAGGGTAACTGTGTTCTGATCTGTGGATTAGCCTGGGAAGTGCCCAAAAGCTTAGCTTTCTTAAAAATGCAGACTAAACCAAATCCTTGAGCATGCCAGTCTCCATGTAGGTTGAAATCTTTAAAGTGATGGCCCCCTTAATAACAGCATAACATGTAACTGTGGCTATGAAAGACTTTTTTATACTTGCTTGTCATACCTGAATAAAAAAAGAAGACTGTGCATCACAGTCTTCCCTGCTCTTGTTATCCTTGGAGGCTGTGATGGAGAAAGATCCTGCCACATCCCTGGTCACAGACCTACTTTTATTATGCCCGTTTTACAAGAGGAACAGTCAAAATGGCAGATATCTCTGGACACAAAAGTTATACCGCAAAGCAGCAAGGCATGCTAAATTACATATACTGTGAAATTATTTAATTAATTTCTTATTTCATTATAATAGCGTGGATGTAGGAAAATACTTTCTTTTGAGGTTTTAAGAGTCTAAGAAAGCTGGACTCAAGCCAAGCTGAATGGTTAACAGTACCATGTTAACAACCAAGTATTCCTTTATGAGTTACTCTGCACATATCTTCCACAACAGGGATAGCTAACATGGTGCCCTCCAGATGTTGTTGGACTACAACTCTCATCAGAGCATGGCCAATAGTAGGGGACAATGGGAGTTGTAGTCCATAAACATTGGGAGGGCACCATGTTGGCTACCCTTGGGCTAGGGAATTGCTCACCATATGTATAATGGAAAGCCCACTTTGTAAGTTTACTGCACTAGCACAGAGAAATAATGGAGGAAAAGAGTTCAGTGCTTTGAATGACAAAGGCTCCAATACATTGGAGTGTTTGGAATAAAGGAAACATACTAGGAGTTCACAGGGGAGTTACTGGGATGGTACCAGAAAGCAAGGCTAACTGCATATAAGACAATATAGATGTAACAGGAAGCCAAGATTTCCCACTATATGAACAAGCCACCGTGAAACTCCACTCACCCCCTCCTCTTGCTCACATAACAGAGCAGGAGATTGGAAGCATCTACTTTTAAAGAAATTACAGTTCCTTGTGATAGTTAGACTCAGGGAACTGTGGTCTGTTTAAATAATAGTTAGGAAGAATAAGCAGAATCAAATCCTGGCTTGTTCTCAAATCACAGTCCACAGTTGCCTGAGGTTGCATGTCATGGGAAACTGGTTAGTTTAAAACTGAAAGGGACTCCTCCTCTTGGGTGCAAAATAAAAAAAGAGCAGGAGAGAGAAGGGAGGACGCACACACAAGTCCAAGACTCACCATGGCTTATTCTTGTAGTGAGAAATGATGGTTTCATGTTACTTCTGAACTAAGCTGCAGAGTTCATTTGTGAAGAAAAGTTGTGCTCCTGGGACCAGTGAGTTCTATGCATGCATAGGAGTCTGGTTATTTTATTTTTTGTGTCTAACAGCAGTCCTTTATATTTGATTCACTAACAGGCAAAAAAACTTGAGGTTTAAGAATGTATAGCCCACAGATATTTCTATCAAACTTTAAAAAGCAGGAAAATTGGACAGCTATAGTGAATGCACCAGGGGAGCAGGAGAACTGAACTCCTCTTTGAGATACTGTACTGCCCTACAAATTTGTCAAAATGCAAAGACAATTTGGGTTGATCTTTCACAGTCCAATCCACTTGCTGTGTAGTTTGGAAGAAATTGGTAACATGTGCCTCTGAGCATATGGTGACTGATGGCAATACCTGCAATAAGAACATAAGAACATAAGAAGAGCCTGCTGGATCAGGCCAGTGGCCCATCTAGTCCAGCATCCTGTTCTCACAGTGGCCAACCAGGTGCCTGGGGGAAGCCCGCAAGCAGGACCCGAGTGCAAGAACACTCTCCCCTCCTGAGGCTTCCGGCAAGTGGTTTTCAGAAGCATGCTGCCTCTGACTAGGGTGGCAGAGCACAGCCATCATGGCTAGTAGCCATTGATAGCCCTGTCCTCCATGAATTTGTCTAATCTTCTTTTAAAGCCATCCAAGCTGGTGGCCATTACTGCATCTTGTGGGAGCAAATTCCATAGTTTAACTATGCGCTGAGTAAAGAAGTACTTCCTTTTGTCTGTCCTGAATCTTCCAACATTCAGCTTCTTTGAATGTCCACGAGTTCTAGTATTATGAGAGAGGGAGAAGAACTTTTCTCTATCCACTTTCTCAATGCCATGCATAATTTTATACACTTCTATCATGTCTCCTCTGACCCGCCTTTTCTCTAAACTAAAAAGCCCCAAATGCTGTAACCTTTCCTCGTAAGGGAGTCGCTCCATCCCCTTGATCATTCTGGTTGTCCTCTTCTGAACCTTTTCCAACTCTATAATATCCTTTTTGAGATGCGGCGACCAAAACTGTACACAGTATTCCAAATGCGGCCGCACCATAGATTTCAATCCTTTCTGATTATCTTTCTGTATGTTTGGCGGTGTTCTTCTTACTTTGCTTCATTCCTGTGTTACTATTGTTTCTACAGAGAATTTAATCTAGAAAATTTTATTTCTCTCATTCATCATGGAAACCGGTGTCACATTTATTTTTTTATTAATTTCAAAGCCATTTTATTGGTCAGTGTCATATGATTGTGTTTCAAATTGGAGGTTATGTTCTATTTCTATTTTGGGTGCATTAACAGTTGAATCTGAAATTGCAGCTGCGAGTGTGCCTTTTAGAACACTGACAGTTGGTTCTTACTGAGCATGCCCAACATTATCATTCAGTTCAATGCAAAATTTAATAAACTAATTAAAAATCAGCCAGGCATTTTTTTAACTTTTCAACTGCAGAAGATGAAGGTCAGAGTATGGGGCAAGGTCAGTAACAGGATTACAGGTCCTCTGTGAACATGGCTGATTTTTAATGAATTTCAACAGATTATGAGAACTCAGAGAAAAAAGTCCAAAAGGGATCTGTTTCTCTCTCTCTCTCTCTCTCTCTCTCTCTCTCTCTCTCGTTTGAACTGTCGATTCTTTCTGACTGTTTTGTTTTTCGCCATGAAAATTGAGAGGGTTGTTAAGCAAGCATTTCTGAGTTCAGGACTATAAGTTTTGTAAGGTTTTGTTTTGAAATGAGCGTATGGGAAGGATCAGAATGGCATGGGGGTATTTTCAATTTAACATTGCAGAATGTGAAAAATCCATGCTGGCTATAGTATACAGCTACTCTCGTGGCTGTATAATAAACTGCTTTTGAAACTCAAGATGGACATAGAAGACCATTTACCAAGTGGTAACTTACCACATTGGGCATGCAACCTCTTTGGGAGCTACTCATATGTAATGACCACCTATGTGGTGAGCAGATTTTTTCTACAGCCATGCTTTCGAATTTCTGATTAGATGTGGATTTGTGATAAAATTATCCCTAGCATGTGGGCTAATGCAATAGGTGACCAATTTTGTATGTTGCTATATTCCCCTGTAGTAAGTTGTTACTTAGTAAATTTTAATTATAATTTGTACTTGCCTCAATTTATATTTGGTAGCCTGCCCTGGGACCTTTTCGTGAAGAGCAGGCTGTAAGAATTAATTAATTGTCCTCTGTACTCATTGTCAATGGAGTTTCAAAACAGGCTGTCAAACAGCACAAAACCTTGAGTGAGAAGTATGCATCACTATGCATCCACAATCCTTTGAAGTCAGTATGCATCACTGTGCATCCACACTTGGAGTCACTTCAGGCATATAATAATAATAATAATAATTTAATTTATAAGCCACCTATCTGGCCAATGGCATGACAGGAAGCAGTGGAAACAGAAAGCACAATTGACACACTTCCTGTACATCAGGGTGGCTTACTTGTGTCCCTTCAGATGTTTTTGGACTCCAACTCCCCTCCACCCTAGCTGGCATGGTCAATGGATAATGGGGACTGGAGTCCAACAGCATTGGGAGGGCCAAAGGTTAGCCCACCTTTGCTGTACACCCATGCTTGGTGTTACATCTGAAATAACTCTCAATAAGGGAGCTCTGAGATTGCAGCCAAAGTTGGTTGCCCTTTAGATGTTTCTCCTGGTCTAATGGGTCATTTAAGTGACCCAACCACATAAGTGGGTTGCATGAGTCTTTCCCAAGTTTCCTATAGATCAGGGAGACAAGCAGCTTCCACATGCTGGGAGAGCATTTGAAAGTGCAAGCATTTCACTTGGTAAAATGTGTGTTGAGGAAATGCCCTACAAAGTAGCTTTTACTTTTATCTAGAAAGTGTATTTTATAATTTAGTACAGGCTTCCTCAACCTGGTGCCCTCCAGACATTTTGGACTAAATTCTCATAATCTCTGACCATTGGCCATAATGTTTGGGCTGATGGAAGTTGGAGTCCAAAACTTTTGGAGGGCACCAGGTTGGGGAAGCCTGTTTTAAAATCTGACATGCATACTGTAATTCCAAACACATTCCATGGAAGTGCATTTCATTGATTTCAGCAGGAGTGGGGAAGGGGATTGGGGGATATGAAAAATATCATGAAGCAGCTTTGAAAGTCACTCCAAATTGTTGCCACCTCACCTGCCCCCCTCCCACCTATATTACTCATTTATGGCATATGGATGGCTTGACAGGGAAAATAATAATAAACTCTTCCCTTTCAGGTCACCTGTAGACAATTCTAATCATATGTCGCCAGATATATGGCTCTTTACAAACTCTTTTGAAATGTGGAATCCAGAACTAGCCTATCCCAGTCTGCATCTGTGTTGGAATTGCTTTTTAATATGTTCTTAAACTTTCTTCTTTAAAATGTTTTTAATCTTAGAAGATGTTTTGCTAGCTTTTTTAAAGCAACGCTTTTGAAGATGTTTTGTTTTAATGTGTTTTAAAGTTTGTTTTTATGATGTTTTAATGTTTTTAGTGTTTTTGTTTGCCGCCCTGGGCTCCTGCTGGGAGGAAGGGCAGGATAGAAATAAAATAATATTAATATTATTATTATCATTATCATTATTAATAATAATAATAATAATAATAATAAACTTTACATGATATTTCAAGTGTGGTTACACCACATATTTACATAAAGGCGTATGATACTGGTAGCTTTATTTTTGATCCCTTTCCTAATGTCCCCAACATGCCATTTGTCTCTTTCACAAATGCCACACTCTGGACCAGTGTTTTCATTGATCTATCCATCACAACCTCAGTATAACTTTCCTGGTCAGTCACTGCCAGCTGAGGCTGCATCAGTATATGTGTGAAATTAAGATTTTTTTTGTACCATTTTATTCCCCATCCTACCAGTTTAGAGACTTTTTTTCGTTCTTTATAACCCCTTTTTGTTTTTACCCTTTGAATATTTTGCTATTAGCAAACTTGGTCATCTCATCACTCATCCACCCCAACTCCAAATCATTTCCAGACATGTTGAAAAGGTCTCAGTACAAATCCTTCTATATCTCCATCATGAGAATTGTTCATTTATTCCTAATCTCTTGTTGTGGGCTAGCCGCCCTTATACAATATTGATTAGAGATAGATTTTCCCATCAGAGTTCCATATATGTTTGAAGAAAAAGCCTCAGAGTTTAAAGAGGTCACTTTTTCCATTTTTTGCTTCCTTCAGTTTAACTGTACAGGTTTTTTTAATTCACTTCTGCAAAGGCGGACAAGCTCTGAGAATGTAATATGAGCAAGATAAGGCTTACAGTCCATTTATGACTTTTCCTGCTTCAGTTCCTTATATGGCTTTTCCTGTCAGCTGCTGATGCCTCTAGTCCTAGGATGAGGTATCTCAATGAAAATTTAGAGATGGCCAGACTGATAAGTGTGAGAAATTCCCAGGTACCATGTCATGTACCCTGTCATTCCCTGTCATTTGTTCTTCATTTTTTTTTGTATAAAAGGAGTGTGTTAAGCCTCCCATAAGAACATAAGAAGAGCCTGCTGGATCAGGCCAGTGGCCCATCTAGTCCAGCATCCTGTTCTCACAGTGGCCAACCAGGTGCCTGGGGGAAGCCCGCAAGCAGGACCCAAGTGCAAGAACACTCTCCCCTCCTGAGGCTTCCAGCAACTGGTTTTCAGAAGCATGCTGCCTCTGACTAGGGTGGCACAGCACAGCCATCACAGCTAGTAGCCATTGATAGCCCTGTCCTCCATGAATTTGTCTAATCTTCTTTTAAAGCCGTCCAAGCTGGTGGCCATTACTGCATCTTGTGGGAGCAAATTCCATAGTTTAACTATGCGCTGAGTAAAGAAGTACTTCCTTTTGTCTGTCCTGAATCTTCCAACATTCAGCTTCTTTGAATGTCCACGACTTTCAATTGGCCAGTCTCATGGATTTGGTCCCTCATCTTTCAATTGCTGCATGGGGAAAGTACCAGCAGCAGCTTGCTTTGCCTTGGAACATAATAGATGAGAGTATTCATTCATTCATTCATTCATTCATTCATTCATTCATTCATTATATAATAGTATGCTTTAAAGCTTGAATAATGCTAATAAAAATTAACTGAACAGGCTTTATGTAACAGCCTGACACATTCTATTATATTGCTTTACCTTGAGAATTTAATTCTGTTTACTGGCTAGAGCCAGAAATATTTGTTACCTATGTAACTAAGAATTACGTATGTATGAAATAAACATTTTTAGTTATTCCACTGCAAAGATCCTTTTTTTCTTTTCTTTTTGCTGAGATCCCTTGTCCTAAGAGAATCTTCGGTGGGATTTTCCTCATTTGATCTGCCCCATGGACATCTCCAATGTTCAGAGACAGTGCATGCCTAACTTAGCATAGTGTTTGGCAAATGGAGCTCTGCAAGGCCACAAGGTTCAAAGAGAACTTGTGTGAACTCTTGATCCTGTGCATTCACTAGAATGAGATAGTCCAGACTATTTCATTCTGCTTCTTATTCTTTAACCAGTTACCAATCCATAGGAGGACCTCTTACCTCATGACTCCTAAATTTACTTAGAAGCCTTTATTGAGGAGCTTTGTCATACGTTTTTTGAAAGTCCAAGTATACGTCTACCTTTATTTCAAGGTGATCTCCTTTAGAGCCTAGAATATTTTAGCAGCACCCAGTTAAAATCAAGATTCAGTTGAGGCTGACAATGTTCACAGTTTTAATAAATGGGGTAAAATATACATAAATCATTCAGGCTCTATTAAAGAAGGTCCATATAAATGATTCAGATCTGGCTTGCTGGATCAGAAAAATAAAATTATATGTTATGTTACTGATATGAAAATTTTGAGTTTAATTTTCCCAGTTTAATTCTTTGTGCTATCTTGCTTTATGGTATTCTTTGGAATATTCATGATAGAGTATATGCCAGGTTTAACCAGTGGTGTGTTAAATTCCATTATGATATGCAAAGAAAACATGGAATTTGATATTGGGAAAATAAGCACCCTGAGAATATCCACTTTTATTTAAAATAAGTCAGATTTTAACTGTTATAATTATGATGAAAGGTTTGAATAGGGAATGTGTGTTGAAATCCTGAAAGCCAGAGAAGTGGCTGAATAACATTCCCATAGGTGCCACTATCTACATCCAGAACTTCAATGCAATCCCAGTTAAATCATGAGTTTGCCAACAGTTGCAGGGGAATCTAACACACATTTGAACCAGGCCATAGACTTTGGTGTGTACAAGACAATGTAATAAGATATCTAATGAGATTCCTATAAGTTGAGGTAGGCTCTGGTGTTCTTTACCCCACCGCAATAGCAGAAGCAGTATAAATAACAGCATTTGCATACTTTGTATAATTTGTACAGGTTGCAGAATTCCACTTTTCGTAGTGCAGAATTTGGGTTCTTTTAGTGCAAAATTGTTGATTGCTGACGAACAAGCAAACACATACACACAGGCTACATAATAGCCATAACGTTTATCCCAGGAGTTTTCAAACTGTGTTCTTCTGGGGGTCCTTGAAGCTCTTTGGAAGGTTTCAGGAGTTTCTCTGCAGGAGAATTTTTCTCCATTGGGATCTTTAGCTGGAGGTCCTTAAATAAATTTGAAGACACAGGCTTGAAGCAAAAAGGTAGGCCTATATTCTTTACAAGCATATGTAGGGCCATATGCAGGGCCAGCCCCTCAGAAACATCCAAGAGAGACTGCACTGAGGCACTGTGTGCAAGCTCTTTTACAGAGTACAGTTACAGCATGTGACAATGATTTCACCAATCTTATGAGTTCCTGCCCACCCAACATCACAGTTCCTCCTCTCTACAATCGTTCCAAACCGATCAGAAAGTATTAGCTAACTCCAATGGTGATTCCAAACTTCTGTCCACCTTGTTAATATCTCCATTGTCTTACTGTCTTTTCAAGACTAATGAATTTTGGTTCTAGTTGGAACAGTTACTACTGTGAATATGTTTTCAAGCATACCCAGTACATTCCATATGCCATTGTTGCATTGTTTCTGATCAGTGAGGCTGACCCAGGTATGTCTGGAAATATTTTGGACAAGTTCCTTGAGTTAAGTTTGGGAACTTAACTCAGGGTGTTTTGTGAATGTATGAGCACCCCCAGTTCTATTCCTTTGCCATAGGGATTCTTATGTCCTTATACTTTGTCAGAAATCCCATTTCCTTATTTATAAAATACATAGCTCAAGAGAGGGGATTATATTTAAAACACTTGAGCATTTTGAAGCCTACACAGACTAAAAGAAAAACACTGGTTAACTCTGGCTAACTAGCATTTTTCAGCCTCTGAGATATAGAGGCAGGCAAGCAGGCCACCCCAGATGTCCCCTTTTCTGGATTGTTTTAAAATCATTATTAAAATCTTTCTATTTCTCTTCATTAAAACATTTGATTATAAAACCTTTCTCCTTTAGATGGCATTTAAGAATCAAACATTGGCAATCACAGCTTTTTTCTCACAATTTATACACTCCTTGATTTCGAACAATAAAGTAATTAATTTTCTGCATTGGGTCTTGGCAAGAAACAGAAGGTCTCTGTGACCGCTGCTGTTTTGCAACAGGTTTTTCTTTCTTTCAGATCTGAATTAAATGCTAAAATTCAGGGTTCCCTATACGCATGAATCTCAGGGCCTCAATAGGCCTGAAGTTCAATACTTAACTCCTTATGATTATAAAAGAAATGTGCCTTCTTAATATCTATGATTATATATGTGTAGATACATAAAATTCCCCATTATCTCAAGGAGAAAAATAGTAATGGCAGGCAAAGTTCCATGAAAGGCAGCTTGGCTATCGTTGCCAGGCTTCCCCTACAACACTAAGGCTGCTTTCACACTGCACTTTATTCCATTATTCCAATGATTCCTTATCCGGTAATTTGCGCATTTTATTTGACCTTTCACATGACGTAAAAGCTAGTTCTGGAAATCTAGTGGAATGAAGTAGAAGTTTAGCACTAATTTTTGTGACAAATGATTCCAGAAATAATCTGCAAACATTGGAACCCAGAAAATTGTGGGAGTGTTTTGCTAGCTGCACGTGCTGACATGATAGGCATCCTGGCACGCAATGCGTTCCCGCCCTTTAGGCACACACCAATTTTTCTTTTGCCTGATGAAAATTGTATTAGTATTCTAGCATGGGTTCAGGTGGCAGCTTCTCCTTCTTCCTTTTCCCACACACACCCCTGTGTCCAGACACCCCACAAAAATACTGTCAGATGCTACAGGGAGAGGGGTTGCATGGTGACAGTATGAGATCTTAGAGCTCTTACACAGTCAGGAAGTACAGTGTGTATAATGGGCGAGGGACAGAAACAAGACATTGTTTGTTGCAGCAGCATGAAAGACATATGCATGAAATGCCAGTATATTGGCTGAAAAAGCTACAGTTCTTGAACGCAACAGGTAATTCAGTGTGAATCACAGAAATTGGGACAGAAGCACTACATTTTAATCCATAAAACTGATGCAGTAAGCCCCATGTCTGAAAGCAGTCTAGGTTTCCAGGAAGTGCTCTTGGGCACATCTCAAGAGGGCAATGTTGATGCCCAACAGGCCTGGTTAGCACCCATCATAATCTGAGTGTGTGCCCTAGAAACTTCAGTGTACAGTAGTTGCTTGACAGACAAACCAGCATGGAAAGAGTTTTTTTGATGATAAGAAAAGTTAGCTGCTTGTACCAACTGAAACACCAATCAAGTTACGCAGCTTGTCCTAGATGTCGACAGTGGCTCATTTTGCCATTAGTCATACTCAGCCTCAGATTGAACCTGCAAACAGCTGGCTTGCTCAGAGCTATTTCTACTCATGGACATACGTATTGTAACAGGGAAAGAGCAGCCTCCTGTGGAACATAGAAATAGTTGGCCATGGTATAAAGAGACTGTACAGCAATGAATGTTGCCTGTAGCACTGAAGAGCCATATTTATGACTCAATATCGATCTAGGCTCTCGTTCATGACATGTTAATTAGTATGTGCAAGTAAACATGGTGTTTGTCTGATGGGGCAGGTGATCTGCACACCCCATAGGTCACAGTTCTGTATCACCTGCAGATCAAGGATGAATGCCCACATGGAATGGTGCATGCGCCATTTGAGGTTCAACCTGAAAGTCAGGTTTGGTTAGAATATGCCTATATTCTATACCAGAGTTGGCCAGTTGCAAGCCGGTAAATTGGGATCGGTTTCGGCTTCTCCCTTCTGAGGAAGTGGACAAGGTGCTTTCATCTGTGAAGCCAACCACTTGTCTTACTGATCCTTGCCCTTCGTGGCTCCTTGTGAGCTGCAGTGAGAAATTGGGCGAGGGGATCAAAGCGGTGGTAAACGCATCCTTGAAAGAGGGTGTGATGCCATCAGCCTTCAAGGAGGCAATTGTAAAGCCCATCTTAAAGAAGCCCTCCTTGGATCCCCAAGTGTTAGATAACTTCCGCCGAATCTACCATTTCTGGGCAAGGTCATTGAGCGAGTGGTGGCCAACCAGTTGTCAGCACACTTGGATGAAACGGATTATTTGGATCCATACCAATCGGGTTTCAGGACTGGTCACGGAACTGAAACAGCCTTGGTCGCTCTGGTTGATGATTTGAGAAGGGCATTAGATAGGGGAGAATCCACCTTTCTTGTCCTCCTCGATCTCTCAGCGGCTTTTGATACTGTCGACCACAGTATCCTTCTGCTTCGCCTGGAGGGATTGGGAATTGGAGGCACTGTATTACAGTGGTTCCATTCCTTTCTCTCCGACAGGTACCAACAGGTAGCGTTGGGGGAGGAGGTATCAGACCCTTGGCCTCTCAATTGTGGTGTGCCACAGGGCTCTATCCTCTCTCCCATGCTATTTAACATCTATATGAAGCCGCTGGGAGCAATCATCAGGAGATTTGGGCTGCAGTGTCATCAATATGCGGATGACACTCAGCTCTATCTCTCGTTTAAATCTTCACCAGAGTTGGCTGTGGAGACCTTGTCCAACTGCCTGGAATCCGTGAGTGGATGGATGGGAAGGAACAAGCTGAAGTTGAACCCTGATAAAACCGAGGTACTACTTGTGGGGGACAAGAGAAGGTTGGGTGACATTGACCTGAAGTTCAATGGGGTGAGTTTACCCCTAAAGGACCAGGTCCGTAGCCTTGGGGTTGTGCTTGATTCCAGGCTGTCCATGGAGGCTCAGATTTCGGCAGTGAGCCGGGCAGCCTGGTACCAACTACACCTCATACGAAGGCTGCAACCCTACCTTCCTGTTCATCAGCTCCCACTGGTGGTACACGCCCTGATCACCTCTCGTTTGGACTACTGTAATGCGCTCTACGTGGGGTTACCCTTGAAAACGGTCCGGAAATTACAACTGATACAAAATGCGGCGGCTCGACTACTTACGAATAGTCGCCGCCGAGATCACATCACACCAGTGTTGTTCGACCTACACTGGCTTCCAGTTGTTTTCCGAGCCCAATTCAAGGTGTTGGTCTTGACCTTTAAATCCCTATACAGTTTCAGCCCAGTTTATCTCACGGAGCGCCTTCAACGCCACCAATTATGCCGCCCAACAAGATCGGCCACACAGGGCCTTCTCTCAATCCCGCCAACAAAAACAGCCAGATTGGCGGGTACAAGAGAGAGGGCATTCTCAGTGGCGGCCCCCACTCTTTGGAACTCCCTCCCACAAGATCTCCGGCATGCCTCTTCCCTAAATGTATTTCGGAAAGCCTTAAAGACCTGGCTTTTTCAGCAGGCCTTCGGGGTATCTGGGGAGGGTTAATCGATATAATTGTAATGCCTCCTACCCAGTTTTAATATTGTTGTTGTAGATCTATTGTTTTTATTGTATTACTGTATTTTATTAATTGTATTTTAATAATTTTGTAAGTCGCCTAGTGTGGCCATTGGCCAGATAGGCGACGAAGAAATTAAATGTATTATTATTATTATTATTAATTTATTATTATTATTATAACTGTATTCTCCATTACCAAGAATGGAATACTATTTTGCTCCAAGGGCAGCAGGTTCGTCACAGATTAGATAAGCATAATGAAGAGCATAGAGCCAAGACATTGCACAAGACAGCCTTGAGGGATGCATGTTGTCTTTAGATTCCAAAGACAACCGACACATGTTAGCTGGAGCCTTTCTCCTTGCCTTCTCTTAGGCGTCTATGGCATTCGAATTCTGTGTAATGTGCAACTAGCAAATTCTGGTCCTTTGTGAAAAACATCTTTGTTTTAGCCGCAAAAAGTAGAAGCACCTTTTAGTTAAAAGATCTGAGCACATGGGTGTGGTAAATGGATGGAGTAACTTTGTATCATTGTCACAAGTTGTCCCCATTTTGGTTACTTAATTTTACAGCCTGCCCTGTTCAAAGGGTTGACGGCAACAATTTGGAGCAATTTTTTAATATAAAAAACTAGTTTTGTATGGAGTACGTGGATTGCCATGAACATTCCAGAAGGGTTATATAAATGCTGTTATTTTTGTCATTAGCCTGTGTAGCTTCTTCACCCATTTTTAGCTTCCTTCATCGTAAGGTCAGTGAAAATAAATTGCCAATTGTGTCAATGATACCATGTAAACTACCCAAGTAACGCTAAACAAGGTGTCCATTCTACTTTACAGAAATAAAATTCTTAAGTTCAAGATTCGTTTTAAAATTGGTGCTGTGGTCAACACAACTCACCTGCAACTGATAACAGTTGTGATGTACATATGCAGATCAAATTTGTGATTTTCCACATGTGAGGGTTGCTGAATGCTTTAATGAGGACTTGCAATAAATTAATTACCTGTGCCATTAATCAATTGTGAATGTTTTCCTTTTCAGCTTTTTCATGTTCTTCTGGGGAGTATCTAGAAATGAAGAACCAGATATGCAGTAAATGTGCTGAAGGGACTTACTCCTTGGGAAGTGGGATCAAATTTGATGAATGGGATGACCTACCTGCAGGATTCACAAATGTAGCAACTTACATGGACACAGCCGTTGACTCGGCTGAGAGGAAAGCAGATAACTGCGGCAAGTAAGAACTCTGTGGACTTTTTTTTGTCGTGTACAGCCAGGTGTATATTGAAACACCTATAATGGAGGCAGAACTGTCCCAAAGATTTTTAAATTTTTCCTTCACTATGATACCTACATTGTTAGGAAGCTGACTTGTACTGTGTCAGACCATTGGTATCTCAGTATTGTTTACACTGACTAGCAGCAGGTCTCTAGAGTTTCAGACTGGAAGTCCTTCCCAGCCCTACCTGGAGATACTGGGGATTGAATCTGTGACCTTTTGCATGCAAAATAAATGTGCTACCACTGTGCTGTGGCCCTCCCCCATTCTTCCTAAGCTCAGAGTTGCTTATGTGATCTTCTAGTGGTTTTCTATCTAGGCGATGACCGGGCCAATACATACTTAGCTTAAATAATGTACCAGTAGCAGCTGCTCACAAGTAATTTACTGAGGCTCATCTCATTGACTGAGATAATAAAAATGTACAGGGGGGGGTAGTGTTAAGAAATAGATTGATCTTCCATCAAGACCACCACTTTAACCTCAAAAGTAGCCATGAAAAGTGATTTAATATTCTTCGTGTAGGTTCAATGCAGCCCATTCAATCAATAGGGAGGAAGGATTTTTTTAAAGAAAAGAACCTATTGAATATTGGAAAAATGGAGTCTTGATGGGATGCTAGTTGTGAAATGTCTTTTATTTTTAGAAATGTTTGGGGAAAAATTGAATAATATTCTGTTATTCACTGTATATATCAATGAACACTTCCCTATTGTCATTGTATAGAAATTGTAGCTAACACAAATCAGTTGCGAAATTTAATATTTTCTAGACAAAAAGAAGGCACTGATGAGAAGCTCCTTTGATTTCTCATCCTTATTTTCCCTAGATTTTTATCCTCAGGATCTTATTAAGTAGCATATGGGTTAAAGATACCTGATACGTATTTAAGGTGTCTATATTGTAAAACAAGGCTTCTTTCTCCTCATGTTTGTTCAGATCTTCATGGACTTCTCGTGGGAATTACATCGAATCAAACAGGGACGACTGCACTGTCTCCTTGATCTACACTGTGCACTTGAAGAAGTCTGGTTCTGTCATCTTTGAATACCAGTATATTGACAACAACATCTTCTTTGAGTTTTTTGTAAGTTTTTGTGCACTAAATCTACACTACAGCAGATCTGCAGAAGCAGTCTTCTGAAAAGAACTACACAGCATATTTTTCAGGCAGTTTATTGATATCCTGACTATCTTTCCTTCCACGAGGCTTAAGGAAAGATGAATATGTCTTACACTGAGACAGACCATTGATTTTATCTAGCCCACATACTGTTGGTTCTGATTTGCAGCAGCCTTCAAAGCTCTCTAAGGCCTTGATGCTCCTCAAATATGCTTCGCTAACTCAAGTCCTGCTCACATTCATGAAGGAGATGTTTACAAGGCCTCCAGATATTGAGGAGTCTAACCTACAACCTACTTTAGCCAAGCTGATTTAGATAGCATTAAATGGAGATTTAGGAGCACACCAAAGTCTATGGCCTGGTTCAAATGTTTGTTGGTTCCCCTGAAGCTGCTGGCAAACTCATGATCCAACTGGGATTGCATGGAGGTTCCGGATGTAGGATGTGGCACCTATATGGGTGGTGGTTGCGGCAGTGAGCCATAGGCTGTTACAATTTTTGGAAACTTGAAAAAGGGCCACCATGATTGCGCAGACCACAGTGGCTATGTGTCTAGCACGTAGCTGTGCTACATGCTGATTCATACTACTTATGCCTCTGGGTAATCCTGGCCCTATTCTACATCTCTTCATATAGGTGCATGTGCTAAGGTAAAATGCATAATGGTGACAGTATAGTAACCAGCAACCCTGTAGCTTTTTACAACAGATAGCAGGAAATGGCTATCTCACGTATATGCCAGTATGTATGAGGCTGGGGACTACCCATACAAATAAAAAAGATGTTGGTATGGTAAAGATACAGTATGTACAAGCCAAACTCATCCTTAATTGATAATATTTTGGGCCACTATCTGAGGTTTGGTGGAAGGCACTCTGTGCCACCAAGACCATTTGTGCCTTGAGTGCAGTGGATCCAGAAGTACCCCCAAGCTGTCCACCTGCTCCTTAAGCACATGTGTAACTCCATTGAGAATAGGCTGAACCCCGTCCCCCTGCTTTAGGGTATCACTCACTAACAGTGCCTCAATCTTACCTGAATTAAGTTTCCATTTATTGGCTTTCATTCAGTCCATACTGATGCCTGGCACCAGTCTCACACATCCACTGCCACACCTTCAGATGTAAAGGAGAGATAAAGCTATGTATCACCAGCATATTGCTGACAATGCACTCCAAAACTGGATGACCCCACTCACAGGATTCATGTAGATATTAAATAGCATGGGGAATAAAACTGGCTCCTTTGAGACACCCCCTCATTGGAGGCTCCATGGGGCTGAGCAACACCCTTCAAGCACTGCCTTCTGGGACTGGCCATCTAAGTAGGACTGGAACCATCACAAAGTAGTACCGCTCACCCTCAGCTTGGACAGCCATTCCAGAAGATATCATGGTCAATGGTATCCAAAGCTGCTGAGAGATCAAGGAGAATCAACAGAGACACACTGCCCTGTCTTCATACAGGGCGTGCAAGGCAGTTTCCATGCCAAGATGAGGCCTAAATCCGAAATGAAATGGATATAGAAAATTGGCCTCATAGATCTGGACAGTGACCAGCTGCTCAACAACCTTGCCCAAGAAGGAAATACTATTTAGATTTTCTGAATCCAGGGAGTTTCATAATTATTTAGATTTTTAGAATCCAAGGAGGGTTTCTTAAGGAGTAGTGTTATCAATGACCCTTTTAAGCAGGTGGGGACCACTCCCTCCCCTCTCACAAGGAGGCATTAAACACCTCCTTGACCCATCCAGCCTTCCCTTCCTTGTTCGTTTTTAATTAGCCACGAGGGTCAAGACCACAAGTGGTTGCCCAAACTGATCCAAGCACCTTGTCCACATTCTCAAGCTGTACTCATCCCACACAGCAGGACTAGATAGAGCTTTGGATGCCTCTTGAGATTCATCTGCTATAACTGAGGAGTTTAGGGTTTTTTATGTTAGCATACACACCTTGAATTGGGCTTGGAAACTAATTGGCAACCTTTTAGGATCAGTGTTATATGTGTCTGACCAGCAGTACCCATCAGCACCTTGGCTGCTGTATTCTGCACCAGTTAAAGCTTCCAGACCACCTTCAAGGGCAGCCACTTGCATCTTTCAGGTATTAGTTTTCCCAAGGTGATTCTCTCTCTCTCTCTCTCTCTCTCTCTCTCTCTCTCTCTCTCTCAACATATTAAAACTAGTGGCTGATGCCCCTGTTCGCTTTGCTTGCTAACCCTGCCTACTGTCACCAAAGCTACTCCCCACGGGTTGCCAAAGCTCTCCCACAAGGGTCACCAGAGTTGCCCCTTCCCCCCTCAGGGGTTGTCAGAGCTGCTCCTTTTGTAAGCATGATGCTTACAAAAATATATGTATAGGAGGACATATATGTATATGTATAACATAATATAAGCCATAAAACTGCAATTTATAGAACGCTAAAACCTCTGAAATATTATAATAGCAGTTAACTAACATTAGCAGACAAATGGATTAAATATATAAAAACAAGACTTTAAAACAAACACAGTTAAATGTAGAATAACTAGAATACAGAATTAAAATACCAAGTAAAAACAGTTTGGAACAAAGAAGTCTTCAGGGAAAAGTTAGGAGCCATACAAAACTGCTTAGGGTGAGAGTTTCACAGGCATGGGGCTACCACTGAAAAGGCCCTGTGTCTACAGCCCACCAGTCTGATACTTTTCCATAGCTGGTCTATAGCAAGGCTTTTTAAGACCCTGGCAGTTTGTCTAAAACTGTTTATGACTGTAAATGAAATTATTTGGGACAGACAAAATTAGATACTTCTTCACACAATGCATAACTGCCATAGCACAATTACTAACTCAGATGGGGGTTTTCTCTCAAAAGGAGGAGTAGACAAAATCACGGGTGTTAGGGGATGTGTGACAGAGGGAGCTGGGGAAAGGGAAAGGGCAATCAGGGACAAATTTACTTTGACATGATCCAATTCATCATATCAGACTAAACAATGTGGAGGGAAGATGGCAATAAGGAAATGGCACCTTATATGTATATCTTTACATTGGCCATCTATAGCAGTCTTCTCCAGCCTGGGCCCCTCCAGATGTTTTGTGCTACAATTCCCAATCAGCTTCAACCAACATGAGGCTGAGGAAGGCTGATCTATAGAATTCTAGAGAGATAATTGGGAGTAGAGGTGGGGGGAGGCAGTGATGACTTCATCTGATTGACAATCGTGAGAACAGTAAGAATAAGGAGCCTGATTAAAACTTCCATGTGTTTTCCTTGCTCCTCGATCCTCTAATGCAAGCTGCCCACCTTGTGACCCACTGAACAAAATGGAGCTATATATTGTGGTCTTTCAGGTCTCTGACACCCTCTGTTTTTGCAGTCCCTGACAGGAAGGAAACAGTATGACTTATTAAGCCTCAGGCCGGCTGCTGTATGCCTTTGGTGGGCTTGAAGTTGACATTGGTTCAAAAGGAGGGTTAGCACCTGACTAGAAGCAAATATATGATGTAGCTGGGAGCTTTTTGCAGTTTCCAGAGTGTCTTGTATAAGACCCAGAATTTTGGACTGGTTCCCAGAACTGTTTGAGTAAAGCTTGAGTTTTCTTAAGCAAAACTCAGCAGATGCATCTTCCCAGAAATTACATGGCATGAACTGTGAAATGCATTGAGATACCAGATTGTTCACCTTAGCTCCAGTGCATCATTTCCCATATATCTGCATGTGAGACTAGAGGGTGCATGGATGTGCTGTCTCTGTAATCACCTCCCTCAGGCTCTGTTGTGTGTCCAAGCAATGTGACAGCTTGGCAGTTGTGGGGTTTGGTCTCCTGCCTATTGACCTACTTCTGCAACTCCTTCATTCCGTGTTAGAACATTTATTTATTTTATATTTATTATTTCAATTTATATACCGCCCTTAGCAGAATAGCTCTCAGGGCGGTGAACAAACAAGATAAAATACAATATATCATAATAAAAATCATAAAAACATATACAAACAAACAACAAAAAACACTACAAAAACACAATACGACAAAAATTAAAAATACGGATTAAAAGATTAAAATGGTTAAGAAAATTAAAATGCCTGGGAGCATAAAAAGGTCTTTACCTGGCGCCGAAAAGATAAAAGTGTAGGCGCCAGGCGTACCTCTTCGGGGAGGCTGTTCCACAACTCAGGGGCCACCACAGAAAAGGCCCTAGATCTAGTAACCACCCTCCGGGCTTCCCGATGGGTTGGTACCCGGAGGAGGGCCTTAGATTCTGAACGAAGTGAACGGGTAGGTGAATATGTTAGCAGAATTTGCCAGCAGCAGCCCCAAGAACTATAACAACAAAATGTCTACTCTCATCAGTGTCCAAAAAGCTTTGTCCCTTTACCTCTACAAGTCTCTGCCTCCCAGGTCCCAGGATTTTTGAAATCAAAAGTTGGCAACCCTAATTTGCACATTATACAGGCGCAGGGCCAGTTCGAGGCACTGGGCAAAGTGTCCAATGGTGAGCCTCCACTTGCAGAATGGCAAGCTTTACTTGACTGTAGTGGCAGTACTGGGCAACTGGGTCTAGCCACTACTGTAATTTCCCACAGTGCCCTAGAGTGATGCTGGGGCAGGGGTATTGTGAGAAGTGGAAAGGGTGGCTAAATCCAGCTGTCTGGCACTACTTAGAGTGCTGCTGGTAAAGAAAAAAGATTAAGGGGGGCACAGCAGGCATCAACATTGGGCCGTGCCAAAGTGCTGGGGTTGTGGCAGCTGCCTAAGGATGCCAGATGCTGACACTGGCCCTCTGCACTGGCCCTCTGCAAGCCTGCTGCCTAATGTGCATCACAAAAGCTGTGAGTGATGGGACTTCCTCATTCATGTTGCCTTCTTGCACATCCCTAATGATCCTTTGTGGTGGCTGAATTAAAGTAGAGGACTTCAATAGGTGGCTCAAAATATGTGGATGGAAAGATTCTTCCCCTCCCACCTTTGTCTGAGGGATGAATTACTCCTCTTTCCATCTCCAAAATGACAACTGGCTGTTGCTGCATAGGGCATTTGGCCTTAATTAACATTTGCCGGATGTTTGGAGACCCTGAGATGAAGTGCTGTGGGCACAAAGCTCTGTAATTGTTTGCAAGACATAGCAACATGGGCAAAACAATCATGCCAGCCTGAGGCACCTTTCTCTTGTTGATTCAGTATCTATCACACTTTCCTAATAAGACGGTACATGCTGATAGGAGATGTGTTTTGATTTTTTTTTAGCCATACCGGCTTGTTGGATTGCTAAAAAGGAAGCTACAAGTGATTCTGCTACTATTACATGGCTTTGCTTCCATCCAGATACACATTAGCAACTGCTGCTTGGCTGGGCAGCGACTGATTTTTCTCTCACAGGAAAGCAAAAGCATTGACTTCCTGAGTATTCAGCCCAAGAATTACTTCAAGCCACTGATTTACTTTGATCAAAACACCCTTGACAGTTTTTAAGCACTTCAGGTGTGTCATCTGTCAGATCCATTAAGCAAGAGCAACTAACTGTAGAGCAGTGGTTAGACTAGGAGCCAGCAAGGGTCCAGAAAGAAAAGCAACTTTCTGAATCAGAGATGGGGAACTTGCGGCTCTCCAGCTACTGTAAGTGATCCAAAAATAGTGTGCAAATGGCATGGAGAAAATTTCCCCATGTGGTCATCAAAGATATGTTGAGCCATTGACTAGCTTCTGCATGGCAGCTGTAATGGTCAGCAATGGAACATGTTCTAGTGATTTCACATAGTAGTGGTTGTAAATGTCCAACTGTTATTTTGATAAGTTACATTGCAGCAGCAATTGTGAAATGACATTTATTAGCCATGCTCCATAACAGTGCAGGCAACACCTTTAAACCCAGTGAAGTGGCTGACCTTGCATTGACCTAACTAATGACCTTGCATTGTGGTGCAAGTGTAGCATGCTTCAGAAATGATGCCCACCCATTCAATCAACACATAAGTGGGGCAACGTTCACTAGTTTGCTCACTGGTGTTTGTCCATACAGTGCGCATGTCTGCAGCAGGGAAGCCTTTGCACGTAAAGATGTACATACAAAGACTCCACATGTTTGGAAGCTCTGGGTTCCCAATCATATGAAAGCCTTGGTGTGTACAACTGTATGGGTGAAGATGTTCCTGCTACAGATATTTTTGCTGTATGTACAAACAGACACCAGGGGTCATTCTAGCTGGCACAGCTGCACTTGTGTGTTGACTGAATGCATGGGTGTAATTACTGAAGAGGGCTTATGATGACTACTGTCAACAAAAAAATATTCAGAAGACAGCATACTGTTTATGGACATCATTATGCTTTGTATATAAAGCAACATATCAGAAAGAGTCCTCAGCTATAATCGGCCGAAGGAGGTACTTTCTTCTCTTGTATTTAGTGGCTTATTGATCTTTAGAAAGCCCCAAAGTAAGGGCCAATTTTCTTTAAGATATGGAGGTTTTTTGTTTTGTTTTTTAAAAAATCATGTCAGTACCGTCTACATAGGGGAACTTCCCTGTGGATTTTGCCCTATGTTGCCTTAGAAGATGCTATCTCACACTTTGTTACAGGTTTATTATCCTGAACATTAGGTTGCCTGATTGAGCATTTGCACCCCCACCTCTTCCTTTTTACTCTGGCGTAGTTGCCATAAAGATGCTTGAAATGTGAAGCTTTGACTTTCTCTATGAGGGTTACCCCATAGAGGGTTCCTACGTCATTGTTCTAGACAAGCTAGCATATTATTTCCACTTTCCTTACATTCCTGCTGTTACAGAATAGCCAGTCATTTTGTCTGCACTGCTATTGAACAATTTTACTATTCTCCTGAACAGTTATTTGCTAGTGAGTAATGTAAAAGTGCCCTGTAGGGGTGCCATCCACCTTTCACACAGCTGCGGAAAGAGATTCAATAAGCATAAAATCTATCTGTGCCTGCCAGGTTGTCAGTATGCATGAGGGATATAGCAATTTAAATTAAATTCAGTGTCTTTTTTAGTTTTCAAGTATCTCCTGTAACTGCTTTCCAAAATGTTTTATTAACATAAGAATGTCTTTGCTGGATCAGGCTGAGATCCATCTAGCCTAGCATTCCACCTCTGGCAGTGCTCAACCTTTGGTCCTTCTAGCCCACTATACTATTGTTTGCCCTGGCTGGCAGTGGCTCTCTGAGGTCTCTGGCAGAGGTCCCTCCCAGCATTCTACCTGCAATCCTTTTAGCTGGAGCTTCCAGGAATTGAACCTGGGGCCTTCTGCAGGGAAAGCAGGTGATCTGCCACTGAGTTAAAGCACCTCCCTGGAGATGCTTGGGAAGATATCACAAGCAGGCCACAATGCAGATAGTCATCCTAGTTATTTGTTTCTGGCATCTGGTAATTTAGAGATATACTAATACCACGGAAACTAAGGTTTCCTTGTTTACTGCCATAGGCAATGTTCTATAAACCTATACTCTATGAATGTGGTGATTTCCCACCCCCAACTCAAAGCCATCTCAGTGACCAACACCACATTTTGTGGCAGTAGGTTCCACAATTTAAGGATGTATTGCATTTTAAAATGCTTTCTTGGCCTTGAATGTGCTGCTGACATGTTTAGCACGACACGTATACATAAAATAAACTGTGAAGGTCTACAGTAGGGGTGGGGAACCTGTGGCCCTCCAGATGTTGCTGAATTACAGCTCCCATCATCTCTGACTGACCATCATCTCTTATCAGATCTCTGGTCTACAGGAATCCAGCTGGTTTTCGAGTGCTGGTATGTGGCAGTGGGTAAGATAAGTCCTGTTTGGCCATTCAAACTCCTCATGTGTAAATAAATATGGGAGGGGGAGCAAAGGCATGCTAACCAGCCTTTCTCCCCCTTTGGCACATCACCTTTTCATTGTTTAGAGTCCTGTTTGATGGTGACGGTCTGAAGCAGGTATCCTCCTCTACTCATGGAGGTGCCCTGCATGATTTTAGAACCCTGATTGTGTGAACTAGAAATCCCCCTGGTTCAAATGTTGCATTAGTCATAAACACATTCAATGGCCTTCATCGAGCCCAACTCACACTCTGCAATAATACTGGCTAACAGTGCTGACACTTCTTGGCATAAGGATTGCTGAAATGCATGTAAGGTGTTTTGAACACATTCAGTGTGTTATTGAAATGCTATCATCATCGTCGTCGTCATCAGCTTTGGTTGGTAGCAAATTAAGCTGCTGCCATCTGATGGCTTCCATTGTTTTCTGATGGCTCCCATTTTTTTTTTAATCCATAGATTCAAAATGACCAGTGTCAAGAGATGGACTCCACAAGTGATAAATGGATGAAACTGACAGATAATGGCGAATGGGGCTCCCATTCTGTGAGTATGTTTCAGGGATTGGCTTATGGATATAGTAGAAACCTGATCATCTTGTGACTGGATGTTCATTCTGCTGGTTCTCTGAAACAATCAAGGAAATGACTGAACCCCTATCAGCATCCCATACTCTCAGGAGCTCATTTTCTACCCACTTCTCTTGGTTCCATAGACAAATGTGGCTTTTAGGCTGTTTCCCTGGAAGAGTAGTCTTTGGCCTCAATATTGAGCAGGGATAGCTAAAATTTATCACAACAGCTCACAAACGATGTAGTCTGGCTGTATGTTACCACGTGAAAAGTAGCCAAGTTGTTGCTGTTGAACTCTGAAAACATCCTCCTGAAAGTCAAGGAAGACTGGAGTGGCTTACCTTGAAGTCATTCTGAGAAGGGATGAATTTCTGCTGGCTGCTGGGATTTTCTCTTATGTTATTTTGCTCAGCTAATTTCCCCTGGCCTTCGCCATTGGTCTCACCCAATAGAGTTCAGTATTTACTGAAGGGCATGTTCAATCAGGTATTGACTAAATGGTGGCTGGTTTAGTCTATTTGTGTCAGGGGTGGGGAACCTCCAGTCCATGGGCCAAATGTGGCCTGTCAGACCTTCTCATTTGGCCTGCAAGGCCTTTCTCCTAAATTATATTCACCTGCCCCATGCCTGGTATCATATGTGATTTCAGCTGTGGGGCTGGTAGAGACACATCTGCTTTCCCTGCAGAAAGCAGGATTGAACCCCCACACCTGCCCATCAGCCGATGCATGGAGAGTTCAATCCTGCTTGGTAAGGATCTCCCACCACCTGCACAGGCCAACTTGTGACAGGTGGGTGGCCCCCCACCTGTCCACTTGACACTAACGTGATGGCATTATGACATCAGGTGATTGACAGGTGGGTGGTCCCACCTGTCTGTTAAAGTTGGCTTGTGGGGTGGAGTGAGATAAATCTGTGCCTCTACCCCAGGTCACAAATGCTCCTCAACTCCACTTTATGTGCCTGTATAATACAAAATTCCAAAGAGTTCACAGTCAAGGTAAGCAAGTTCAGTATTCTGAGACTGAGTGAAGGGCCATTTTCAGACCCACACAGAAAAAAATCATCCTGTATGAGATGTGGGTATGCCTGAGGCAGAGCTGTGCCTTTTATTTGCATACAGATACCTTATCTCACATTTTTATTCCTGGTTAAACTTGCGAGCTGAGTCAACAAGGTGACGTTTTTGTTCCGAATAGCTTCTCTTTCCTTGGCAAGGAAAAAACAACCCTTTGTGTGTTTTAAGCTGACCTGTCAGTGGGTTTGGCTGAACGGTTTGCTCACTAAGTCCTCTAAACTAGTTCAATAAACTGGGGTGGGGTTTCTCAAAAATTCTTGATCTGGCCTCTTTATGCTCGAGGCCTTGTCCGCATACTCTGTTGGAATTTGCAACAAGAGTTATTTATTGCATTTACTTAACAGTTACTGCAAGATTTGCTGGTGGTTTGGGAGGACTCTACCAGAGGGGTAGCCTGGCTTTAGCACAAGGTTTTTAAGCTACAGCAAGCCTTTCTACATCAGCTTGTCTTTCAAGTGCTGGCTGGGCTTGTTGGATTTCTCTGTTGCCTTTTCTAAACTGATAATTTGCCCCCAAAGACCCCTAGTGTTCCCCAATAGCTGCACATTGCAAGGGTAAATGGTAGCAGTGAGCAAGCTGATCTTCATGGAAACTTGTCTGCTATTCCTGCTTGCCTTGTTAGAAAGGCCCTTGAATAAGGAAATACAACATTCCCTGGAATATAATCTGAAATCACTGTGCATACCTAGTGTGAAGATATCCTGGAGTAAATATGACATAGAATGAGGCCAATGCAGAAGAAATTTCATTTGATACAGAGGAGTGGACTTCAGACTGATTTACTTGATCACCAAAATAACATTGCAGAGTCTCTCCTGGACTATATCGCTTCCCTCTGCAGATGGGAGAATTGCATTTTGAATACCTCCCCCTCTTAATAAAATCTCTTTCTGAATGTAGAAAAGTAGCATTTAAAGGAGATAATGGAAGTTAGATCCTTTGTCCTGGTTGGAAGTTTTCTAAATTCAGGAAGCTGGGCCTGGGGATAAAGTGCTGGCTTAGATGAGGATCTCCTGGGTTGAGGACTGTGCTCAACCATGAACATCTCTTGGCCTAACCTACATCAAAGTGTGATATGGAAATGCATATATATGCAACTTAATGAAATGCAGATATGCAGTTTTTTCTTTGCAGTTCAGTTCTTAATTTCTGTTCTATGAAGTGCTGGGTCAGACCAGTTATGTCCTCAGGGGAAACTCCCAACGATGAATCCACCCACACTGTTCTACACCTAAATCTGTATCATGTTTATAATAAGAGAAGGTTTGAATTATCCTTTCATTTTTTCCCTCCTTAGGTAACATTGAAATCTGGCACTAATGTATTATACTGGAGAACAACAGGGATCCTGATGGGTACTCAGGTGGTGAAGCCTGTACTCATGAAAAACATCACCATTGAAGGTATAAAACAGGGGTGCGTAACCTTGTCTCTATCCAGGGCCACATTCCCTCAGGCGTAATCTGTTAGGGGCTGTATGCCGATGGTAGGCAGAGCCAGAGGCAAAAGTGTTCTGTATTAACTAATCCAGAATAAAGGCTTTCTTGGTTCAGTTTTCACTCTGGCTACCTTGTATTACAGTTCCCAATCCTTTTTTAAAATACAAGATATCTATACAATTGCTGTTCTGGAAAACAAGTGAAACTAATCCCTTGCTAACTTTAGTATAACACATCCACACCCACAGAGAGAGAGAGAGAGAGAGAGAGAGTGCTGGCAGAAGCCTATCAATTTGTTCTCAGACAACTTATTTTCATGAAGCCATCAATTTATTTTTATCAGATAAAATAATTCTCTCAGTTCTGAAATTGTACACACAGAGAGACTTTTAAAAGCTAGGAAAAATAAGGAGGACATGAACTAGAAGGAACTCTGATGGGATGGAAAAATGGGCAGCTTCAGGAGGGCTTGAGAGCTGTGTAAAATGAGTTTCCTGGGCCACAGGTTGCTCATCTGTGGTATAAAAATTATAGTTTTAATTGTTATTGTATAACAGATAAAACTATAATGCTTTATACCTGTACTAATAAGGCATTGTTACAATTTAGTAGTATCTGTTGCATGTATTGTGTATTTGTATTTGTTTCAAGCAGTTCTAGGCGGCTTTCCCAAAAAAGTTCTAGTGGCTTGCAAACAAAATAAAACAACGAAAAACAATAATAAAAACATCTGACTGTTCCCCCAGTAACAGACAGATCTTAATTAACAAGCAACACCACCAACAAAAAACCTGGCAGAGTAGTGAACCGTAATCTAAATGAGAAGCTAAGGTTATGTCGCCTTTTTAAAAAAGAAAGGAAAAAGGAATAATTCCTCAACTCTACTGGGGGTGGGGGTCATTCTGCATGCTTTGTACATCACTATGCTTTCCACAACAAGTTTCATTAGTTTGGGAGAACACATATAGCCTTAAAGTGTAAATTAAACTGTAAATTCGCATTGCCTTGCTTTATTCCTCCTTCTCAACCAAATTGTATTTTTTTAAAAAAACGTTTAGGTGAATGCTTCAGTTACAGGGGGAATGGTGACACCTGCTGGGAATAACTAGATTTGCAGGGATACCAATATTATACATCCACAAGAATGGCTGTATACTATAGCCAGCATGGATTTTTCACATTTCGCCATATTAAATTGAAAATACCCCTCATGCCATTGTGCTGCTTCCCATAAGCTTATTACAGAACAAAACCTTGCAAGACTTATAGTCCTGAACTCAGAAACACTTGCTTAACAACCCTCTAAGTTGTCATGATGATACACAAAACAGTCAGAGAGAATTGAGAGTTCAAAGTGTAAAACAAGAGAAAAAAATATCCAGACCCCGTTGGAATTGGTCAGTGGTCTCATAATTTGTTGAATGATTGTACAGGAGTAAATCCCATTGAACTGTGAAAAAGAATGCAAATGATCAAAACCTGATCAAAACCTGCCCTCCCCTCCTCCTCCTCCCTCCTATCCCCTCCCTTTTACCCCTTCTCTCCCCCTTCCTTTGCCCCTCCCTTCCCCTCCACTTCCAGTTCCCTCCCCCTCCCTCCCCCTCTTCCTCCTTCCCTCTCCTGTCCCCTCCCCCTCCTTCCTTATAGGAAGCAATTCATAAATGGAATGAAATCAATCAAAACGAAATGCACATGCCACACCTTGGTTGACTTATCTGTATGTGCCTCATGTCTTCCTTCCTGTTGTTGGCTTTCAAATGGAAATTCCGCAGTGGTTTTGTATATAAGAATGAATGTGCATCCTAAAGCTGCTGCATATCGGAGGTGCTGTCCTTGCAGCCCTTTTAGTGGTATAGTCAATGGATGAATATTAGGGATGGGTGAATAAGTCCCTTTTTGGTCTGTGCTACTGCTGCATGTGTTCTCTCATAGGTCTTTTCTGTGCTGTTTCAATATTAATCCGTGACTTGAAAGAAATGCATAAAATTTGCATTTAAATAATATATAAATAGTACACATATCTCCACATTTTTATTTCAATATAGGCATTTCTAAATACATTTTATCCAGATATGTGTATTTTAAAATGCATTTTTGTTATTTGTTTGAGCTGAAAACTGCATCACTTTTTTTAGAGAAGTGTGAAATCCAAAGGACAACTATGTTCTGATCTGCATATTAGTCTAGGAGGTGCAGATCAAGTCAGTTTGTCTCGGAATTCACAAAGATCAAATTCCTCAAGCATCCCTGGTGATGACTGTTGCTGCTTCTTAAATACCTTCCACTCTGGTGTCTGAAGTGGGACTGTCGCCTTGCTTTGTAGCAAAGCCAACTTTGCCATGTGTGGTTGCCTTCTCTTTCCACATCATGATAGAGAATGTAGAGGCAACTGGCAACCCAGAGGTTTAGTCCAGTTTTGTTTGGCCTTCAGAATTAGGGCTGGGGCCAGGCATGCTGGGGCCCTTGGACACCAGCTTGTCTTAGGCTGCACGTGCACACATGTGCATGCACACATACGTATGCATGCACGTGCGCGCACCACCTACCTGTTCCTCCTGTCTTTTGTGGCTGTGTGCACTGGGCTGCAATTAACCAAGATGGTGGCCAAAGTTTCCCTAAGGGGCTGAAACCTCTGCCGCCATCTTGGTTGATGGCACACATGTGTGCTGTGTGTGCACATCCCTGCCATCAACCAAGATGGCATCAGGGGCATCAGCACCTTAGGGAAAGTTCGGCCGCCGTCTTGGTTAATGGCAGCCCTGCGCGTGCAGCCACAAAAGACAGGAGAGACAGGTAGGTGGAGCCACCAAATGCACGGGCGCCTTGTGAGCTCCCTCCCTGCGATCTGCGGCAGCTGCCCTGCCACAGATTGTGGAAAGGAAGCGCTACTCCCCCCCACCCTATTGAGGAGTCCCTCAGGGGCCCTCGGCTAGGGCCCAACCTGGCTGCCCTTTAGCACCGGCCCTGCAGAATAACTCTGAGATCCCCCTCATAAAACACCTCAGCCACTTTAAAGCTGATGCTGAGTGTGCATGAAAACACGGCAGCTGTGAGGGTGCACTGGTGAGAGCATCGAATTGGCTGTGCCGGCACGCCCACACAGCTGCAACTTGCTGCCACCTTCCACCGTCTCAGTAAGTAGCAGTGACAACACTATTGGCAGGGCAGTGACACAACATTGCCCCACCTTGCTCCACACTCCTGACTTACTGGTATGGTGTCACAGTGACCTGGGATCTCATTTAAGCTCATTCTTCATCTGCTACGTAAGTTGCGACAAGACCTTATCTTTACTTATAACCAGTGGTGGCTGGTGGCTAAGTGGAATCTGCTCTGGTTTTAGTACCTTGGACAGCTCCTTGAAAGTTTGGTCTAAAACTTGGAGTGGATTCCACTGTCCCACTGACACGGAACCACCAGATGCCACTGCTTGTAATTATCGTCATGATAGACATTTAATGGGCTTCTGATGTTCATGCTTAGCTTTTAATTTCAGTGGAACTACTTGTATTTAGTTTTAAACACATGCTTAATTGTTTTATGTGCATATCAAGCTGCAGAAGTTCAAGTGCTGGCTGGCTTCCAATAACATTATCTCAATGGTAGAGTCCATGTTTTGCATGCAGAAGGTCTCTGGTTCAGTCCCCAGCATCTCCAGTTAAAAGGATAATGTAAGAGGCGATAGGAAGGACCTTCTACTGAAACCCTTGAGAGCACTGCCATTCAGAGTACTGGCAAAGATGGAGAAATAGTCTGACCTGGTGTAAGATAGCTTCCTAAGTCCTATTAGGCTAAGAGATATTGAGTGGCCCACATAATCCAGCGAGCTTCATAGCTGATTTGAACCTAGATCTCCTTGATTCAAGTCCCACAGTATCCAGACCAACACACTCTCCCCCAGCTGCAGAACATGCCTCTGTGTGTTTCTCAGGGATGTGGTGGAGGGGGAACACAAGGGAGCACAGCTCCATTACTTTTGCAGAGCTGGCTCTTGCTGGAGCACCAAGGCAATTTCACCTTGTTCTGGCAAGCGAAAGGAGGCTTTTGTGTCAGATTAGCTTAGAGCAATGGTTCCTAAACTTCCCCCCCCCACCACCTGAAGATTTCCAATGGTCTTGATGGTCCACCTAATGATTTTTCTGCCTGTTGTAGCAATTGTAATGCCCTGGGCTAGCTGCTGTATGGCTTTTAATTGCATTTTATTGCTTTTTTGGTTTTTATATTGTATCTTATTGTATTACAATGTGCAGTCCACAGAATTCAAACTGTCATACAATAAAATACAATATAAGAAATAAGAGAAACAATGAAAACACGATTAAAAAACCAAATGAATATTTAATGCAGGCATGCCACGGACCACCTGAATGAAGCTCATGGACCACTGGTGGTCCATGGACCACAGTTTGGAAGCCCTTGGCATAGAGGAAGTCAGAGAATGAGGAAAATAATAATGCAGAGTTTGGATACTTCTTTCCTTTTCTTAAGTCATGCTGATCCTAATAAACTGGGTATTATGCTGCATATTGCTGGTCTTTGGGGTGTATTTATGTATTTGTTTGTTTCTGTACTTGCTGAATTGCCCCAGTTTTTTTTTTTTTTTTTTATAGGAGTGGCCTATACTTCTGAATGCTTTCCCTGCAAACCTGGTACATTTAGCAACACGCCAGGCTCTTCCATTTGCCAGGTCTGCCCTAGAAACACCTATTCAGAAAAGGGTGCTAAGGAATGTACACAATGTCAAGAAGAAACACATTATGCAGGTACTGTAGAAAGATCTGAAAGGCTGTGTCCAATCTAAACTGCTGCTTTAACTTAAGGTGCTACCGTAAACGGTCAAGTCAGAACAGGATTTGTAGATATGTGTAAATTATGATTTGTTAGCTATTTGGGGCTTTATCCCTGCCCCAGCCCCAAAATGTTGGATGAAAACATTCAGCAATATAGCTAGCTCAGAGGGTTGTGGAAAAGGCTGCCCTGTAAATGAATTGGTGTTGAGATACTTTAAAGGGAATTTGCCATTCAGATCTCTTGCAGCCTAAGACAGCAAATACACATTGCTAACAAATAGTTTTTATGAATGATTTGATGACTGGTTCACAAGTGTTCTACTCTGCAAGCTCCTCCAGATCAGCATCTTTCTGTCCACTTGCTTTGGTTTGGGAACTCCAGTTCTATGTTGTCTGTCAATGAAAGGTACATTGGGAAAGGCTATAGCTCAGTGGTAGAGCATCCGCTTTGCTCTCAGAAGGCCCCAGGTTCGATCCTTGGCATCTCCAGGTCGGGCTGGGAGACACTCCTACCTGAAAGCCTGGAGAGCTGCTGCCAGTCAGTGTAGATAGTACTGAGATAGATGGGCCAGTGATCTGACTCCATGTAAGGCAGCTTCCTGTGTTCCTAATACAATTAACATGCCGGGGTATGAAAAGCATTTCTGAACAGGAAGGGTTTTACTTGCCTTCTGAACAGTTCTGAGCAGTTACAGGCTTTTGGGGGGAGGGTCTGTACAAAGCTGGAGCTACAGCGAAAGAAGCCCGTTTAATGTTTTTCATTTCCTGAAAATGAACACATATATGGGCTGTGGCCGACTCGGACCCTTTGTCCTGCATTCACTTCAGTGTGTTCTGTGTTTGTATCTGTGTTTTACGTTTCAGAGGAAGGATCAAGCCAATGTATAGAACGTCCTCCATGCTCCAACAAGGACTTTTTCCAAATCCACACACCATGTGATTGGGATGGAAAGGCGAGTAGCAGACCCTCCCAAAACTATTCTACAGGAGTCTTCATAATGTTGATTGCTCACAGTGTGACAGTGGCAGCTGGTGGGTCCGTGTCAGCGAGGCAGTTGAATCCGCTGTGCGTTTTAGCCTGAACTTTCAAGGAGCTGTCCAAGGTGCTCTGAAACTTGTTCCCAAAATAGGTTCAGCACCTTGGACAGCTCTTGAAGGTTTGGCCGAAAAGCCGGAGTGGATTCCACTACCTTGCTGGCATGGAGCCACTAGCCACCGCTGCAATGTGGTTTGCACCTAAGACAGGGAGAGCCAATACAGTGCCCTCCAGATGTTGTTGGATAACAATTTCCATCATCTCTGACCATGCTGGCTGGGGCTGATAGGAGATCAGTAGGCTACCTAAGCTTGATCCCTGACTTAAGGGATCTGTAGATATTCATCACAATGGACATTTCAGGCTAGTTACTGGCCAACTGTTCACAAGATAACCATTTACAATGTACTCGGCAAGGCTGTGGGAGCTTTTGTAAAGTAATCATCTGTTTAAGCTCATACAATTTATGAAATGTGTTTTAGGTCATGTGATACTGTGCTGGGTAACCTGTGCAGTCACCTTGTGAATTAAGTTGTGTTTACTATTGAACCTCAAAGTAACCTGCTGTAATTGCAGTTCATTGTGTAATTGAGCTGTGAAATCCAAATCCCTCCACTAGGCTCTTTTGTTTTGATTAGGCTCACAATCCCACGCTACTGTTCCTGCCTTCTCTTCCTGACCTTTTCACTCAGCTAGAGTGAAATTATACCACTGAAATATAGAATGGCTACTTATAAGGAAGCTCTCTGTTCTATGATAGGGAAAGGAACCACGTAGATATGAATGTTAGAGGTACAATTGGCTATTCTAAGCAAGCTTTTTTGACTTACAACAGTTTATGTAACTAGACTTGTAATGTGGTTCTTTTACATGTCTCCTTCCAAATCCTCCCTTGCTGTGTTTTCATTTGTTACATTTGTCCAAGTGAGTGATCTCACAGGAGTTATTGAAATAAATGGAGATCATTCAGTGGATTTGAGATTGGACTGTATAAGATCACAGGAGAATCTGTTGAATCTGCTAGCCACAAATAGTGGTTGAAGACAGCAAGAGGGCTGTGTAATAACTCTCAAGGGGAGGATGTCTGAAGCAATCAGTCTGTTTAACCTTAAGAATATTTAGAAGACATTATCAGGGCCAGCCCTACCGTTAGACAAAGTGAGATAGCCCTCCTCATATGGCAGAGCCGGACATCCTTAAAGGGCAGCAAATGATCAATTATTAAATTTCATTTTATCACCATGTAAAATGCAAGCATTTGCAACATATTTGTTAATTGTTATCTTCTCTCTTTCGCTTCCTGTTCAGTCATTTCTTGCTCACGTTAGGCTTGTTCATACATTATACTGAACATGGGTATAAGATGTCTCTATAGACATACAAGTACATAACATGTGAATCCTTATGATTAACAATTGCATAAGGGATGGGGAAGCAGGGCTATGCTTGCTGGCCTCACCCCTCCTCTTGCATCCCCAGTCCCCTGCCACTCATGCACTGCTGGTGGTGAGTCTGCAGAGGGGAAGGCTACAGAATGTATGTATTATTATTTATTATACTGCTGAACTGCCAAAGTTTCTTCTACATGGTTTACAAATATAAACCAATTAGAAAAATAGTGAATACGTGTAATTAAAATACATAATAAAAGCAAAGTTCCCTCCAAAAATTAAAATAAACACCCACAGTTAAATGTGCAATAAAACAAGCCCATTAAAACAGCACAACAGTTGAAACAGGTTACTATCAAGTGTAGGCTCTCTCTGTGATCTGGAACCCTGACTATACAGGGTTCCAGATCACAGGGAGAGCCTATGCATGATCTGTAGGCTTCACTCTGAAGATATGCCCCCAATGCGTGGAAGGCTGGGGTGTGTGTGCAACTGGTGTGACCCCTCCCTCCCCCTTACAAGTTGTTAATTATATAAAGGGGGGATGCCTGAAGGGCGTTTCTCTCTTCATGTTTTCTTGCCAAAGAGTTCATTGCTTATTGGTATTTGCCCTCTGAGGGTGCAGCTCTTGTTTTTTTCCTGTGTCGGTTTGGTAGCATTCCTTCCTCCCAGTCCAGCTCTTTTTCTAATAAATGTTTAGCACAGTGAATACACTTGCTCAGCCTAGTAAAATCTTCCTTATCTTTACTTTGTATCTTTGTTTTTGTTTTCAGACTCAGCTCATGTACAAATGGGTAGAGCCTAAGATCTGTAGGGAGGATCTTCCAGAAGCAGTGAAGTTGCCTCCTTCAGGAGAGAGGAAGGAGTGTCCGCCTTGTAACCCTGGTTTTTACAACAACGGCTCATCTTTCTGCGCTCCTTGTCCCCCGGGCATGTTTTCTGATGGAACACGGGGTATGAGAATTGGATCTTGTTCAAACACAAGGTTGTATCCAATGGTGTCAGTGGGAGAGAATGACCCCTCCACTGGGTTGTACCCTTCATCCCCCCTAAATGTGTTCTGGATGCTCCCCCGATCCTTTGGAACACTTTTTTTGTGGGGGAGGGGCGGAACTACAGAAGGAAGGGAAGTTGCAGAAAATTGTGTGCCTCCCTGTTTTGCTGATGGAAGCCTTACTATCAGTTGAGCAACACCACTGGATGCGACCGACACTTGTGGCAAATGGTCACCTTCTTGGCTTGAGACAGACAATTGTTTTGAAGATGGTATAGAGGCATTACTGCCCATGGCTCATTCTTTTTTTTTTTACAATAATTTTTATTCAAATTTTCATAAAACAAACAAAACAAAATCATAAAACATTCAAAGACAAAAAACAAAACAAAACAAAAATGATTAAACAAAAAAATAAAATGTTGACTTCCCATTTGTCGCAGATCAGTTATAGGTCTACAATATATAACAATCCTGTCTCTTAAATTATATTATAAAATCACTTTCCTCCCGTAGTTATCTTAATTAATCATCAAATCTCATAAACATTACTTTATTCTTTCCACAAAAAGTCAAAGAGAGGTTTCAATTCTTTAAGAAATTTATCTATCAATTTTTCTCCAAATAAACATGTCGATTAATCCATCTCGTTAATAATAATAATAATCTTATTGTCATAACCATAGTCCAAATAAACATATCGATTAATCCATCTCATCAAAATCTGTTAGGTCCAATAATTTCAATAGCCATTATTCCATTATCCGTATTAATTCCATCTTCCATCTTCAGTAGTCCTGTTAAGTCCAGTAATTTCAGTGTCCAATCTTCCATTATCAGTATTCCATAATAATCTTGCTGTCATAGCCATAGTCATATAATAAGAGTCTGATGGGAATTTCCTCTATCCCAAATATTTTCTTGCCATCGATTCTGAATAAGTTGCTGAAATATTGTTGTAAAGTCATATCTCTGTTCTTCTTTTTTACAAAATGCACTGGCTCATCTCTTGAGAGTTTTTCCATTGTCACATGGCTGCAGTTAATTCCATAGATTTTCTCTATATCAAGCTCCATCACGTCATTCCAGTCCAGAAAATTATCCAAGCCATTGATAACTTTATCTCTAATATCTTCATTAATTTCTTCAGAGATAACGTTAAATTCCAAACAGTAGATTTTATTTCTAATATCCATAAACTCCAGATCTTTTTCCAATTCCACATTTGTTCCAATCTCCAGGGCTTGTATCTTCCCTTTATTTTTTCTTTTCTCATCTCTGATCTCATTCTCCTCTCTCACAGGATCCCCTATTTCTTTAAGCTCCTGCGTCATTTTGCTCAGTTCAATTTTCAGCTCCTTACTGCCCTGTCGCAGGGTTTGTTTCGTTATCTCAATCTCATCCATTATTTTCTGAAACATAGTTACTTCCAGATTCTCAGCCACTTTCTTGATTGCCATTTTTAAAACCACGAAAACAAAACAAAACAAAAATAAAGAAGAACCACTTCTTATTTCAGCAACAATTGGGTTAATATTCCAGGCTTGATGACATCACAGTATAAACAGAGCAGCCTGCCTTATCTCTCTATGTTCAAGAATACAAAACAAATTTAGTTCCCAGCATCCCAACAGTTAGTGGCATCGTGAAGAAGCAGATTCGTCAAAATAAAATAGACCAAAAAGAGAATGGTCCCAGACAATATAATGTTCCAAAGTTCATATTTTTTATTTTTTTCTCCTCGGAATAGAAATCCCTCTTCTGTTTATATCTTTAGAATGCACTTCCAGGACAGCTTTTTGCAATAGAAGCAGAGATAAGCTGTTAATTTCGTGAATAACAGAGAAGAGTTATAGCTCACCCAGAAGTTCTTTAAAGCTGATTCATTTGACAAATCTCTTTTTGCTGCAACAATTTAAACCAAGTAAAAAAAAAAGATAGAAAGAAGGGTGCTTGCCTGTTAGTCCGTTTTCTCTTTGAAGAAAAGATAAATGTGTCGCATTAATCAGATAGAGCTTGTTCGGAAGTCCATCCGGCATTGCTGGCTGGACCTTTTCTCATAAATTAATGAAATCCAGTCCTCCCAACAAAAACAGGCTTTTGAGGTTGATCTCTACGTTTCTCCCTGCCCGGGAGAAATTTCATCAGTCAAAAAAAAAAATGTTCTGACTGATTTATATCTGAAAAAGCTTCTTCTGAGGCGGGAGCCCGTCTCAAAAGCAGGCACAAGCGAAGTCACCCTTCCCGGAAGTCCTCACCCTTCCTGGAAGTCTCACCCTTCCCGGCTCATTCCATGGCTCATTCTTGTAACCATGTGTTTGTCCCACTATCATCTGTATTAGACAGATGTGGCAGGATATTATTTCATTTTTCAACTTTGCAAAATCCATTGCAACATTCTGTCTTTCGTCTTTATCATTTTTTTTCTTCAAAAAATCCCTCTTGTCTGTCTCCAGCCTTGGTTGATTTCCCCTCAAAGCAATCACTACTTCATATATTGCCCTCCTCCTTCTCCTCCTCCTCTTCTTTCTAGAACTGCTTTGGCTGGTGCGTGTCAATTTTTTTAGTAGTCATTATTTGACCTTACCGATACAGGTGCCTTTTGTACATATCATTTTAAAGCCACCATGCACAGGATCAGTGCTTTTTTTAAAAAAATGAGGTGCTGGTGCTCATATCTTGATAAAGGTGCTGTGGGTGCCTGCACAATGGCTGCCATGGGCAGTAAAAAAAGAGGTGCTAGTACACGCCATACTGATAAGTATTAAAACAAAACAAAAAAGCACCACAGAGGATAATTTATTTATTTCAGAATATTTTTAGCATGCCCTACATCCAAAGATCTCGAGGCATGTTATAGTATTTGACCGTGTTAAACCAACAATAATGCATCCAAATCAGGGTTGCCAGGTTCAGGGCCTGAGACTGATCCTGTATCTTTAGGAGAAGAGAAAGTCAGCCAAGTGCAGGTGTTCTTGAAATACTGTAATGAGAAAAACCGCAAGATGGAATTCTCCCTTCCCCCTGCACAACTTTTAAAGATACAGAAGACCTCTTGGAGGCTGGGCCTGGCAACCAAGAGGTCTTCTGTATCTTTAAAAGTTGTGAAGTGGGAAGGGAGAATTCCACCTTGTGGTTTTTCTCATTACAGTGTTGCAAGAACACCTGCACTTGGCTGACTTTCTCTTCTTCTAAAGATACAGGATCAGTCTCAGGCCATGAACCTGGCAACCCTAATCCAAATAGATCAGATAAAAAAGCAAATTTGAGACTAATGTCCCATAAACACCTGGCAAAAAGGCAGGTCTTAGCCTGCCTCCAGAAAGTCAAAAGTGTTGGTGCCTGGTGTATTTCCAAGGGGAGGGCATTTCATAATTGGGGTGCCACTCTCCTGTGACACCATTCAGTGCATCACTCCTGATGGTGAAACAATGAGGAAGGCCTCCACCTGCACTCCCAGATCCAACAGTAGGTTATTCAATGTCCTTCACTGCCAGTTTCTCCCCCCACCAGGTCTGTTTCATTTTAAGTATTCTCCAATCCTGCTACACGCCCCAGGACTTACTGGGCCGCGGGGCGAGCTTTGCGGCTGCAGCCGAAACCCAACCTGCCATCTTGGGGTGTGCGGCGCGTGGCATCAACGTGCTGACATGGCATGCCACAAGGGGATGGGGCGGCTGAGGGGATTTAAAGTGCAGCTAGGTGACACCTTTAGGCACCTTTGGGGGTGATAGGCGGTCCAGAGGCCTGCAGCTCAGGGCTTTATGGCCTGGGTGCAGAACATGGGCCGCCTTTGGGGACAACGTGCCTCATCCGCTTGGAGTTTCAGGGCACCGAGGGGCGGTGATGCGGGTTGGACCCTCTTTGCACCTTCAGGGTGTGGCCTGAGCTGGGGTCTGGCACAGGGGCAGGCCCTGGCTCAGACAGGGTTTGGTTGCCCTATAGCTGCAAGCAGGCTTTGCCTAGTTCATCAGGATGCTCCCGCACTTAATTTCCCCTCTGCAGATTCACTATTCTAATTGGATTCTGTTTAATAAAGTGGCCCATGATTTTAACCCACGGAATGGTGTCTGTGTCTTATTTCGGCATTAGGCCGCAATTATGATGCCTTCACATAGGGTGGCCATAATCACAATTTCTAAGGTGAAGAATGCCATCATTCTGTTGTGTACTCTGCCCTGATCCCCACATTCATTTTAAACATGGAGAACCACATCCAATAAAATGTTTCATTTTGATATTGGCCTATCTTATGAATATATTTTAATTCTCTCCCATTTCTTCTTGTAGATTGCAAGGCTTGCCCTGCTGGTACCGAACCAGCTCTGGGACTGGAATATAAATGGTGGAATGTGCTCCCTTTCAACATGAGGACATCTTGTTTCAATGTTGGAAACTCAAAATGTGATGGGATGAATGGTGAGCTTGCTTGTCTTTGTCACTAGATTACTGTTTCTTCTCATTTTCTTAAGAGCTGGTGTGAGGGTTAAGAGAATGAACTGTGAGTCAGGTTGTCCTCATTATTAATGGCTTATGGCTTTAGGATAGCCATCACTAGTGGGGCTAATAATGCTGGCCTACCTTTAAAAGGCTGTTGTAAAGCTTAAAGAGATAATATATTATGCACTTGCGAAAATCTCTATATAAAAACTAAATATTATTATCACTAGTTTTCTCAGATGCTCATCACCATCTTTGGCGAATCAATACTTTGATTTCAGAAATGAAAGGTGGCCCACTGGTTAACAAGGTTTGTGTAGAATTAAGAATACATGAGATGTATTCCTGCTGTGCCACAGATTTTCTCTTTAATTTTAAACAGGTACTTTCGGCTGCAATAAAACATACAGATGTCTTTAGTTTTGAGCCAGCTTGGTCCCATCAAATTGCACTGAATTGGTCTAATCAGGTTTAAACAGTTGATAGACCTGGATATTTTTTTCAGTGATTTTTTTTTTTAAGATCAACTTGCAATATTGTATTTATGTGAGCTATTTCTTTTTTCAGGTTGGGAAGTAGCTGGTGACCACATCCAGAGTGGGGCAGGGGGTACAGATAATGACTATCTCATTGTGAATCTTCACATACCAGGATTTAAGTAAGGAATCATTTGATTTCTGAATTTCTGCAATATTCTACATCTCTTTTCTCTCTCTTACCTTGCATCCTCTCTCAAAGAAGCCCAGGGCAGCAAACAAAGCACTAAAAACACTCTAAAACATCTTAAAAATAATACTTTAAAACATATTAAAACAAAACATATTTAAAAACATATTAAAACAAACAGATTTAAAACATCTTTTTTTTAAAAAAAAGCACAAAACCTAGTGTGTTTCCTGTTTGTTTTTTAAATAAATAGTAACTTGCATTGAGGTGCATTAAATAAAACATTGGTGCCACTGGCTGGCAAGGACCCTTTGAAGCCCCTTGTAAAGATTTCATTTCTTCTCTGTTGAGCAGGCCTCCAACATCAGTAGCAGGGGTGACAGGCTCAGAACTTGGACGGATCGCTTTTGTGTTTGAGACCATCTGTTCATCAGATTGTGTGCTGTATTTCATGGTGGTAAGCAAGATCATAGTCAGGGCTGACCATATATTAGACATTCTGCATGATTTGATTTATTTATTAATAGAGTTATATCTTGCCTTTTAGAATAAACTTCCTTACAGGGTGGCTGGTGATAATGTATAAATTAAGCAAATTTAGAACAATGAGTGAAACTAGAAAACACACACGAATTAAGATAAAAACAGCATTTAGCTCAGTAGTTCCATCCTTGATCGTGTACCAAGGATGGGGTAATCTGTGGCCTTCCAGACGCCACTAAACTTCAGCTCCCATCACGTATAACCATTGGATGTGTTGGCTGGGGCTGATGGGAGCTGGAGTCCAATAACTTGTGGAGGGCCACAGATTCCCCATCGCCATCCATGGTATGTATCTTATTAAGATGCAGCAGTTTCATTATCATTATGAGTGAGCTCCACTTTCATTCGTCAAGTGAAGATATATTCTTGAGGGCAAATGGGCTATTTGCCCTTCGCTAACCAGAGACTCTTAAATGTGTGAGGATGTGAAGTGGGAATGAGACTTCAACAGCCAAACACTCCATTATGGGTGTTTTGTTATGAGGTAAACTTCACGTCCTAATTCCTCCCCCCACCCCATTAGATATCAAAATAAGGATATCTTGGACTACATGAGTACCAAATTTCAGCTTCCTAGCTGATAGAGAAGGACCTTAACAATGCTGATACTTCAGTGAATGTGTGGAGATAATGACAGGGAGTAGATGAGGGTTTCTCTCCCTGTTTTCCACACCTTTTCCAAGGGCCAACATTTTCCAGACATCTTTCAACCTCTTATATGGCAATTTAACCAAGTACAATGGTCCCATGTTACTAGACATCTAGATTGTTACTAGGAATAATGTGGGGAAAGGGGATGGCCCTCGAAAGGTGGGCTCTCCATTGGAACTGAGAGTGTCTTACCCTTGAGTGAAGATTTTTGACAACAGGTAATCAGGGAGGTTCCCCTCCCACGCAAACACCCAGAATGAGGAAGACTGGTACACCTGCATTATTTAACACCCATAATTCTGCTGTGTCACACTGTGTGTGGACTTAACTTTCTTTGTTTCCAGGACATCAATAAAAAGAACACAAATGTGGTGGAATCGTGGAGTGGAACTAAGGAGAGACAGTCCTATGCTCACATAATCTCAAAAAATGCTTCTTTTACATTCACCTGGGCTTTCCAGAGAACAAATCAAGGCCAAGATGTAAGTACTGCAGGCATTTCAGTGGAAAGAAACATCTTGCATTAGTTTTTAAAAAGTACTAATGCTGTGGGACAAAACTCTCTCTTTTTTAGCAGTTTTGGTAGGGTTGCCAAATTCTAAGCAAGGGACAGTTTTGGCGCAATTGATAGAATATTGTGCCGCAGCTTCTGCCCCCTTTCCCAAATTCTGCCAACCTGCACAGCCTTAGTATCCTGGACATACCCTTTTTGTAGGTCAAAACTCTGTAGAGGTATATGAAGTCAGGGTGATGGAGTGATAGGCTAGGATTGGTGGGACCCAGGTTCAAATCCCCAACTGGCCATGACGTGTTCTGGATGATCTTGAGCAAATTGCTTTCTGTCAGCCTAACCTACTTTGCAGGGATGTTGTGAGGGTGAACTGAGTTCCTGTGAAGAAGCATAAGTAGTAGCGTATATGAAATCCTTGGTAGAAGGGCTGGATAAACATATAATTAAAATAAAACTCCCCTGACCCTCTTTGGCTTCAAGGGTCAGCAAATTGCACTAGGCTACCAATTTACACTGGATTGCAGGAGGAGAGGAGTAGCAGCCATTGGGTAGTCAGCTCATCCAACTGAGGGCAGCACTGCCTAGCCTATTAGCAAACCCTGTTTTACTGAGTTATGTGGAATGCTAAAGGTACCCAGTAAGGTCCATGGGCCTTACACCCATGCTGAAGGCTGTGCTTCAGGCTAATGGCAGTGGATTAACTCCACTGCCTTACTCACTTCTCAGCAGCTCCTTGAGTTACCTTGCTTCCCTTTGCTGTCTTGCTATTAACGGTTCATATCGTTTCACAGTTGTGTAATTTCCCCCTTTTGTTTCTCTCCAGAGCAGGAAGCTTATCAACGACATGGCAAAGATCTTCTCAATAACTGTGACCAATGCAGTTGATGGTGTTGCCTCATCCTGCCGGGCTTGTGCCATTGGTTCTGAACAGTCTGGCTCCTCCTGCATCCCATGCCCTGCTGGGCACTACATAGAAAAGGAAACTAATCAATGCAAGGAGTGTCCTCCTAATACTTACCTGTCAATTCATCAAATGTATGGCCAAGAAGCATGTATCCCTTGTGGACCTGGCAGTCAAAGCACCAAGGTAGGCAGGTGCCATTAGTAGTCTTGATGTTTTTAAAAAAGACAAACATAAGAATGATTTGGATAAGTCAATGGCGCATCTTGCCCAGTACTCTTTCTTCAGCAGTGGTCGACTAGCTGTCCTGGAAGCTCACAAGCGGAACAAAAAGGGAGATAGCTAGCTTGCCCAGCATCTGGTAATCAGGTATTCTGGGTCTGAATATGGAATTTGCACTTAGCTGTCATGGGTAAATAGCCTTTGAAAGGCCTACTCTCTCTAAATCTGGCCAATTCTTTAAAAGCTATCTCAGGAAATTTGTGGTTGTGTAAGTTCAGCTTCTATCTGTAAAAACCTTTATAGTAGGGTAGATATTTGTGCAGCCCACCCCCAAAGTGATCAGTTGACTGGTCCAATATTGTTGAATATTTCACAAAAATTGTCAAGTATGGTGAACATTTTTTTAAAGAAAAGGAACAGAGAATGATGCTAATTGCAGAAAGTGCTCTCTTCTAGTGCACCCAAGAGTCTGATCCTTTCCAGAGGTTTTAAAGGTTGTCATGCGAGATCATACGGAAGCCCATTTCTCATAGCGAATGCAGCAGACTTGATGGTAGATCTGTTTCCAGGGCACTTTTGACCTATGCCGTTGTTATGGTCATTTCTGTGGGTTGTTTCCTCTTGTGCTTTGTTTATAACTTTCCTGTAACTTTCCTGCAACAATTAATTTCCATTGTGCTTTCCTTTCTAAGGACCATTCTGCCTGCTTTAGTGACTGCATGCTCTCATTCATCAAGAACAATCAGAGCCTGACCTACGATTTTAGCAACTTGAGCAAAGTAGGCTCCTTAATGAATGGGCCAAGTTTTACAGCGAAAGGAACCAAATTCTTCCATTTCTTCAATATCAGCCTGTGTGGGAACCAAGTAAGTACTTGCTTTTCTGAGGCTAGATGTACATTACATATATGTGACATGAAGCTGCCTTCAAAAATATCATTTCATAGTCTTCCTTGTACCAGTTAGCATCATTTATTCCATGTTTTGATGTCATCACGTGATTATCCCCACCATTGTTCAAGTTGTTTGTTGCTGCTGTCTGGGGTGGGGCAACATATAATTGTGGTGATTGTGCCACAATACAGCATAAATGATCCTAAAAGTTACAGGAAATGGAGGAGAACTCAACACGGGGGTGCTGTTTTTAGCCAGACTTTGCGTTGGGAGTAACGTATATTTTCAGTTTACAGTGGGTTATCTTGTCATTCTCTTTTGACCTCTTGTTGCTTTACATTTGCCTTGTGCCATTCCATAGGTGAAACAGTACTAGGTTTTGTGAGATTCAAGGCAACTATATTCAGAGCGGAATAATTCTTCACAGAATACCTTAAGGCTGAAAAATATTTCTTCATTTTTGTCTTAGGCCAGGGGTTCTTAAGCTGTGGTCTGTGGGGGTCCATGGATGGGCTTCAGCGGGTCTGTGAACCAAGCATGTGCACACGCTCACACACACACACGCACAAAGTTCCAATGCAAAAAATAAATTGTATGCACTATTTTGTGTGTGTTCTGGGAAGAGTGTCCATAGCTTTCATCAGATTCTCAGAAGGGTCCATGGACCAAAAAAGGTTCAGAACTATTACCTTAGGCCAGCCTTTCCCAACCAGTGTGCCTCCAGATGCTATTGGACCACAACTCCCATCAGCCTCAGCCAGCATTGCCAATGGCCAGGAAAGATGGGAACTGTGGTCCATCAACATCTGGAGGCACACTGGTTGGGAAAGGGTGCCTTAGGCTGTGTCTGCATCAGCTTATTGCTTTGCTCTCCTTTTCTTGTCCCAGGAGTTACCACTTTCTGCTCTTGACCCATTTTCAATCCACACATCAAAGAGCAGCACAGAAGAGACTTGTAAGTGCTCTGGCCTTCTGCGTCTAGGAGTAGACTGGAGCGCTTACTTGCAAGGTGCTTATGAGTAAGCTTGTTGGACAGACATTACAAGCAGCACTGGGGAAGAAGAGAGTACCTCTTTATTGAAAGTGCCCATTTCCTAGTTGCAAAACCTGGAATAGTCATCCCTGGGAGAGAACTGCTGCTGCAAAAAATACATACAAACTGAACAGCTGATGTGGCTGTTGCCTTGTTGCCTTCTACGTGTACCCAGATTATTCCTTTTCAGTGTCCTTTGAAGTTTGCTCATAATTGTATAACTTTAGGGCTGAGACAAAACTACTCACAGTTCTTTGCAAATATTATTAGCAGTGATAAAAATGTGTTCCCACTTTTTTCCAACAGCTTTCCATTCCTTAAGAAATGGATTTTTACATTGCCTTGACTTACTGTCTCTCTCAGCGATATCTTTGCTATGTAGCATGTGACATGATTACTGATTAGTAGGGATCACCCATGTAACTGACCTAGGATACACTACTTCCACCCTTACATGCCACCATTTGGTTGTGTAGCATCATTGTGCCATCTCGTTTAATATGTAATCCCTTATGGGCTGGGAAGAATGATCCAGAGAGAAAAAAGAAGCAGCAGGCTTATGTAAAATGGCACCAAGGGAACCACAGCTCTCTCTCTCTCTCTCTCTCTCTCTCTCTCTCTCTCTCTCTCTCTCTCTCTCTCTCTCTCTCTCTCTCTCTCTCTGTGAGTGAGTGACTGGGAGAGGGAGATGGAGTGTGTGTGTGAGAGTGAGAGTGAGACCAAAGCACCAGACAGGAATTAAAAGATGTTTGGGGAGGAAATATTTCTACCCCCTGCAATCAATGTTTTCATCCTGAAAATCCAACTCAGAGAATATTCCGAGCTGCCCTATTTAAGTTGCATTAAGTTTTGTTGCTGTTAAAATTGCTGTCACTGTGAAATGCTGAGTGTCTGCAAATGGTATGAAGTTTTGTCATATTTAAGTAATAGGGAGAATAAGTATTTTCACATCAATTTATTTGAAAGACTAAAGAGGTCTAGAATTAGGGTGCAATTACATAGACCAAAACTACATGGTGAAATATACCAGCCATTCTGTTGGTGCCATCCATTAAAAGTATCCCTTCCACTCTCCAAATTCCTGCTTTAGCATCTCAGTGAAGTAATGCATCATTATCTGAAGGCCAAAATGCATTTAACTGGCAAGGTAATTTATTATTCCCTGCAAGACATCAGCATGTTCCACTAATGGACATTTAAAAAAAAAAGAAAAAAGTTTCTCACCATCAGTTCCGTTTAAATATGTTTCAAAGGGTGACTATTTAATAATCTGTAAAGAACTTGCATGGGTTCTTTCATGGCAGTACAGCTCAATCTTTGTGGATTGTTTTCTTAATTTGTTAGCAAATTAGCTTTAAGTCGCAGTAAGAACTGCCTGACCTCTGATTCACAGGTTGGTAGGAAATCCTACATCAAAACACCACATTTATCCCCCTTTTTTATTTAACATCCCACAGGGAGAAAAGACAGCAATTTGTGCAGACAATATAACAGATATCAAACTAAAGGATATGGTCACAGAATCAGAAGATTATTCCGACATTGTAAGGGCCTTTGTCTGCCAGTCTACTATTATACCACCTGACAGCAAGGGATTCCGAACTGCTTTGTCACTTCACTCCAACAGCCTCGCTGACATGTTTCTTGGTAAGTGCTTTAATCTTCTCCTTGTTCTGATCAGAACTGAACAGCTCTAAAGCCAAGGGGGGGGGATAATGATGATGGTGCGTGGTCTTCAGAATTGCCATTTGGGGGAACATGGGGATTTGCTTGTAGTGCTTGTAGTAGTAGTAGTATACTTTATTGCAAAGCCAAAGGCCATCGCATAACCAACACACAATCCTTTTTTAGAAGGATAAACGCCTATAATACATATAAAACTAAAATTCCAATACGATCGATTTAAAATTAGCAAGACAATAAAACTTAATGGCCGGGGACCACACTTGGAATCATTTAAATGCTAAAAGGCCTGGTCTGTGCAAGGATAAAATAACCACCCGGAGTCCCCTCAACGATCAATCCTGAATATATTTTGCACAGATTTTTTGGTAATAATAATAAAACTTTGCCTAGAATTGGAGCTGTGGCATGGCAAGTGACAGAGCCAAGGCTCTCCAGCCCTCTTCCACCCTAATCTACACTGATCAGCTCATTAACATCCCACAGGATCCTCCTACTGTCTCAGACAGAGCTGGGTAGACATCACCCGTAATCCTGTTTGCAACCTTGGGTCCCTTTGTAAAGCACGCTGGGCCTTAGCTTCACACAAGTTCACCAGAACTGTCTCCACTGATGTAGGTCAGCTCTCTTAAAGACCCAGTAGTGGCACCTTTTCCGTGGAACTGCCTCCCCTCTTAACTGAGGCAAGCTCCTATATTAATGCTCCTACACTTTGGCGCTTGTTGAAAACACATTTGTTCTCTGAGGCCTGTGCTGGCTATTCACACCAGCTGGTTTCTTTTTAACTATCTGCTATCGATATAGTGGCTGCTGTTTTATTCTGACTTTAGTACAGTTTATTGTCATTTTGTTTTAGTATACCACCTAGTCCTTCCGTATGAAATATTTTAAATAAATCAATAAAATCTACCTTCCCTGAAGGCCAAAATCACACCTTGCTTTTTTCTGGCAACCACTTTCAGCTTAGTGCATCATCTGTTCTGAACTGCCCCTCAAGCCTGCGGATGCCCCCCCCCCATTTCTGCATTGTGTTTCCTTATGGAGCAGCTCTCCTGGCCTTTGTATCTTGGGGGGAGGGGAGGCATTACATTGCTAGAGTAGTATCCTGGTTTCCTTGTATTGCTAGGGAGGAGATGGTTCAGGGCTGTGAGTATTCTGTAAATCCACAGAGCGTAGACTTTGAAATTGGGGCTCATAAATTAAAATAAATAAATATAGCAAAGAGTTCTGTGATACCTCAAAGACTAACAGATTTATTATGGCGTAAATTTTCATGGACTACAGTACAATTCATCAGATGCCGCTTGTTAAATAATTACGTTTCTCCTCTCAAAATCTCAGGGCTTGTATGAGTCATGTCTTTTGGAGGAAAACATTGAAATGCACTTTGTTGTAGGGAATACAGATCAAATTTTCCCTTCTAGGTGGACCTCCATTACATTGGAATTGCCATCTTCCAGCCCTTAAGCTATAGCAAGCAGCACCAGTGCTACTGTGATTGAAGTGGTTATTTGACAGCCTATTAGCTAGTGTCCTGATCCCACTTACGTCAAAACACACATCATTTATCTCTCCTTTACCTTTGCAATTCTGGGGCGTTTTTCTTCATTTTTAAAAAACTGTGTTTGTATTAACATATGGGCATGATATAGCCAAAACAAACATATTACTAATGAAAATTAATCAACTCCACACTGTTTTCTGCTGGGGAGTAGGGGCATATGTGTTGAGCTGTGAGCTGGTCACATGGTGATACTAGAATGCTCATGCAACCACTTTGGTATGTATGTGAAACTCAGCATGAATCCTCTCAGTCTACATACTCTGCATGCTCTTTTGACCACATCAGTTGAATGCTACTAAATACAAGCTTTCTTATCAGCCATTAGCTGAAAATGATCTTTATTTCACTGGCTGTTTAACAAACCATATGTGTTTTGTTTTGCATAGTAAATAGAAAGACAAAGAAAAATGAAGACAACTTAAATGGCACCAACTCCTATAATATTTGTATGGACATGACATCAGTGATAGTTATGGCATGTTTCACATAAGACTTTTCACAAGTCTCTGTTTGATTAACCACCTCTTTTTTACTCATTAATAGGGCATTCCTATACATATCTATTGAAACATGTAAGTGATCAGAAGCCTGCATTTAAACAAATTTCCATATCACCAAATCTCAGTATTTGTGGATATTGGTGCTTACAATTTAGTAAGAGCTACCATACGTTGTTAGAAGAAAAATCTGTCTTTAATATTTGCGTTTTAATTTTCTATTAGTAACATAGCATAGTCAAAATTGCTTTTGAAAAAGCAGATCCCACTGCTACAGTTTGCCTTCATTACTTAAACTTTGTTCCAACAGGATCCATCAACTAAAACTTGAGTTTGGTGTAATTCATTAACACTGGACTGAGCTATCTGTCCTTTCATAAGCCCTACATCAGAGCCTACTCGCATACAATGAATACCACTGCTCTTGAAACTTGCATTTAATTCTTGTTTGCATACTTTTGATCTGCTTCCGTCTCAGGAGTTTTCTTTTTTTAACTTTTAAAAGTTTAATAAATTGAAATATAAAAAAGTACAATACCTGACAACATGCATAAACAGTTTTGTGAATTTCTCTAGACAACCAGAAGCTGTATCTATTTTTGAAACAGCTGTGCATGACACTGAACAAATCCACTGGTGGAAAATCTTTATATATGAGCACTTCCACCCTAAGCCTCCCCCTTACATATTTGGTATTTTTGGGTTGTTGTTGTTGTTATTATTGTGATTATTATTATTATGCAGGAGCTACCATTGAAACAACTCTGGGAAATATCAATGTTAAGCCAGAAATGTTTGAGCGTTCTGAAAAGACGATACCTGATGTGCATTTCTTTTACAAGTAGGTAGAAAGATCAATCCTACAAATGCATTAAGCATTACTGTTTGTAGAGGGAATGTAAAATTTCAGAGGAAATGCATGCGATTATATGGGACCAAAGCCTATAGTGTGTGTGTGTGTGTATGTGATGTGCCTTCAAGTTGATTATGACTTATGGCGACCCTATGACTCAGCAACCACCAATAGCATTTGTTATAAACCACCCTGTTCAGATCTTGTAAGTTCAGGTCTGTGGCTTCCTCTATGGAATCAATCCATCTCTTGTTTGGTTTTCCTCTTTTTCTACTCCTTTCTGTTTTCCCCAGCATTAGTGTCTTTTCTAGTGAATCATGTCTTCTCATTATGTCTCCAAAGTTTCATCATTTTAGCTTCTAGTGATAGTTCTGGTTTAATATGTTCTCACACCCAATTATCTGTCTTTTTTG